>NW_023416346.1:85915373-86152353 GCF_014108235.1 Myotis myotis
TGCTTTGTTGGGAGGTTTTTGGTAACAGATTCAATCTATTCAGATTTTCTATTTCTTCATGGCTCAGTTTAGATAGTATATTTCTAGGAATTTTCCCTTTTCATTTTTTAAAAATTTTTTCTTTATTGATTAAGCTATTACGTATGTGTCCTTATCCCCCTATTGCCCCCCCACCTCACTTCCGTTCATGCCTTTTCATTTAAGTGATTTAAGTTGGTAGTATTCATAGTATTCTCTCATAATCCTCTTTATTTCTGTAAAATTGCTAGTAATGTTCTCGCTTTCATTTCTGTTTTGAGTAATTTGAGTCTTCTCTATTTTTTCTCATTCAGTCTAACTAAAGGTTTGTTAATTTTGCTAATTTTTTTTCTAGGCTATGCTATTTTGTTTCTCCCCCAAACCCTAAACCTACCAATACTTTTCTCTCCTTAAGAAAAAGTTCCAACAATGTGACCATTGGGAAAGAGTCCACCTCTGGAAGGGCTTCATAGATTCTCTCAGATGCAGTGGGCAGCGGGCACCTGGTTAGGCTGCTAAAGCTCCTACTATCAGAGAGACTGGGAAGGGAAAAGCCTACAGGAAGGAGGGAGGGAGACCCTCAGCCACACAGCCTCGCAACTTTTTTTTTTTTTTGGTGTCCATGACCAAAATCGAACCTGGGACCCTTGAGTCCACAGGCCAACGCTCTATCCACTGAGCCAAACCAGTCAGGGCCAGCCTCACAACTTTTCATCTTGTTAATTTTCTATATTGTTTTCTGTTCTTCATTTCCTTCATTCAGCTGTCTTTGGGTTTAGGTTTCTTTTCTTTCTCTGGTTCCTTAATGTACAAAGTTAGATTATTTATTTGAGGTATTTTTTTTCTTTTTTAATGCATTCACTTTTAATTATAAATTTTCATCTTAGCACTGCTTTTTCACTGCCTGGCATGTATTTTTTGTTTATTTGTTTTCATTTATCTGAAGGTGTTTTCTAATTTACTTTGATTTCTTATTTGTCTCATTGGTTGTTTGAGAGTGTGCTTTTTAATTTCCACACATTTGTGAGTTTTCCAGTGTTCTTTCTATTATTAATCTCTAATTTCATTCCATTTTGATCAGCAAAGATATTTTGTATGACTTCAACCCTTTAAAACTTATTAAATTTTGTTTTGTGGCCTAACACACTGTCTATCCTGGAGAATGTTCAGTGTACACTTCAAAAAATATGCATTCTGTTGTGGCATGGGGTCTTCTTTATACGTCACTTATGTCCAATTGGTTTATCGTGTTTTTAAGTACTCTATTTTTTTTTACTTATGTCTGATTCTATCTATTATCAGAAATATCATTGCAGAGCTATCTATTTCTCCCTTTAATCCTGTCCAATTTTGTTCATATATTTTAGGGCTCTGATATTTGCTGCATATAGTTCATAATTTTATATCTTCTTGGTAAATTGACCCTTTTATTAACATATAATATCCTTTTTGTTTTCATTTTATGATTCTCACCTTTGTTAACATTCTTATTTCATTGAAATATTGTTTTCCTTATTCCATTTAGTTCTTTTTTTCTGTGTTCCCTTAGCTTTTGAGCATATTTAAGACAACTGTTATAATCTTTTTCTACTAAGTTCAATGTCTTCTGGTTTCTGTCAATTATTTTGTTTCTTTGAATGAGACTTGTTTTCCTGTTTCTTTTTATGCTTTCTGATTTTAATTTCTGTTGAAAATTGGGCATTTGACTATTATAATGTGGCAACCCAGGAAATCAGATTAGATTCTCCCATTTCTATAGTTTGTTGTTTTTAAATTTTAAAAAAATTTTGATTTTTAAAGGCTGTTGTAGTTCATTTGTTTTGAGACATTTACAAACTATTTTTGCAATTACTATTTCTTGTCATGTGTGATCACTGAAAAGCATTCTTTTAGCTGTTTTCAGCTCATGTTTTGACAGAGATTTCCTTGAATTCTAGGAGATCAATGAAACAAAGAAACAAGCAAACAAAATGTACATAAGAAAAAAAAAAGACAAACCAGCCTCTTTTTCTAGTCTTTTCAGTTTGGCTTTGTGCTTGCTGGGGTGCTCCACCATTTAGTTAGGCTCTGAGCCTAGGGAACAGCCTGAGGTAAAACGTTCTTCTTTTTTGAGCATGTATCTTTCCTTGGCATATACATGTCTTTCTAAATTTCTCCCATATATTTGGCTTCTCTTGAATGTCATAATTTCCCAAAGATTCTCACGCTATCTTCTCCTATGTGCTTTAGATCGTATCTTATATGTCTCCACTGATTATCTCTTGCCCCCATAATCTTGGCTATTATCAGCTGAATTGTGTCCCTCAAAATTAATATGTTGAAGTCTTAACCCCACTACTAGTAACTTCATGTTATAACTCTATTTTGAGATAGGGCCTTACAAGTGGCAATTAAGGTAAATGAGGTCATATGGGTGTACCCAAATCCAACATGACTTGTTTTCTTTTAATATATATATTATTGATTTCAGAGAGGAACGGAGAAGGAGAGAGAGAGAGAAACATCAACGATGAGAGAGAATCATTGATTGGTTGCCTCCTGCATTCCCCACACTGGGGATCAAGTCTGCAACTCCAGCATGTGCCCTGATGGGTAATCGAACCATGACCTCCTGGTTCAAAGGTTGACACTCAACTACTGAGCCACGCCAGCTGTGCATGTATGGTTTTCTATAAGAAGAGTAGATTAGGATACAGACACACACAGTAGGAAGACCATGAGAAGATACAGAATGAAGATGGCCATTTATAAGCCAAGGAGAGAGGCCTTAGAAAATACTAATTCTGTTGACACCTTAATATCAGACTTCTAGTGTCCAGAATTGTGATAAAATTAATTTTTATTGTTTAAGCCACCCAATTTATGCCACATTGGCATGACAGCCCTTAGCAAGATAATATAGTAGGTTTGTAGTCACCTTGTATCTTTTATGAGCAGTGTCCATTTCATCCCCTGCCTGACATTCTATATGAAGCTGAGATGACCAGCTTGGATCAGCCTTTTAAGGAACTTCCAGACAGGTTAGAATAGATGTACACAATAATTTGTAAATAAAGTCTGCTCTGCTTCCTATGATTTGAGGTCTGGAATTGGGAAACAGACTGCTACTTGCTTAAACCCAAGGCCCCACTATGCCATGAGGGCAGTAAGGGCTAGTGAAAACACCAAAAATCTTTCCTGCCATTTTGAATATATATTTTTCTTTGGTTGGTTGCAGTGAACCTCTTACTGTTTTACACATCTCCTACAATGTTGGTTCCAATAGCTTCTGTTTTATTTTATTTTTTTATGTAGGTGTATTTCTAAGACATGTTGTAGACCTAAATATGTTAGACATAAAAGTATATTCTGTATGATTCCATAGAAAAGTATAGGGGTAGAAAGAAAATTGGTATTTATATAACATTAGTTAATTACTGTACCAATTAATCCTCTTATAGTCTACCTCATTCACAGAGATTTTCAATTTCCTAAAAAAGTGTCATCTGGAATGAGTAAGGAAAAGGAGAGGAAAAATATTATAAAAGACACATGACTAAATTAGAAGGTGATGGAGAGAGAACCCTCAAATATAGTACGAAAAATTGTGGCATAGTAGATTAGTAGACAGGGATAAGGAAGCATTTGGGAGGATAAAATGATTAGTTTACATGCCTTGGAATGATGCATTTATTATAAGGATGATAAGAAAATAAATGTCCTGTACATGACAAGCATTTCTAGGTAATCAGTTGATTCTTTGGAGTCCAGAATTTACCCAACTCATTTATCTAAAATATATGAGTCTTTCCTGACACTTTCCTAAGTACAGAGGTGGAATAAATAATACTTTTCCATGAAGAGCAGTTAATTTATGGTTATTCATATTTCTCAGTGTGATTTATCTGCATTGTCTTATTTGTTTGTTTATAAGGTAAGGATAGTAATATCTACCTTTGGATAGTTGGGAAGAATAAATGAGAATGTTTGTAGAAAGACTTTCATAAACTTTTTCAGCTTCTGTGAATATGTAAGGTAGTGTTTTGAAGGCCTGAAGTATGGAGAAGAGAAGTGGTTCTATACTTGAAACTAATATAATAATGTATTTCAACTATAATTGAAACATTAAAAACATTAAAAAAGAAATGGTACATATAAAAAGGGGGGATGAATGTAACTCCATCCTTACTATATGCATTATACTATAAATGTTGAAAATCATATTATTTGTGGTTTATGAAATGCTCAGATAATTCTAAAAGAGAAATGCATAATAACTGTACGTTGTTTGGCTCCAATAACATTTAAGAAATTCTGGTATGTGTGAGAGGGAAATATAATGAATATTATAATTCAATTTTCATGAGTGAAACAGAGTACATGGGTAATTCTGGGCTTGTCCTTTTTTTGCTGCTGTCCAAGAAGGCCAGAGAAAAGTGATTGTTTTCGAGACATGGAACCAGTTTTGTGTTCTCTTTGCTGATGAAATGTGGAGGGCAGGGTATGTGTGTTCCTTTCACACTTATGAGGCCCAGATTTGAAGTGGGAAATGTGATTCTAAATTGTGGAAATTTGAAAAGGCATGGTAACCAGGTCTGCAGTCCCTGACCTCTGTAAAACCTTTATTATCATCATCATCATCATCACCACCATCATGATCATCATCAATGGTGTGTTCAAAGGGTCAGGCCTCTGAACATAAGTTATTTCTGAATAAGGGGCATAGACAAGATGATAATACAATTATTGACAGGTTAATCTGTTCTAGCCAAATGCCTGAACACATTTTATTGTGTTTAATCATGATAGCTAAACCGAGATAGCTTTTTATTGAAAGGAATAGATACTATTGTTTGTATTGTCTCACTTTCTGTTAGCCTGAGAGCAAAAACTCTTAGTAGGCCTGTGTATCTGATAGATGTAAAGATAGAGGATAATGAAACTAAGGTGTGAATGAAGAAACAGGAACAGGGAACCATAAATAACCAGCAAACTTGAGTTTTCCTAGAAGAGTTACTTTGGTGAGAACAGTGCTCCTCAAACTTGAAGAGCATACTAATCCCCTAGGGCAGTGGTCAGCAAACTCATTAGTCAACAGAGCCAAATATCAACAGTGCAACGATTGAAATTTCTTTTTTTTTTAAAATATATTTTATTGATTTTTTACAGGGAGGAAGGGAGAGAGATAGAGAGCTAGAAACATCTATGAGAGAGAAACATCGAACAGCTGCCTCCTGCACACCCCCTACTGGGGATGTGCCTGCAAACAAGGTACATGCCCTTGACCGGAATCGAACCTGGAACCTTTCAGTCCGCAGGCCGTCGCTCTATGCACTGAGCCAAACCAGTTACGGCTGAAATTTCTTTTGAGAGCCAAATTTTTTAAACTTAAACTATATAGGTAGGTACATTGTTATTAACTTAATTAGGGTACTCCTAAGGCTTAGGAAAAGCCACACTCAAGGGGCCAGAGAGCCGCATGTAGCTCACGAGCTTCAGTTTGCCGACCACGGCCCTAGGGAATCTATAAAAATGCAGATTCTGATTCAGCAGATCTGGGTGTGACCTGGGAATGTGTATTTCCACCAAGCTTCCAGGTAATGATGATCCTAAGAACCACTCTTGAAGTAGCAACTGGGGATAGTTTGGCTGGACCTTTTGGTGGAGGTGATATTTTAAAAATTTGAATAAAGATAATTTGTCAAATGGGTACCTAATTGTGATTTTATTTTATATCATCATTAACCTTTTATATAATAAAATTCTAAATTCTTAACCAAAAGAAAAAAAAAAAAGCCTAAACATGTGTCTGGCCATACCACCTTCAGTTTTTACATTCAGTGCCCCTTATTTTAGGTCCTTTGGTGAATACTCAGTGAGCAAGCCAAACTTGTTCCCCTACCAGATTGTATGCCAACCCAGGCTGTCATCTGGTTAATATGTAAAACGTCCAGATGTTGTCTCTGTTGTCATGGGAAGAGCCCTTGAGCTGCCTCCTGCACACCCGCTACTGGGGATGTGCCAGCAACCAAGGTACATGCCCTTGACTGGAATCGAACCTGTGATCCTTCAGTCCGCAGGCCAATGCTTTATCCACTGAGCCAAACTGGTTAGGACTAAATGCTTAAAGGTTTTACGGGCTTTGAGTAGAACAAACAGGTCAAAGAGGACAGGGATTGAAGATGAAACACGTCCCATAACTTAAAAGGACTTCAACAACCTGCCCTTGTCCCTCTTTAATGTGTGGTTTTGGTTGCTCAAATCTTCTACAAACAGTGCAATCTTTTTTGTTTGTTTGTTTGTTTAACATCATTCAATGTAAGTTGTTACCTGCTGGAAGCATTTCCCTTTGCTTTACTCCTATTTTCCCTAATAGAGATGAGGATATTGGTCAAAGTAAAGCAGTGTTGACCATTTCTCCTGTTTTCTTTGCAGATTATTCCTCAGCTGTTCAGAAATTTTCCCAGACTCTGCAGTCCTTTCAGTTTGATTTTATTGGAGACACTCTGACTGATGATGAGATTAACATTGGTAAGTCTTCAGCTACAAGAGGCCACCTGCTGCCTCAAGGCTGGTCTGAAACCATTCATCCTCCTTGTTTGTGGATGCAGAGAACCTGGGCATCTTTATCCCTGTGGTCAAGTATCATGCTCCTGGGAGGCTGCTTAAGAAGGAGAAAGAAACATTTCCTCCCAGTCCCATGTCTTTCTCACCAAGAGCAATCAAAAGATATCCTTTAAAACCTCCATTGAGGCCTTTTACTCAGTCAGTATGAAAGGGAATTTTTCTTTAAAGAATTTGATACATGAAAAATATATTTTTGTAATGAATAAATTAAGACTGTTTTTTGGTTTATTTTCCAAAATGATTTACAGAAATAGTCTTCTAAGGAACAAATTCCTTAGAAAGTTTAACATTAGCATTTATATATGTACACCTTTTCAGGCAACAGGACATTTTGCATTTCCCTTGGCAAATTAATTTAATAACTTGCACTATGAACTGTGTGATCTTGGACAAGGTATTTCCTGTATTTCTTTCTACAAGCCTTAGCCTTGTCTTCTTAAAAATGTTATCAATATCTGTCTCAAGGATGTTACAAAGAGGAGACTGAACAGTGGAATGAAAAAGAATGTTGTTTTAGTTGTTATGAAGTTAAGGTAGTGCCAGCAAACTATGGCCCTTGGACCAAATCTTGCCCTTTACGTTTTTTGTGTATTTTTTTTTTGTAAATAAAAATTCGTTTTAACAAATCACACCTATTTATTTAAGTATTGCCCATGGGTGCCTTTCCAGTACAACAGTAATATTAAATAGTGATGGTAGAGACAGGATAGCTTACAAAGCCTAAAATATTTGCCTTCTGGCCATTTAAGAAAAGGTTTGGTAACCACTGAGTTAAAGACAGTGTAAACCAGTGGTCGGCAAACTCATTAGTCAACAGAGCCAAATATCAACAGTACAACTATTGAAATTTCTTTTGAGAGCCAAATTTTTTAAACTTAAACTATATAGGTAGGTACATTGTTATTAACTTAATTAGGGTACTCCTAAGCTGGCCTTTGCTAAAAACATCCTCAATCTGATTGAGGTATGTTCGCTGAGGTCGACCCCTTCCAGCTCTCCCATCCACACTCATCTTGTATACTTGTTTCAGATAGACGAGTGTGGATGGGAGAGTTGGAAGGGGTCGACCTCAGTGAATGTACCTCAAAACAATGTACTTACCCCACGCTGCGTATCCCGCGGCCCGCCTGCGCTGCGTCACCAGTCGCCCAGTCACCCAGTCGCCAGACTGACCCTATGGACACCCCCCACTTCTTCTAATGCCACTTCAAAATAGACTCTCCCAGGCCGAAAACCGACTTCTGCGCATGGGACACGAGGTTTCAATCGCACTGTACGTGTGCGCCCGCACGTGGTATTTTGTGGAAGAGCCACACTTAAAGGGCCAAAGAGCTGCATGTGGCTCGTGAGCCGTGGTTTGCCGACCACTGGTGTAAACCATTTGTAATGTTAGAACATTGAACCACAGAACTATTGTGAATAATCTGATGTCACTGAAATAAGTTAGTAACAATTATCTTTGTGAACTCCAGAACTAAAATATAAAAATGTATTATTATTATTACTATTTTAAATATTATTTTTCAATTACAGTTTACATACAATATTATATTAATTTGTATACAATGTAGTGAATAGACATTTATATACCTTACAGAGTGAGTTCCCTATAAGTCTAGTACCCATCTGACACTATACATAGTTAGTACAGTATTATTGACCATATTCCCTATTGTCTGATTTACATCCCTGTAGCTTTTTTTTAAATAACTGACAGTTTTTTACTTATTTATATCTTTCACCTTTTTCACCCATTCCCACTGTGCCCCTCACATCTGGTAACCATCAATTTATCCTCTGTATCTATGAGTTTTTTATTTTCTTTGTTTATTTTGCTTTTTTAATTTTACTTATTTATTTTTAATTTTTATTGAATTTATTGGGGTGACATAGGTTATTAAAATTATATCATTTCAGGGGTATAATTCTTTAATACAAAACCAAGTATTGTATTGGGTGTTGACCACCCAAAATCAAGTCTCCTTCCATCAGTATTTATCCTTATTTTACCCTCTTCTACCTCCCCCCAATCCCCATTCCCTCTGGTAAGCACCTACTTTTGTCTGTATCTATGAGTTTTTTTTCTCCTTGCTTAATCCCTCCCCATCCCCATCCCCTCTGACAGCTGTCTGTCTGTTCTCTGTATCTATGAGTATGTTTATATTTTGTTAATTTATTTTGTTCATTGCCTTCCATATATAAGTGAAGTCGTACGGTACTTACCTTCCTCTGACTGGCTTATTTCACTTAGCATAATACTCTCCAGGCCCATCCATGTTGTCTCAAAAGGTAAGATTTCCTTCTTTTTTACAGAGGGATAGTATGTCATTGTGTAAATGTACCACAGCTGTTTTAGGTACTCATCTATTGATGAACACTTGGGTTGCTTCAAAATCGTGGTTATTGTTTGTAAATTATAGTTCAGTGAACATAGGGATGCATATATTCTTTCAAATTTTGTGTTTCTCCAGATATATTCCCAGAAGTGGAATTGCTGGGTCATAAGGCAGTTCTGTTTTTAATTTTTTTAGGTAATTCCATACTGCTTCTGACAGTGGCTGTACCAATCTGCATTCACACCAACAGTGCAGGAGGATTCCCTTTTTCTCCACATCTTTGCCAACACTTGTCCTTTGTTGATTTATTGATGATAGCCATTCTGACAGGTGTGAAGTGACACCTCATTATGGTTTTAATTTGTACCTCTCCAATGATTAGCGACCTTGAGCATTTTTCATATGTCTATTGGCCATCTGTATGTCCTCTTTGGAGAAGTGTCTATTCAAGTCCCTTGCCCAATTTTCATTTGAATTGTTTGTTTGTTTGTTTTTTGATGTTGAGTTCTTTATATAGTTTGGAGATTAACCCCTTATCAGATATATCATTGGCAAATATGTTCTCCCATTCAGTGGGTTGTCTTTTCATTTGGTTGAATGTTTCCTTAGCTGTGCAAAACCTTTTTAGTTTGATGTAGTCACATTTTTTTTTCCTTTTGTTTTCCTTGCCTGAGGAGATGTATCAGAAAAAAATTGCTATGAGAAATGTCTGAGATTTTTCTTCCTATGTTTTCTTCTAGGATGTTTATGGTTTCAAGTCTAAAATTTAAGTCTTCAATCCATTTTGAATTTGTTATTTTGTACGGTATAAGAAGGTGGTCTAGTTTCTCTTTTTTTGCATGTTTCTGTCCAATTTTCCCAATACCACTTGTTGAATAGACTATCTTTTCCTATTATATGTTCTTGCATCCTTTGTCAATTATTAATTGACCATAAAAGTGTGGATTTATTTCTGGGCTCTCTATTCTGTTCCATTGATCTATATGTCTGTTTTTATGCCAGTACCAAGCTTTTTTTGTTTTGTTTTGTATTGTTTTGTTAATCCTCACCTGAGAATGTTTATTCCATTGAATTTTAGAGAGTGGAAGGGAGAGGGAGAGACAGAGAGAAACATTGATTTGAGAGACACACATCAATTTGTTGCTTCCCACAGGTGTCCCACTCAGGGTTGGGGATTGAGCCTGCAACCAAGGTACATGTCCTTTACCAGAATCAAACCCAGGATTCTTAAGTCTGCAGGCCAACACTCTATCCATCTAGCAAAACTGGCTAGGGCCAAGCTATTTTGATTACTATGTCCTTGTAGTATAGTTTGATATTAAGGTGCATGATTCATCCAACTTTGCTATTCTTTCTCAAGATTGCTATGGCTATTTGGGGTCATTTGTTGTTCCATATAAGTATTTGGAATATTTGTTGTAGTTCTATGAAATAGGCCATTGGTATTTTTTTGTTAATCCTCCTCCAATGATAATATTTTCTGTTGATTTTTAGAGAGTATGAAAGGGATGGGGAGGGAGGGAGAGAGAGAGAAAGAGAAGCATCAATGTGAGAGAAACATCAATTGTTTTCCTCCTGCACGTGGCCAGGCCTGGGGATCTCATCTCTAATCCAGGTATGTGCCCTGGACTGGGAATCAAACCTGTGACCCTTTGCTGCATGGGACAACACTCTAACCATTTAGCCATGCCAGCCGTTGGTATTTTGATAGTAATTGTTTGGAATCTATAGAGTGTTTTTGGTTATATGAACATTTAAATGATGTTAATTCTTCCTATCCATGAACACAGTATATGCTTCCAATTATTTGTGTCTTCTTCAGTTTCTTCCTTCAGTGTCATAATTTTCTGCATACAGGTCTTTTATATCCTTGGTTAAATTTATTCCTAGGTATTTTACATTTTTTGAAGCAACTGAATGAGATTGTTTTCTCAGTTTTTCTTTGTGAGAATTCATTATAAAATGCAACTGATTTCTGGATATTTGTTTATAAAGTATCCTGCTACTTTACTGAATTTATTAATCAGTGCTAGTACATTTTGGTGGAATCTGTAGGGTTCTCTATATGCAATATCATGTCATCGTCAAATAATGACAGTTTTACTTCTTCATTTCTAATTTAGATGTCTTTTATTTCTTCTTCTTGTCCAATTATTGTGGCTAGAACTTCCAGTACTATCCTATCTAATAATAGAGAGACATGGTAATTAGCAGTACCTCCACTACCCTTCCCATTGGCTAATCAGTGAGATATGCAAATTAACTGCAGCCAAGATGGCTGCCGGCAGCCAGGCAGCTGAAGCGGAACATGAGGCTTGCTTGCTCCAGTGATGGAGGACTCCAATGTTCCCCGCCTGCCGCAGCCCGGCTCTGAGCTCCTGAAGCAACAGCTCCATAAGATACAATGTTTCAATTATAGAAGCTAAAAGATGGTGGTTAATTTGCATATACCAGTTGGGAGGGAAGACTGAGGACAAAATGGAGGCCAAGTGTTACAGAAGGGAGCTAAGTAGAGGCCTCGAGGACAGAAACGGAGCCAAGGCTGCGGAGGTGGGAGGCAGGAGGTGGGAGGGCAAGCCCAGCCATGGCTGCAAGCTGGAGGGGCAGCGGCTTGGAGGGAAGGGGCAGCGCCTGAGAGCGGGAGGGGAAACCAGCCAAAGCGCCTGTGAGCAGGATGGGAAACCCACCACAGCGCCTGCGAGTGGGAGGGGAAACCCAGCAGGAGCGCTTGGAAGCAGGAGGGCAAACCCAGCAGGAGTGGCTGGGAGTGGGAGGGGAAACCCACCACAGTGGCCTGGGAGCGGGAGGGGAAACCCAGCAAGAGCACTTGGGAGTGGGAGGGGAAACCCACCACAGCGCCTGCGAGTGGGAGGGGAAACCTGGCAAGAGTGCCTGGGAGCTGAGAGGAAACCGGCCACAGTGCTTGGGAGCAGGAGGGGAAACCGAGCCGAAGCGCCTGGGAGCAGGAGGGGAAACCCAGCAGGAGTGGCTGGGAGTGGTAAGGGAAACCCGCCACAGCACCTGGGAGTGGGAGGGGAAACCTGCCAAAGCGCCTGGGAGCTGAGAGGAAACCCACCACAGTGCTTGGGAGCGGGAGGGGAAACGGAGCAGGAGCACCTGGGAGCAGGAGGGGAAATGCAGCAGGAGCGCCTGGGAGCAGGAGGGGAAACCCAGCAGGCTTGGCTGGGAGTGGGAAGGGAAACCCACCACAGCACCTGGGAGTGGGAGGGGAAACCTGCCAAAGGGCCTGGGAGAGGGAGAGGAAACCCGCCACAGTGCCTGGGAGCGGGAGGGGAAACCCAGCAGGAGTGCCTGGGAGCTGAGAGGAAACCCACCACAGTGCTTGGGAGCGGGAGGGGAAACCAAGCAGGAGCACCTGGGAGCAGGAGGGGAAACCCAGCAGGAGTGGCTGGGAGTGGGAAGGGAAACCTGCCACAGCGCCTGGGAGCTGGAGTGGAAACCCACCACAGCGCCTGGGAGGGGGAGGGGAAACCCAGCAGGAGCTGCTGGGAGAGGGAGGGGAAACCCTCCACAGCGCCTGGGAGCGGGAGTGGAAACCCAGCAAGAGCGCCTGGGAGCTGGAGGGGAAACCTGCCACAGCGCCTGGGTGTGGGAGGGGAAATGCAGCAGGAGTGGCTGGGAGCAGGAGGGGAAACCCAGCAGGAGTGGCTGGGAGCTGAGGGGAAACCCGCCACAGCGCCTGGGTGTGGGAGGGGAAATGCAGCAGGAGTGGCTGGGAGCAGGAGGGGAAACCCAGCAGGAGTGGCTGGGAGCTGAGGGGAAACCAGCCACAATGCCTGGGTGTGGGAGGGGAAATGCAGCAGGAGCACCTGGGAGAGGGGGGAGGGGGAACCCAGCTGGAGTGGCTGGGAGCAGGAGGGGAAACCTGCCACAGAGCCTGGGAGTG
The DNA here is from genome assembly GCF_014108235.1 of Myotis myotis. NCBI lineage: Eukaryota > Metazoa > Chordata > Mammalia > Chiroptera > Vespertilionidae > Myotis > Myotis myotis. Next base: position 85,928,241 of record NW_023416346.1, read on the forward strand.
GGGGGGAAACCCGACACAGCGCCTGGGAGTGGGAGGGGAAATGCAGCAGGAGTGGCTGGGAGCGGGAGGGGAAACCCAGCAGGAGTGCCTGGGAGAGGGGGGAGGGGGAACCCAGCAGGAGTGGCTGGGAGCAGGAGGGGAAACCCTCCACAGTGCCCAGAAGCGGGAGGGGAAACCCAGCAGGACCACCTGGGAGTGGGGGGTGGGGGGGAATCCAGCAGGAGCGCCTGGGAGAGGGAGGGGAAACCTTCCACAGTGCCTGGGAGCAGGAGGGGAAACCTAGCAGGAGCGCCTGGGAGAGGGAGGGGAAACCTTCCACAGTGCCTGGGAGAGGGAGGGGAAACCCGCCACAGAGCCTGGGAGCAGGAGGGGAAACCTGCCACAGTGCTTGGGAGTTGGAAGGGAAACCCGCCACAGTGCTTGGGAGTGGGAGGGGAAACCCGCCACAGTGCCTGAGAGCAGCAGGGGAAACCCAGCAGGAGTGGCTCGGAGTGGGAGGGAAGCCCGCCTCAGCGGGTTTCGCTCCCCTTTCTGCTTCGCTCTAGCAGCTGGAAGCCCTATTCTTGCAGGAATCTTCCTGTAACGGGCCTCTAGTCCTATATAATAAAAGCGTAATATGCAAATCGACCAAACGGCGGAACAACTGGCCACTATGTTGAGCACTGACCACCGAAGGCAGATATTCAATGCAGAAGCTGCCCTCAGCTCACAGGCTTCAGGCCAGCCAAGGCGAGTGCCAGCGAGGGCTCCCTGATCACCCCACCAGTTGCCCCACAGATTGTCCCTGATCGCCAGCTCGTCCTAGGGACTCTACCCATACATGAATTTCATGCACTGTGCCTCTAGTGTTAAATAAGACTGGTGACAGGGAACATCCCTGTCTTATTCGTGATCTTATGGTTTTTAAGAGAACACTTTTCATTTTTGCCCATTGAGTATGATGTTTGCTGTGGGTTTGCCATATATGGCCTTTATTACATTGAGGTATGTTTCTTCTATTCCCACTTTTGTGATAATTTTTATCATAAATGGGTGCAGGATTTTGTTGAATGCTTTTTCTGCATCTATTGATATAATTGTGTGATTTTTATTCTCCATTTTGTTTGTGTGCTGTATTATATTTATTTACTAATATTGAACCAACCTTGCATTACCAGAATAAATCTCCCTGGATCATGGTGTATAATATTTTTAATGTATTGCTGGATCCCATTTGCTAATATTTTGTTGAGGCTTTTAGCATGTATGTTCATTTAAGGCCACTGTTTTTGTCCATATTTTTTACTTTCTTTGTTAATGTGTTTTTGTTTGTATTCCTTTATTAATTGTTGTAATTACATATGATCTTCTTAGTTTTGTCTTTTAACATTTGTCCTAGCTTTCTAATTGATTGATCTGTTACTCACTCAGTGTTTGCCTTTGTCAGTTAGAATTTTTTCTTTTCTGTATTTTCCTGTCATATATTTTTAAATAAATGTATATTTTTTTATTGTTTAAGATATTATATATGTGTCGTTATCCCCACGTTACCCCCTATTCCCCCACTCATGCCCCCACCCCCCTATTGTCTGTGTCCATTGGTTAGGCCTATATGCTTGCATTTAAGTCCTTTGGTTGATCTCTCCCCCTTACCCCCACCCTCCCCTACCTTCCCTCTAAGGCCCCAGAAACACCAATCAGAAAGGATATATGCATCCCTATGTTCATAGCAGCACAATTTACCATAGCTAAGATTTGGAAACAGCCTAAGTGTCCATCAACAGATAAATGGATTAGAAAACTGTAGTACATCTACAAAATGGAATACTATGCTGCTGTAAAAAAGAAGGAATTCTTACCACTTGCAACAGCATGGATGGAACTGGAGAGCATTATGCTAAGTGAAATAAGCCAGTCAGAGAAGGATAAATACCACATGATCTCACTCATTTGTGGAATATAATGAACAACATAAACTGATGAACAAGGACAGATCCAGAGACAAAGCGGCATTGATTAGACTGTCATATTTTTTATATTTTCTTTTCTACTAGAGAAGTCCCTGTAACATTTGTTGTAACATTGGTTTAGTGGTGATGAACTCCCTGAGCTTTTTCTTTTGAGAAACTCTTGATCTGTTTCTTGATTCTCATTAATAACCTTGCTGGGTAGAGTAATCTTGTTTGTAGTTATTTACTTTTGTCACCTTTAATGTTTTGTGCCATTTCCTTCTGGCCTACAAATTTTCTGTAAAGTAAGCAGATTCCTTGTACATGACTGTCTACTTTTATCTTGCAAGTTTTAAGATTCTCTTTTTGTCTTTAAACTTTGGCATTTAAATTATTATGAATCTTGGTATGGACCTCTTTGGCTTCATCTTGTTTTGAACTGTATGTTTTGTGGACTTACATGTCTATTTCCTTCACCAGTTTAGGAAAATTTCCCATCAGTATTTCTTCAAATATGTTGTTAATCCCTTTCTCTCTTTATTCTCTTTCTTGTACCTCTATTATGTGATATTGGTACACTTGATGTTTTTTTCCTAAAGTATCCTTTTGTTTTTTATTCTTATTACTAGAGGCCCGGTGCACAAAAATTTGTGCACTCGGAGGGGGGTCCCTCAGCCCGGCTGATGCCCTCTTGCAGTCTGGGACCTCTCAGAGGAAGTCCACCTGCTGGCTTAGGCCCACTCCCTGGGGGATTGGTCCCAAGCTGGCAGTCAGGCATCCCTCTGGCAGCCCGACAGCCCTCGGGGGATGTCCACTTGCCAGCAGGGAGCAGGCCTAAGCTGCAGGCGGACATCCTTAGCGCTGCTGAGGAGGCTTGAGAAGCTCCCACCACCACTGCTGTACTGGCAGCTGGCAGCCTGGCTTGTTGCTGGGCAGAGCTCCCCCTGTGGGAGCACACTGATCACCAGGGGGCAGCTCCTGCACTGAGCATCTTCCCCCTGGTGGTCAGTGTGTGTCATAGTGACCAGTAATTTCCAGTTGTTCTGTTGTTAGGGTCAGTTTGCATATTACCATTTTATTATATAGGATAGAGGCCTGGTCCATGGGTGGGGGTCGGCTGGTTTGCCCTGAAGGGTGTCCCGGATCAGGGTGGGGGTCCTGCTGGGATGCCTGGCCAGCCTGGGTGAGGGACTGATGGGTGTTTGCAGGCTGGTCACACCCCCTTCAGGGTGGGGGTCCCCACTGGGGTGCCTGGCCAGCCTGGGTGAGGGGCTGATCACTGTTTTCAGGCTGGCCACATCCCCTTTAGGGTGGGGTGTCCCCACTGGGTTGCCTGGCCAGCCTGGGTTAGGGGCTGATGGCTGTTTGCAGGCTGGTCAAGCCCTCCCCCCCAGTGGGACCCTCACCCCATGGAGGTTTGGCCAGCCTAGGTGAGGGGCTGATGGCTGTTTCAGGCTGGCCACACCCCTTTTAGGGTGGCGGGTCCTCACTGGGATGCCTGGCCAGTCTGGGTGAGGGGCTGTGGGCTGTTTTCAGGTGGGCCAAGCTGCCCCAGCAACGGAAGCTCCCAGCCTCTCCTTTTTTTCTTTTTTTTTTTAATTCTGGGATATATTTACCTTCTATAATTGAAACTTTGTAGCCTTGAGAGGAGCTCAGAGCCGGCCAGGGCAGGTGGGAGGGAAGCTTCCTGCTCGCTTCAGCTCCGTGGCCACAGCCAGTTTAAAGCAGGTATCTGGGGTTTATTTACCTTCTATAATTGAAACTTCGTTGCTTTGAGTGGAGCTTAGAGCCGCCGCAGCAGGTGGGAAACTTGGCTTCCTCCATCATTGGGGCAACCAAGCCTCCTGCTCGCTCCAGCCCTGTGGCTGCTGTCCGCCATCTTGGTTGAGTTAATTTGCATATAGTCGCTCTGATTGGCTGGTGGGCATGGCTTAAGGCATAGTGAAGGTATGGTCAATTTGTATGTTTGTCTTTTATTAGTGTAGATTCTTGCTATTTCAATTGGATATTTTCCACTACCTTATTTGCCAGATTATTGATTCAATCTTCTACTTCATCTAATTTGCTGTTGTTTCCACCTAGTATGTTGTTCTTTTAGTTATTGTATACTTCAATCCTATCTGGTTCTTTTTTATGCTTTCTACCTCACTTCTATGTTATCTGTCTCTTTGATGAAGCTCTCACTGAGTTCTCCTATTCTTTTCCTAAGTTCATTGAGCAGCCTTATAACTAGTGTTTTGAACTCTGTATCTGCTAGATTACTTGTTTCAATTTTATTTAGTTATTTTTCTGGAGTTAGTCCTGTTTTTTCAGTTGGGACATGTTTCTTTGTATCTTCATTTTGGCTGAATTCATGTGTTTTTTTGTTTTTTCTATATGTTAGATTGATCTGCTACTTCTCCCTGTCTTGACAGAGTGGCCTTATGTAGAAGGTGTGCTGTGGGATCCATTGGCACTGTCTCTCTGGTTCCTGATCTGGGTTCACCATGGTGTTCTCCATATTGTTTATTTTTTCTTTTTTAAATTTTATTTTATTGTTTAAAGTATTACAGATATTAGTACATATGTCTCCTTCCCCCCCCCCCCCACCCACCCATTGACCTTCCCTCGGCCTCCCCTAACCCCTGGTAAATGCCCTCACCCCGCCCCCCCGTGTCTTGTGTCCATTAGCTATGCTTATATGCATGAATACAAGTCCTTCGGCTGATCTCTTACTTCCGCCTCCCCCCTCAACACTCCCCAGCTTTCCCACTGTAATTTGACAGTCTAGTTGGGCCGATAGTGCTGTTGGTATGTCAGTGAGGTTCATTCTTAGACTGACTGGATATGAGATCTGGCCATGACTACAGCAGACAATCTTTTTATGGGAGATAACTTCATGGAAAAAGAGTCTCTTTAGTACATATCTCTTGCTAGTTTAGTCCAACCTTCAGGTTTATTTTTTGTGGAGCTTGTTGGATTGTGTTGTAGTGTGATCTGAACTGGCCACCAGGTGAGTAGGGTCTGGAACTGCTTGGGAAGGGATCGAATGTTATGGGGACTTCTCTTCTGGGCCTTGGTACCCTGAGCTGGGGAGCCGGGTATGGGGCTGGGACCTCTGCAGTCGAGATATCACTCTAGATTTCTAATCTCCACACCATGAATGTGGGATCATCATGGTCCATGTCACCATTCTTTCCACTGTTTCTACATGGCTTATTCTTTTCATCATTAGTTATAAAAGTTCTGTTCAGCTAGTCTTCAGGAGGTTCTAAATTATGTTTGTTCTATAATTTAGTTGAATATTGATGTAATTGTGGAGAAGGTGTGCATAGAGTTTATATACTCTGCCATCTTGATCAAAAGTCCCTCAACATGTACAATTATTATTAAATGTTCCTTTTATTAAATATGCATAATAAATAAAAGTATCAAATCCTATCTAATAATAGACAAACATGGTAATTAACCATACCTCCGCTACGCTTCCCATTGGCTAATCAGAGTGATATGCAAATTAATTGCAAACCAAGATGGCAGCCGACAGCCACACAGCTGAAGCGAACATGAGGCTTGCTTGCTCCAGTGATGGAGGAAGCCAAGGTTCCCCACCTGCCGAGGCCCGGCTCTGAGCTCCGGGTGCAACAATGTTGCAATTATAGAAGCTAAACAAACCCCAGATACCTGCTTTCAGCAAGCCGGCCTCGGAGCTAGAGCTGCAACAAAGTTTCAATTACAGAAGGTTAATCAATCCCAGAATTAAAAAAAAAAGAAAAAAATGAGAGACTGGGAGCTTCAGTTGCAGGCTTGGCCTGCCTGAAAACAGCCCTCAGCCCCTCATCCAGACTGGCCAGGCACCCCAGTGGGGACGCCCACCCTGAAGGGGGTGCAGGCAGCCTGAAAACAGCCATCAGCCTCTCATCCAGGCACCCCAGTGGGGAACCCCACACGGAAGGGTGTGCGGGCAGCCTGAAAACAGCCATCAGCCCCTCACCCAGGCTGTCAAGGCACCCCAGTGGGGACCCCCACCCTGAAGGGGGTGCGGGCAGCCTGAAAACAGCCATCAGCCCCTCATTCAGGCTGTCAAGGCACCCCAGTGGGGACCCCCACCCTGAAGGGGGTGCGGGCAGCCTGAAAACAGCCATCAGCCCCTCATTCAGGCTGTCAAGGCACCCCAGTGGGGACCCCCACCCTGAAGGGGGTGCAGGCAGCCTGAAAACAGCCATCAGCCCCTCATCCAGGCTGTCAAGGCACCCCAGTGGGGACCCCAATCCTAAACGGGGTGTGGGAAGCCTGAAAAGAGCCCTCAGTCCCTCACTCAGGCTGGCCAGGCACCCAAGCAGGACCCCCACCCTGATTCAGGACACCATTCAGGGCAAACCAGCTGGCCCGCACCCGTGCACCAGGCCTCTATCCTATATAGTAAAAGGGTAATATGCAAACTGACCCTAACAGCAGAAAGACTGGGAATGAATGGTCACTATGACACACACTGACCACCAGGGGGCAGACGCTCAATGCAGGAGCTGACCTCTGGTGGTCCGTGAGCTCCCACATGGAGGAGCTCTGTTCAGCCACAAGCCAGGCTGATGGCTGCCAGTACAGCGGTGGTGGTGGGAGCCTCTCCTGCCTCCTCAGCAGCACTAAGGATGTCTGACTGCAGCTTAGGTCTGCTCCCCGCTGGAAGTGGACATCCCCCTAAGTTTGCCAGGCTGCCAGAGAAATGTCTGATTTCCAGCTTAGACTCAATCCCCTGGGGAGCAGGCCTCAGCCAGCAGATGGTCATCCCCCTAGGGGTCCCAGGCTGTGAGAGGTCACAGGCCGGGCTGAGGTACCCCTCCCGAGTGCACAAATTTTTGTGCACTAGGCCTCTAGTTTACTATTATAATATGATATTTTGAGTTAGTGTCTATATTTCTGATAACTTTAAAATATCCTGTCCTTATAAGTGATAGCTTTTAAATTAATATTAATAATACATATGGAGGTAGAAAATTATATCACATTTATAACATATATAAATAGACACAAAGAAAAAAAGAGACAGATTACAAGACAAAACTCACCCAAATTCACCCAATGCAAAGCATAATAGACTTTTGGGGGTACCTAGCACTGGGTCTTGGTCTGTTGGATGGTCCTGAGTAGGCTTCTTCAGAATCCTGTGGACTATTCAAAGTAAATGTCTATGTAAGAATGTCCAAGCTTTCAGATAATTTTTATAAGCAGTTATTTGAGCCAAACTAGGGCATGCCAGAAATCAAGATCTCAAATGCTCCATCAAATGGCATTTCTGTCTTTTTTTTTTTTTTTTGAGAGAGAGAGGAAGGCAGGAGGATAGAGAGATAAAAACATCAATGAGAGAGGACCATTATCTATCAGATGTCTCCTGCTTTGCTAGACATGTTCATAAAGAATCTCAGATGGAGCGTTTAAAAACCTCATGAGGCTGAGATGCCAAGCCAAGAATTATCCACCATATTTCACCTATTGTATCTATAAATTTGGGTGAATTCCTTTCTTCTCTAGATCCCTCAAATATCTAAAAATTTTTGGGCCTGCCTGTGATAGACTGTACTTACTCTCCTATAAAGCTAGGAACTCTGAAAACCAGGCATCAGCCTGGTTTTCCCTGGGTTTTGTATGCATTGGTTCCATAAAGTGAACATTTGCTCCTAAGTGTCTGATCATATATGATTCAATGAGCATCATATTCAGATGTCATTTCAAGGAGCCCAGCATGCAATTTGAAATTCTGCAGCATCGCCCACCCTCGAGTTGCCGGTCTGGCCCTGCCTCGCTCCCTGGGCCCCCGCAGCAGCCACGGCTGCTTCTGGTCCTGCCCTGCCTCCCTCTCTGGCCTTTGAAGCAGCCAAGGCTGCTGCTGATCAGGCCCTCCCCTAGCACAGGTGCGTGGAGGCCCCTGCCGCCCCGCCCCCGATGCTCTGCATGCAACCTCCTCCTGTCTAGTCAACCCATTATGGCGTCCCGTTTAATTAGCATATTTCTCTATTATATATAGACTAGAGGCCCGGTGCACAAAAATTTGTGCACTGGGGGGGGGGGGATGTCCCTCAGCCCCACTTGTGCCCTCTCACAGTCTGGGACCCATTGGGAGATAACAACCTGCTGGCTTAGGCCCACTCCCGGGTGGCAGAGGGCAGGCCCAATCCCTAGGTGCCTGCCCCGCAGCTCCTGGTGGGGCTCAGAGCAGGGTCAATTGGGGAGTTGGGACGCCGCCCCCTGTCATGCACAGAGCAGGGCGGATCAGGAGGTTGCGATGCCACCCTGTCACGCTTAGGGTAGGGCCGATTGGGGGATTGGTGCGCTGCCCCCTGTCACACTCAAGGCAGGGTCGATGGGGAGGTTGGGGCACCGCCCCCTGTTACTCACAGAGCAGGGCCAATCAGGGGATTGGGGCACTCCCCCCTGTCACACTCAGGGCAGGGCCAATGGGGAGGTTGCGGCTCCACCCCGTCACACACATAGCAGGGCCCATGGGGGGGTTGGGGAGCTCCCCCCTGTCACACTCAGGGCAGGGCCGATGGGTAGGTTGCGGCTCCACCCAGTCACACACAGAGCAGGGCCGATCAGGGGTTTGGGGAGCTCCCCCCTATCAGGCACAGAGCAGGGCCGATCAGGGGGTTGGGGCGCCTTCCCCTTTCACGAACAGAGCAGAGTGGATAGGGAGGTTGTGGCCCCGCCCCCTGTCACACACAGAGCCACTGGGCAATCAGGGGGTTTGGGCGCTGCCCCCTGTCACACTGCAGTGAGGCCTCACTGCTCCGCTGATCCTGGTGCTAGGAGGCCTCACGGCTCCGCTGATCCCAGGTTCGGGAGACCTTGTGGCTCCAATGATCCCAGGCCGGGAGGCCTCGCGGCTCCACTGATCCCGGTGCTGTGAGGCCTCTCGGCTCTGCTGATCCCAGTGCTAGGAGGCCTCCCTACTCCGCTGATCCCAGTGCTGGGAGGCCTTGCGGCTCCGCTTGACACAGGGGCAGTGAGGCCTTGCTGCTCTGCTGATCCTGGTGCTAGGAGGCCTCGTGGCTCCACTGATCCCGGTGCCAGGAGGCCTCCAGGCTCCGCTGATCCCGGATTCGGGAGGCCTTGTGGCTCTGCTGACCCCAGGCCGGGAGGCCTCGTGGCTCCACTGATCCCGGTGTTGGGAGGCCTCGCTGCTCTGCTGATCCCGGTGATGGGAGGCCTCACGGCTCCGCTGATCTCGGGTTCGGGAGGCCTCGCGGCTCCACTGATCCCAGTGCTGGGAGGCATATTACCATTTTACCATATAGGATAGAGGCATGGTGCACGGGTGGGGGCCGGCTGGTTTGCCCTAAAGGGTGTCCTGGATCAGGGTGAGGGTCCCTCTTGTGTGCCTGGCCAGCCTGGGTGAGGGGATGATGGCTGTTTGCAGCTGGTCACACCCCCTTCAGGGTTGGGGTCCCCACTGCAGTGCCTGGCCAGTCTGGGTGAGGGGCTGAGGGCCGTTTTCAGGCTGGTGGGTGACTGAAGCGCCCAGCCTCTCCTTTTTTCCTTTTTTTTTTAAATTCTGGCATTTATTTACCTTCTATGGCTGTCACTGAAGCTGAGAGCCAGCTTTAGCTCAGACCTCGGCTGCTGAAAGCAGGTTTCTGGACTTTGTTTACCTTCTGTATTTGAAACTTTGTTGCGACTCCAGCTCTGAGATCCCGGCTGACTGAAAGCAGATTTCTGGGGTTTTGTTTAGCTTCTATATTTGTAACATTGTTTCTTAGAGAGCAGCTCAGAGCCCAGCAGCCGTAGGCAGGGAACGTTGGCTTCCTCCGTCACTGGAGCAAGCAAGCCTCCTGTAGGCGTCAGTTGCCTGGCTGCCGGCCGCCATCTTGGTTGGCAGTTAATTTGCATATCTCCCTGATAGCCAATGGGAAGTGTAGCGAAGTTATGGCTAATTACCATGTTTCTCTTTTATAAGATAGGATTATTACACTGGTAATATTCCAAACTAAACCATCAATCATCCTTCATCAGTTCATTAAATCCTAAGTAATTAATTCTTGTTCCATTTTACCTATTGTTAGTAGTTTCACTCAGTTGATTATTGGTGTGATCTCACTCAGTTGATTGTTGATATGGTCACAAGTACCTGGTACAGTCCTTTTTCATGGGGTTCTGAAAAAGTCCTTTATCTGTTAACCTGGAGAGCATTATACTAAATGAAATAAGCCAGTCAAAGAAAGACAAATACCATATGATTTCACCCCTATGTGGACTATAATGAACAAAATTCACAAACAAAATAGAAAAAGACTCATAGAGAACAGATTGACAGCTGTCAGAGGGGAGGGGGTTTTCAGGGCTGGGTGAAAAAGTTTGAAGGGATTAAGCAAAAAATAAAACAACAACAACAAAGGAAACCGCCTTGGCTGGTGTGGCTTAGTATAATGGAGCATCATCCAGTATACCTATAGGTTGCTGGTTTGATTCCTGGTCAGGGCCCATACTAGTTTGGGGGTTTGTTCCCCATTTGGGGAACGATCAATGGCTCTTTCTCTCCTTCTTTCTCTTTCTCTACCCTTCCCCTCTTGTTAAAATAAATAAAAAACAAAACAAAAGCAAAACTCATATATAGACAATAGTATGGTGATTACCAGAGGGGAATGAGGGTGGGGGGTAGAAGAGGATATTGGGTGATGTAAGGAGACTTGATTTGGGATGGTGAACGCAATGCAATATACACATGATGTATTATAGAATTGTACACATGAAATCTATGTAATTTTATTAACCAATGTTTCCCCAGTAAATTCATTACAAACGTTAATTTTTGTTAACAGTATAATACTTTGGCTTGTAGCCAATAGCAAGTGCTTTTAGGGATACATTACATTAAGACAAAAAATATCTGTAGATGAGGGAAAGATATAAATGGCTGTGGTTATTTATTAGTGATCACTTTTAAAAATAAAAGATGTAATGAGAGTTATTACAAGAATAATAATACAACTGACAATGACAGTGGATTGTTACTGAGGCATGCAAAAAAAAGGTCAATCTAAAAAAAGTATTATAATCAAAATATTAATAGACATAATTATTTGTATTTTAAAAGAAGAGGAGATATTTTATCTGATTTATAAAAATGGAAGAATATACCCTAGCCAGTTTTCTCAATGGTTAGAGTGTTGGCCTATAGACTGAAGGGTTGCAAGTTTGATTCCACTCAAGGTCACGTACCTTGGTTGCAGGCTGGATCCCCGATCCTGGTCAGGGAATGTGCGGGACGCAATCAGTCGATGTGTCTCTCTCACATTGATGTTTCTTTCTCTGTCTCTCCCCCTTCCTTCCATTCTCTCTAATTAATAAATGGAAAAAAATATCCTCAGGTGAGGATTAACAACAACAATAAAAGGATAAAAATTTTTTTACAAAGAAGATTCTTCATATATACCTACTAATATTGACATAATGTACCAACCATATAGTTAGAATATACCAAGAATACATCAAGACTATCAGGTAAATCAGTCATCTGAGTTGGTCCTAAACTCTGTATGTTAATAAGATTCCATAGAGTGAGTGATGTGACTGGGCGGGATTGTGAGAGGGATGTCCGGGAATGCTGGCTCCTAACTGCTCACCTAATCTGCAGTTGAAACCACTGATTTGCAGATGCTAATTTAAATTAAATAAAGTAAGTTGCAATCAACTTATTATTTAAACAATTAACTACAACTGATAATACTGTTTTGCTTTCTAATATCACACAAAGCACACCAGAACTCTGATAAATAGAAACTCATCATGGACAGTGAGGGCATTGACAATTCTCTCTGAAATATGTATATTAAAATATTTTACCCATACAAATTTAAAGTAGGAAGTCTAAATATTCATTATAATTTGACAATGCTTTCTGTGTAACTCAGACGATAAAACCAAAAGTGCCAAAACTGCATACTGAACAGTTTAAGGATGTGGTTTTATTCAGACTATTACCATGTGGAAAACCTTCATTAATAAGGAAAATTTCAAAGAAAAGAAAGGAAACTTGGGTTATGGGAATCATGAGGAAATATGGCGATGGTTCTAAAATGTGAGGGCTGGTGGTTCTTTGCAGTTTAGTTGCTTTTTGTGTGTCTTATTTGTAACTTTTTATTGTAAAACAGAATACAGATATAGGAAACCACCTAAAATAAATGCATAGCTTACTGTGTTATTTTTGAATCACCCATATACCCCACAACCCACATCATAGAACTTTGTCAGCCACTGTAGAAGCCTATCCAAGTGCCAGTCACAACTGCCTTCTTCCAGTCAAAGCTGGCCACTTTCTTGATGTTCATAATAATATTTTCCTTGTGACTGTTTATGATTTTATCACCCAAGGGATTTTATCACATCCCTGTCCACCATTATTTAAAATTTCTTTAAATTTTTTTTATAATGCTTTTTAAGTCCCATTTAATCTCAAGGTTCCCCCTCTATTCTTGCTTTTGCTTTCAATATATCTATTGAAGATAACCTTTGACCTGTAGATAAACATTCCACCTTTAGAACACAAAAAGGTGGGGATTTCTTAACAGTTCTTGTTTTCCTGGAACCCAAGCTCAGATAAAGTTCAACACTGTCATTGGTCTAGTATTCACAAAGCAGAGCAAAACCCAGAGAGCTTTCAAAGGAAAGTACCAGCTCTCAGGGCCCTCTGAGTTCCCATGGGAGCATTTGACTGAAAAAGATATCATGCACACAGATTGAGGAGAATGCAAGGCATGAGTACCACCTTTTCTAATTCTCGTAGAGTTTTTATACTCTCCTATCGGTTAGGTGCCAGGCAGGGGAAAATAAGTGGTACAAAACAATCCCATCATATTCCTGATTGTGGATAGGGAGTTCAATTGAAGTGAATGTGTTTCTCCGAAACATCCTTTAGTAGGCCTAGGCTTTAGGCATCTGCCATTCACTCTTGCTCCACCGTAAAGGTCCCACTGACTTTCTAATTGTGTACTCTGAGCTCTCCCCTCTATTCTGCCCCTAACACCATCTTATATCAATGGTAATAACTCTTCTAAAACCTTGGCTCATTATTTCCTTACTAGAGGCACTTTTTCATGTCTCTTGGCCAGTTGTATGTCCTCTTTGGGGAAATGTCTATTCAGGTCTTCTGCCTATTTTTGATTGGATTTTTTGTCTTCCTTTTGTTGAGTTGTATGAGTATTTTATATATTTTTCATATTAACCCTTTATCATATGTACTAGAAGCCTGGTGCACAAAATTCATGCACTTGCGGGGGTATGGGGGGGAGGTTCCTCAACCCGGACCACACCCTCTTGCAACCCGGGACCCCTGCAGGATCGGGCCTAAACTGGCTGTTGGACATCCCTCTCTCAATCCAGGACCGCTGGCTCCTAACCGCTGGCCTGCCTGCCTGCCTGATTGCCCCCTAACCACTCACCTGCCTGCCTGATCGCCCTTAACCACTCACTTGCCTCCCTGATCGCCCCTAACCCCTCTGCCTGCCTGCCTGATCACCCCTAACTGCTCGCCTGCCTGCCTGGTCGCCCCTGTCTCTACCTGACAGCCTGATCGCCCCTAACTGCTTGCCTGACTGCCTGATGGCCCCTAACCACTCTGCATGCCTGCCTGATCGCCCTTAACTGCTCTTCTGCCTGCCTGATTGCCCCTAACCACCTCTGCCTCGGTCCCCGCTGCTATGGCTTTGTCTGGAAGGATGTCTGGAAGGCCGTTCGGCTGTCCAGTCTAATTAGCACATTACGCTTTTATTTTTATAGATGGGGAGATGACAAGATTTAGGTATGTGGTTTTGTATTTGCCTGGATCTGGGTTTAGATCCAGACCTATCTATTTATTAGCTGTATAGTCTTACGCAGTTTTCTGTTTTTAAAAAATAAAAATTGAGTTTATTGGTATTTCTGCATTATAATGTAACTAGAGGCCTGGTGCACGAAATTCTTCACGGGTACAGTTCCTAGGTTTGGCCAGTGATAGAAACACAAGTGTCTGGCGTGGAAGGGCAGGTCCCAGCTGACCTCTGGATTCTGGGCAGCATCTGGGCCCCTGGGCCCCTGCGCGCCCCCCTCCACCTGAGTCATGGCACTTGAGTCCCAATGCAGAGATGCGGTGAGCTTGGCCAGACTTCACAGGCCAGGGTGCAGCATGGACCTCTGGGCCACCCGGCAGCACTGCACAGAAGCCGAGCGGGCTGCATGCACTCTCCTTGCCGGCCTCGCAGAACAGCTCTTGGGCGAACCCACCGGGAGCCTGACTGGCCCCTGCAGTCCTGGTGGCTGTGGCCTGGCTCACCTGGAAGAGGCCGCACGGGTGCGGGGCAGGCTCCTTGTGGGTGTTAGGCTCCTGAGCACAGGGGCTTCCCTGGCACGTGAGCCCTGGTGTCCCAGGGGAGGGTAGCAGGGGGAGTGAGAGCAAGCTCGGCAGACACCCTACATTCTCACTACACCTCACCATCATCCCCACCCCCAGGTAGCTTGTGAGAGGTCACAGACCCCTGCCAGGGCACCGCAGGAGGTTGGTTACTGCCACCCACCCCCAGTTCCCCGACCCAGCCCAGACCCCAGCCCCAATCAGGTGATCAGGGCCTGCTGGCTGCTGGTTGCCAACTGTGGGGCAATTGATCAGGGCCGGGCCCCCTGCCTGGCTCCCTCAGCACCTGGGAGCTGTGCTGTGGCCCCACCCCCACTGCTACCACTGGTCACCATCTGTGGGGTGATCAGCAGGGCAATCGGGCCCCTGCTCACACCTGCCTTGGCCTGGTGCTGCCCGCTCACCTGCTCCACCATCCCACCATGGTCCCGCTCTCATCGGCGCCCATTGGGGCCAGCAGTGCCTCCACTGCCACCTGCTGCCAGTGCCATGTCTCTGATGCCTGCCATGTTCTGCGCCACCCCCTGGTTGTCAGCACACGTCATGGCAAGCAGTTGAACTCTCAGTTGAACTCCTGTTCGAGGGGATAATTTGCATATTAGGCTTTTATTTTGTGGGACTAGTGGCCCGGTGCACGAAATTCATGCATGGGGGAGGGGGTGTCCCTCAGCACGGCCTGCACCATCTCCAATCTGGGACCTCTAGGGGGATGTCCAACTGCTGGTTTAGGCCCGATCCCTGTGGGACATCCCTCTCACAATCTGGGAATGCTGGCTCCTAACCGCTCACCTGCCTGCCTGCCTGATTGCCTCTAACCACTCTGCCTGCTGGCCTGCTCACCCCTAATTGTCCCCCTGTGAGGCTGATTGCCCCCAATTGCCCCCTCTGCTGGCCTGCTGGCCTCCAACTGCCCCCCCCCCCACTGCCGGCCTGCCCGCTCCCAACTGCCCCCCCTCACTGGTCTGATCACCCCCAACTGCCCCCTACTTCCTGTTGCCCCCAACTCCCCCCCCCCCCGGCTGGCCTGATCGCCCCCAACTGCCCCCTACTGCCAGCCTGCTCGCCTCCAACTGGCCCCCCCTGCCGGCCTGCTTGCTACCAACTGCCCCCCCCCCCCCCCGCCGGCCTGATCACCCCAACTGCCCTCCCCTCCTGGCCTGATCACCCCTAACAGCCTCTACCTTGGCCCCACCACCATGGCTTTGTCTGGAAGGACATCCGGAAGGTCTCCTGGTAGTTCTCCCAGTCTAATTAGTATATTATCCTTTTATTAGTATAGATAATGTAAACATACCTTATAAAATATGGAAATAGAGTAAACAGAATATAAATAGCTGTAATTTGCTGAGCATGTACTACGTGCAAAATGCTTTGCATTCATTATCTAATTTTCAGAGCAATGCTAAGGAGGTAGACTGAGGCTAAGGGAGTAAAGAAACTTGCCCAGGATAATGTAGCTAATAAGTAGTTTAAGTGGGATTGTTAATCATCTCTTCCACTCAAATATTGTTATGATCTATTTCCTTCTAGTCCTTTTAAAAAATCTGAACATACTTTTCTATATATAGTTGTGATATTACTGAATAGGGACCTGGCCCCGAGAGGGTCTGCCTAGGGCTAGCCAGTAGTGTGTGGGTTCTTGACTTCATGCAGGAAAGATTTCATGAGTCCAGATGATTTTTGGAAGTATGTTTATTAAAACTGGGGACAGTGAAATAAGCACGCGCATATGATAGTGTAAGCAAAAGGAGAGCCTAGGAATGGGGCTGCCTTGGCTCTCTGAAAATGTTATAGGAAAGAAATGAGCTTTGGTGGGGAGTCAGAAAAAAAGGGGCTTTAGAGATAGGTTCGGGGGTTGGCCCTGGATTAACTGGCCCTACCCATTGCTGCCCTGGTTGCATGCCTCCTGGGATCCCTTAGAGTTTAGAAGATGCACAACTGTGGGGGGAAAAAAGGGAGAAGGGAGAGCAGAAAGGGAATCCTCCCAGGAGGGAGAGCACAATGGGTCATTAGTCCTAAAATCTTTTAAAGGTGGAGACTTTAGGGGAGGTCCCAGGGGAGGATCTCAATAGGATATTCATCAGCTTTCCAGGTAGGCAACAGGGCAGGAGGTCATTAGTCAAAGCAGCTGATCCTGAGTTCAACCTTGTCCTTTGCTAGTCTGGTTTTGCTGCTTCTCTGGGCCTGGAGCTGAAATACAACCAAGGCATAGATGTTATCTCTAGGGAGGAAAGGTTACCCTGGAGGCAAGGTCCTTGTTTTCCCAGTTTTGCTCAATGCTAGGCACCTGGAGCTTTCTAAGCTGGTGGCCTTCTGTTGCTGGCTGTAAATTGCTCAGCCAGTTTGTTTTTCAGCTATGTTTCAGTTTCCCTATTCCACTTGTCAAGGAATTTTCATACTAACTTGCCTCATTAATAATGTATACATTTTATGTACAATATTTTGTATTCTGATTTTTTCATTTAATGTTCCATTGAAGGTATTTTGCTGTGTTTATAAAATTTTGTGTACTTCGTTTAAAAAAATTCTTGTTGACACTATTACAGATAATCCCCCATTTTCCTCCCTTTACACACCTCCACCCAGCCTCCTCCTCAACCTCTGGCCATCAGCACACTGTTGTCTGTGTCCATGGGCTATGTATTTATGTTCTTTGGATAATTCCTTCACTGTCTTTAATTCAGTCCCCCTCCTCTCTGATTTCTGTCAGTTTGTTAGTTTGCCTCTGGTTGTATTTTGTTCATCAGTATATTTTGTTCAGTAGATTCCACATACAAGTGAGATCATATGGTATTTGTCTTTCTCTGCCTGGCTTTAGTTTCGCTTAGCATAATAATCTCTAGGTCCATCCATGCTATTGCAAAAGTTAAGAGTTCCTTCTTTTTATAGCTGAATAGTATTCCATTGTGTAAATGTTCCCCAGTTTTTTTTAATCTACTCCTTTACTGATGAACACTTGGGCTGTACTTCTCCTTTTTAATGGCTCTAATAATAGTCCATTAAGTGGATGTACTTAATCAGTCCCCAATCATTGGACATTATTTGTTTTCTATTATTCATTATCCTACGTTTGGGTACAAAGGTTTTTCCCCTTGTATTCAAGATTATTTTTTAGGTGTGGTTTCCCAGAAGTGAATTTATTGGCTAAATGGGTATAAACAATTTTAAACCTTTTGATTCATATTATCATCCTTCATTGGAAATTTACAACCCTTTTGGAAAACAGTGCATGCTACTATTATGAAATACTTAACTTTGCTGAACCTCAGTTTTCTTATTAGTAAAATGATAATGAAAAATAATGTAAGACCTGAGAAGCATGTTATATAGTGACTTTCCCTTTCTCCCCATTTTCTTAGCATTTTATTGTTTCTCTTGAAATTCTCTAGGGATAGTTAATTTTTGCTGGGCCCTCCTTTTTGTTTTATTTTTCTTTTCCCCCCCCTTTATTTATTAAGATATTACAAATGTGTCCTTATCCCCCCAATGTCCCATCATCTCCCCAATCCTGCCCTCACCCTCACCCCCTCTTGTCTACATCCATCGCTTATGCTTCCCTCTGAGTTTTGAGCATCTGATCGATGCTTCTCTGTCTCTACATCTGTTTTTGTTCATCTGTTTGTGTTGTTCATTATAATCCACAAATGAGGGAGAGCATGTGATATTTATCTTTCTCTGACTGGCTTATTTCACTTAGCATAATGCTCTCCAGCTTCATCCATGCTGTTGCAAATGGTAGGCGTTCTTTCCTTTTTACAGCAGCATAGTATTCTATTGTGTAGATGTACCACAGTTTTCTAATCCATTCATCTGCTGATGGGCACTTAGGCTGTTTCCAAATCTTAGCTATTATAAATTGTGCTGCTATGAACATAGGGATGCATATATCCTTTCTGATTGGTGTTTGGGCTCTCCTTTTAATGCTCTGGGACTGCTAGACATTATTGAAGAGTACTGTAGTTAGTTGTTGTTTTTTTAATTTAAATTATTTGTTGTTTAAAGTATTTCTTAAGTCTCCCTTTTCTCCCCATTAACCTCTCCCCAGCTTCCTTTTACTCCTCAGCACGTGCCCTCACCCCCACAACCCTCTCTGTGTCCATTGGTTTTGCTCATATGCATGTATACAAGTCCTTTGGTTGATCTTTTACCCCCTCACCCCCCCCACCCCCCCGCCTTCCCTCATAGGTTGGATAGTCTGTTCTGGGTGTTAATTTCTATCCTGCTACATTGTCAAAATCATTTATTAGTTCTAGTTGTTTTTTTGATGGAGTCTTTAGGGTTTTCTAAGTGCAACATCATTTCATCTGCGAATAAGGACAGTATTACTTCTTCTTTTCCAATTTGGATGCCTTTTATATCTTCTTGTCTGATCGCTATGGTTAGCACTTCCAGTACTGTGTAGACCTGGAGTGATGAATGTGGGCATCCCTGTCTTGTTCCTGTTCTTAGGGGAAATGGTTTTAGTTTTTGCCCATTGAATATGATGTTGGTTGTAGGTTTGTCATATAAAGCTTTTAGTGTGTTGAGGTATGAACCTTCTATTCCCACCTTGCTGAGAGTTTTTATCAGGAAAGGGTGTTGGATTTTGTCAAATGCCTTTTCTGCATCCATTGATATGATTATGTGATTTTTAGCTCTCAATTTGTTTATGTTATGTATCACATTTATTGATTTGCAGACATTGTACCAGCCTTGCATCCCTGGAAAAATCCCACTTGGTCATAGTTTATGAGCTTTCTAATGTAATGCTGGATCCGATTTGCTAGTATTTTGTTGAGAATTTTAGCATCTATGTTCATCAGGGATACTGGCCTTTAATTCTCATTTTTTGTAGTGTCTTTATCTGGTTTTTGGATTAGGGTAATGCTGGCTTCGTAGAAAGAGCTTGGAAGTGTGCCTTCCTCTTGATTTTTTTGGTATAGTCTGAGAAGGATAGGTTTTAGTTCTTTGAATGTTTGGTAAAACTCCCCTGTGACACCGTCTGGCCCGGGCTTTTGTTTGCTGGAAGCTTTTTGATGACTGCTTCAATTTCCTCCATAGTTATCAGCCTATTGAGATTTTTAGATTCTTCCTGGTTGAGTTTTGGAAGGTTGTATTTTTCTAGAAATATGTGCTTTTCCTCTAGGTTGTTTAGTTTGTTGGAGTATAGTTGTTCATAGTGTTTTTTTTTTTTTTTTTTTTTACAATCCTTTGTATTTCTGTGGGGTCTGTTGTTGTTTTTCCACTTTCATATCTGATTTTGTTTATTTTGGTCCTCTCTCTTTGCTTCTTGGTGAGCCTGGCTAGAGGTTCATCTATCTTGTTTATCCTTTCAAAGAACCAGGTCTTGTTTTTATTGATCTGTTTTTAAAATATATTTTATTGATTTTTCACAGGGAGGAAGAAAAAGGGATAGAGGTTAGAAACATTGATGAGAGAGAAACATGGATCAGCTGCCTCCTGCACACCCTCTACTGGGGATGTGCCTAAAACCATGGTACATGCCCTTGACTGGAATGGAATCTGGGATGCTTCAGTCTGCTGGCTGACGCTCTATTCAATGAACCAAACTAGCTAGGGCTTCATTGGTCTTTTGTATTGTTTGTTTGTTTTTTTGGTCAGTATTTCATTTATGTTTGCTCTGATCTTTAGTATTTCCTTCTTTCTGCTCACTCTGGGCTTTCCTTGTTGCTCTCTTTCTAATTCTTTAAGTTGTTGAGTTTGTTTATTTATTACAACTTTTTTGTTTTGTTTTGTTTTGTTTTTTGGTAGGCCAGTAATGCTATGAACTTCCCTGTCAGGACTGCTTTTACTGTGTCCCACAGGTTTTGGATTGTTATGTTTTCATTGTAATTCATTTCCAGGATGTTTTTAATTTTTTCTTTCATATCTTTGGTAACCCAATTATTGTTTAATAGCATGATATTCAGCCTCCGCGTGTTTGAATTATTTGATTGTTTTTACTGTAGTTTATTTCTCATATTATGCCATTGTGGTCTGAGAAGATTCTTGGTATTATTTCTGTCTTCTTGGATTCAGAGAGACTTTGCCTGTGACACAACATGTGGTCTATCTTTGAAAATGTCCCATGTGCACTTGAGAAGAATGTATATTCCGTGGCTTTGGGGTGAAATGTTCTGAAGATGTCAATTGAGTCCATCTGATCTCATGAGTCATTTAGGATTGCTGTTTCTTTGATGATTTTTTTGTCTAGAGGATTTAGCCAGTGATATCAGTGGTGTATTAAAGTTCCCTACTATGATCGTATTACTGTTGATCTCTCTCTTGATATATTCCAGCAGCTTTTTTATGTATTTAGGTGCTCCTGCATTGGGTGAATGTAAGTTTACCAGAGTTATATCCTCTTGTTATATCAATCCCTTTACTATTATGAAGTGGCCTTCCTTATCTCTTGTTATAGCATTCACTCTGAAGTCTATTTTTTCAGATATGGTAAATATTGCTACCACAGCTTTTTTTTTCATTTCCATCTGCCCAAAAGATACTTTTTTTATCCCTTCACTTTCAGTCTGTGTGAGTTTCTAGTTCTGAGGTGGGTCTCTTGTAGACAGCATATATATGGGTCATGTGTTTTTTTTTTGTGTTTTTTTTTTCCATTCAGCCACTTGATATTTTTTGATTGGGACATTTACGCCATTGACGTTTAAAGTTATTATTGATATTTATTTGTTTGTAGCCATTTTTATTTTTTTGTGTCTGTGTTCCTTCTTCCATTTCTATTTCTTCTTTTTACCACAGTCCCTTTAGCATTTCTTGCATTGCTAGCTTGGTAGTGATAAACTGCCTTAGTTTGTTTGTTTGTTTGTTTTTGTGTCTGTGAAGCTCCTGATTTCCCCTTAAATTTTGAATGATAACCTTGCTGGATAGAGTATTCTTGGATTCAGTCCTTTGCTTTGCATCACTTTGTAAATTTCTGTCCATTCTTTTCTGGCCTGATGTGTTTCTGTTGAGAAATCATTTGATAATCTGATGGGGGATCCTTTGTAGGTAACTCTCTGTTTCTCTCTTGCAGCCTTTAACATTGTTTGTTGTTAATGTTTGCCATTGTAAGTAAAACCTGTCTTGGTTTGGGTCTTCTGGGGTTCATCTTGTGCTTGTGTAACTTTTTTTTCCCCAAATCAGGGAAGTTTTCTGACTTATTTCTTTAAATAGGTTTTTTTTTAACGCTTGCTTCTCTTCTTGTCATTCTGGCACCCCTATTATATGTATGTTGCTTTGTTTCATGTTGTCACAGTCTCCCTCAGGCTCTCCTCCTGTCTTTTAATTTTTTACTCCAATTGCAGTACAGATTGGGTGTGTTTTTCTTCCCTGTCTTTTAATTCGCTAATTCAGTCATCTGCTTCTCCTAGTCTACTGTTGAAAGCTTCCATATTGTTTTTTATTGTAGCTATATCACTCTTTATTTCCTCCTGATTCTTATATAGGTTGTTGATGTTCTCATCCATTGGGTTTATGAACGGAATGATCCTTAGTCTGAATTCTTTTTCTGACTTATTGCATGCCTCTGTTTCATTTAGTTCCTTTTCTGGCGAGTCATCCTTTGTTTTCCTTTGGAGATTGTCCTTCTGTCTCCCCATTTTTGCACTCACCAAGGGATCTAGGTGTAGAGTTGCGTGGGGCCTGTGGCTTCAGCATGGGATTGGTGGTGGGTTTCCTGGTCGTGGGCCGCAACTGCTCTTCAGGCAGAGTTGGTTGGTATCTGCTCCTTGGGTGGTCACGGGTGTTGGCAGCTCCTCAGGCAGTTGCTGGTGGCAGCTGCACCTCAGGCGGTCATGGTGTAGCCACTCCTCATGCTGTTGCAGGGCAGCTGCTCCTTGGGTGGTCTCGGGGCAACTGCTCCTTGTGCGGTCGCAGGCAGCACCTGCTCCTTGAGGGGTCGCGGGGGGTCTGCTCTTCATGTGGTCACATGCGGCGGCTTCTCCTCAGGTGGTTGCGGGTGTTGGCTGCTCGTGGGGCAGCTGCTTGTCCTGGGGCTGGGGGTTGCAGGTCGTCAGCTCATTGTGTGGTTGTATCCGGTGGCTGCTCCTCTGGTGGTCATGGGCTTTCGCGGCTTGTGCGGTCGCTGGAGTGGTCATGGTGCCTGGGGCTGTTGCATAAGGTTCGGTTGTTCGCGTGTGTGGTCGCAGACCCTGGCGCTGCTGGCAAATTCTTGGCTGTTCACATGTTCAGTTGTCTCATTGTATCTTTTGATCCCAAAATTGAGGATGTAGAAGATACCTTTGTGTGTACTTGTAATCCTAGCTGGACAAATGCAGCCCAAGAAGCCTCCCTTCCTTAAATTCATCAGAGGGAATAGCAGGTCTTTTGGGTGAAGGTTTCTCACAATCTTCCTCAGAAGTAGAACAGAGTAATTCTTCCTCTGATGTTCTTAAACAGGAATGTTCCCTGTAGTCAGTTTTGTATGCCATGCTTTGTAGTTATGTTGGGGCAATGAATGTTGTTGATGGTGGTGCTGGTAGTGGCAGTGGTGGTTATGCAGGCCTTTTTTCTTCCCTTTCTAGCCAGTTTTCTCAGTCACTGTTCCTCTTATCTGAAGAGAGAATAAGTTTTGAACTCATTCTCCCTGCTGTTTAATGGCTGTTCTCTCCTACAACACTCTAAGGGATAGGCTGATTTTACTAAAGCTTTTATTTCTTTCCAGTAACTCTAGAGATCCATTCACAATGTTAGTTCTCAGACAGTGCTATAATATCCATGATGCTTCATTAAAATATAGCAGCAAGAGGCCTTATAAGACTTCATGACTATAAGCCAGAAATAACCATGGTCCAAACCTCCTGCATTAGTCCGTGAAGCATTTCCCTACTCACTATATACATGAACAAAGAAAAATGAATATGAAACCTTTTGGGGAAACTACATACCATTGGGGGCAATTGGATAGGGAAGAGTATATAGCATAGGTTCTTTGGCAATGGCTGGCAACACATGGTTAACTTAAAGCAGTTAGAGCATTGAATTGGAGTCCCCTTCTGATTGTGCAGCTATTGGTGTGGACCTTGGATATGTCAGTTTCTATTTCTGGTCCCCAGTCTTCATGAATAAAATGACGTAGTTGAATTAAGATAGATGATCTGTGAAAGTCTGAGTCTTTCAGACAAGAGTTTACCAGAATGCAGAAACAACCTTGACTTTCCTAATACATTTTGCCTGTTGCCATGGATCTCAGTGGGCCTTTAAAGTCTTCTAATCACCAATTTCATGAACTTATATGACCTTTTAGAGTAAGCGGTTGCCAACCAGTGGTATCTGAGGTCTGAAAGGTTGGCGACCGCTGTTTTAGAAGCCATACATTAAGCAGTGGGATTTTCTGACTCAGTAACTTAATTTTAAATTGATTTAACAATTCTGAAGCCCTTGTTAATTGAAAGTATGTATGAAAAAATTCTCTGGGAGAAGAACAAAGATGGTGGCATAGGTAAACACCTGAACTTGCTGCCTTGCATAACCACATCAAAACGACAACTAAACGACAAAACAGATATCATCCAGAACCACCGGATGGCTGAGTGGAAGTTCGACAACTAAAGGGAAAGAGAAAAGTGCACCTAGACTGGTAGGGGGTGCAGATGTGCAGAAGAGTGGAGGTATGGACGTGCACCTGAAAATGGGCTGGCAACTGGGTACTCTGTGGTCTTTTTCAATTGGGAGGAAGATACAAACACCTGACTACTCTGAACTCTAGTTCCAGGTGAGACTCTGGAGAGCCAGACTCATTTGGGAGAAACTGGACTGTCTGGCATTGGGCCGGAACATGAGGGTGGCTTTCTCTCAGAGGTGCTCGCAGAGTTCATTGTTCCTGCATGGGGCTGCGGAACACAGAGACCAGGGACCTATCTGGGGCAGGGCCGATGGGCAACCATTGCTGTTGGATCTGCCCCTTGATTCCCTGAGACCACGTCCCACCCAATTTACAACCCCACCCAAGCTGTGAGCAGAAGCTTTTGCATATGAATGGCCTGGCCTTTTGCTACCTAACCTAACAAACTGCAGCTGGGCCAAAGAACCCCAGAGCTTACAAAAGAAGGCCTAAGGCTGGTCAGCAGCCTGCATTTCTTCACAGCTATGCCTCTTCTGGGCACCTCCTAACCCCAAACAAAGAGGAGGAATCTATAGATCTCTCTGTAGCTCCTGCTGGGTGGCCTTAGGCAGTGGCTGACTTTGCAGCACAACTCCATGGAGATCCAAGAGCCAGTGTACCCAGTGGTCAAAGTGAGACCACACCAGATTACAACTCTTCAGATCCATAAGAGACACTCTCAGAGGGTAGACTCAGTGAGCACCAAAGACCCACTGAAGCAAGTCCTGCCCCATAAGGGTATTTCCAGCACAGCCATTCTCCCATTGTAGACACAACTGGTCCTCACAGCCAATTGGTCGGGAGATCAATTCCTCCCAGTGATACCAACAGCAATCAAGGCTTAACTACAACAAGACTGTGCACACAGCCCACAAACAGGTGCACCAAGAGTGTCCACCTCAGGTGACTGGGGAGGCTGAGCCACTGGGCCCTATAGGACACCTAGCACACAAAGCCACTCTGTTAACACAGGGAGCTAGCCAAAATGCGGAGACAAAGAAACATGTCACAAATGAAAGAAATGCAGGAAAGCAAACTACTCTATATAGAGTTCAAAGCCACGGTTATAAGGTTACTCAAGAACCTTCTAGAAACCTCTGAGAAATTTAGTGAGACCCTCAAGGATATGAAAAAAGACCAATTAGAAATTAAGCATACACTGACTGAAATAAAGAATAATATACAGAGATCCAACAGCAGACTAGAGGATCCCAAGAATCAAGTCAAAGATTTGAAATATGAAGAAGCAAAAAACAACCAAACGGAAAAGCAAAAAGCAAAAAGAATCCAAAAATATGAAGATAGTGGAAGGAGCCTCTGGGACAACTTCAAGTGTACCAACATCTGAATTATGGGGGTGCGAGAAGAAGAGAGAGAGCAAGATATTGAAAACCTATTTGAAGAAATAATGACAGAAAACTTCCCCTACCTGCTGAAAGAAATAGACTTACAAGTCCAGGAAGTGCAAATAGCCCCAAACAAGAGGAATCCAAATAGGACCACACCAAGACACATCATAATTTAAATGCCAAGGGCAAAAGACAAAAAGAGAATCTTAAAAGCAGCTAGAGAAAAACAGTTAGTTACCTACAAGGGAGTACCCATATGGCTGTTAGCTGATTTTTCAACAGAAACTATGCAGGCCAAAAGGGAGTGGCAAGAAATATTCAAAGTGATGAATAGCAAGAACCTACAACCAAGATTACTCTACCCAGCAAAGCTATCATTAGAAATGAAGGTCAGATAATGAGCTTTACAGATAAGAAAAAGCTAAAGGAATTCATCACCACAAAACCAGTACTATATGAAATGCTGAAGGGTATTCTTTAAGAAGAGGAAGAATAAGAAAAAGGTAAAGATAAAAATTATAAACAACAAGGTGACAACAAATACATATCTATTAACAAGTGAATCTAAAAATCAAGTGAATAAAAAAATATGATGAACAGAATAAACTGGTGAATATAGTAGAATCAGGGGCATAGAAAGGGAGTCGACTGAAAATTCTCGGTGGGACAAGGATATGGGGAGTGCGGGAAGAGACTGGACAAAAATCGAACACATACGGACAAGGACAATGGGGGGTTAAGGGCATGGGGTGGGGTTAGACTGGGTGGAGGGGAGCTATGGGGAGAAAAAAGAGGAATAACTGTAATAATCTGCACAATAAAGACTTATCTAAAAAATAAAAAAATCTCTGACCCAGCCCTAGCTGGTTTGCTCATTGGTTAGACCGTTGGCCCTTGGACTGAAGAGTCACGGGTTTGATTCCAGTCAAGGGTATGTATCTGGATTACAGGCTGTATCCCAGGCTCTGGTTGTGTCATGTGTGGGAGGCAAACAATTGATGTGTCTCTAGCACAATGACGTTTCACTCTGTCTCTTCCCCTCTTTTCCACTCTTTCTAAAAATCAATGGAAAAATATATCTTCTGGTGAGCATTAGCAACAACAACAGCAATCTATGACCCAGTTACCTGAGTGAGAATGGTCAGGAAATAACCTCTGAAAAGCTGCTCTTTAATTGAAGCAATAAAAGCACTGGAAATTAACCAAAATTTGTAACAATATAAGGTGTGTTTATTCAAGGAAAAGGGCTGAATAATTGGAATAACAGTGATTTTTGTGGTGTTTTAACTTACCCTTTTTCCATTCTCTTTTCTACAGCTCCACAGTAGCCTTGGAAACTAGCAGGTACACAATCAGGGGACCTCTAAAAGCGATCATTACAGCAGCCATTGGAGAGGGTACAATGGGTTTGAAACTCCTCTAGAGCTGAAAAATACTTATAGGACTTTCTTATTTGAATTGAGTCATATCTGACTTACTGTAAGTGGATTTTTCCTTAGGGAATTTGTAAAAAATAATTAGTTTTAATTGTTTGGCATTTCAGCTGCCTCAGGCAGCTGAATAGCAACAAACAGAAGAATAGCAAGAAACAAAAAGAATAGCAACAAGCAAGAAGACGAACAGTAAACCTAACAGGAAAAATTGAGAATGAGTTGTACATAGCTTTGAAAAGCTGCAACATAGTCCTAAAACTCTAGAAAGTCATGACATGTATGGGCTTCACTGATGTCCTAGATTTGTATCTCTCAAGAAAAGACTTGAGGAAACTTTAATCTGTCGCTTCTGTCTGACCTCAAAGATCTGTGCAAGTAGGAATTGAAGACTAAAATAGAGTTATAAGCCACCTGGCTTAGTGTTGAAGGTATATACCAACACACAAGCAGAGCCCTTCAACAAAGGCTGGGAGACTTATTTGTTCAAAGCATTTAAATAAATCTTTGTCCAACCATTAGCTGACCACTGAGCTAACTGACCAGAGACTTCAGTGGATTAACATGACAAAAAATACAAACTTTATAGAATTAGTCCATGGAATCACTAAACAAAGAGCAACAACAGGAACAATAAATTACAGGAAAGGAATGGGATTCTGATTTCCAAAGTTGTCATATTGTATTATTTAACATGTTCACTTTTTAACAAAAAAAATTATATCTGCAATGAAATAAAAAATGGCTCCTAAGGAAGGTCAACAAGAAATCAATAATAAATAGAAATTGTCTCCTTGAAGCCAAGCCATTGGACTTTCAAAAAGAGAATTTCAATTAACTACTTTAAATATTATATATTTACAAAATTTATAGAAAAATAAAATTTCCATTTAATTAATATAAAAGAACAACTTAAAAATTGTGTAGTTTGAAAGTACAATAATTGAAGTGAAAAATTCACTATAGGGGTTTAACATCAGATGTATACTGGGAGAATATAGAATCAGAGTAACTTAAATACAGATGAATTTATTCAATTTGCCAAAAATAATTAAGAAAAATGAATAAATCTTCAGAGACCATGGATATCATCAAGTATAACAGTTATATGCATAATGAGAATCCTAGATGAAAAGGAGAGAAAGGGTAGAAATAATATTTGGGGGAACAGTGGCCCAAAACTAAACAAATTTGGTTAAGAATTTTAATCTGCTCTTCCCACAAATTCAACAAACTTAAAGGAAGACAAACTCAAGGAGATACATGCTTAAACATATTGTAGTGAAACTGGTGAAAGACGTCAAAATAGGGAGAATCTTGAAATAATAAGATAAAAATGACATGATGTTTAAGAGATTGTCAAAAAAATTAACAGATGACTTCTCTTTAGAAACCATAAAGGCCAGAAAACAGTGGGGTGACATATTCAAAGTACTGAAAAATTCTATCATCTGTGATAAGTCCCTGTGCAAACTTATCACAGTGTTATTTACTATATTCCCCATCACAGATGATTACTAGAATTAGTGGAGAGATCACATTGTAACGTATTAAAATGTTGAATCACTGTATTGTACACCTGAAACTCATATAACCAGTATAATATGGTAAACCCAACTATACTTGAATAAAAAATTATAAAGAAGTCTATCAAATAAATATTATATATCTAACAAAACTATCTATTAAAAACTGAGAACTTAAGACATTTTGTGGTAAACAAAAAACTTAAAGAATTAACCATTAAAATCTGCCCTGATGAATAGCAAAAGAAGTTCTTAAAGTGGAAATGAAACATTAGAGAATAGCTAGAATTCACATGAGGACAGAATGAGATATAACATGCAAACAGTATAAAACTGGAGCAGACAAACATGGACTTTAAATAAAAAATAGTTACTAGAAACAAGAAGGACATTTTATTATAAGTCAGTAACTCAAGTAGGTATAACAATTATACTACAGGCCCGATGCATGAAATAAGTGCAAGAGTAGGTTTTTGCAGCCCTGACTGCCTTGGCATTCACAGTCCCGGCTGCCTCACAGCCCTGTGGCTCTGCCCCTTGCCCACTGGTGATTCTGGAAGGCCGTTCCACCATCTAGTCTAATTAGCATATTAACTCTTTTTTAAAAAAAATATATTTTATTGATTTTTTACAGAGAAGAAGGGAGAGAGATAGAGAGTTAGAAACATCGATGAGAGAGAAACATCGATCAGCTGCCTCCTGCACATCTCCCACTGGGGATATGCCCACAACCCAGGTACATGCACTTGACCGGAATCGAACCTGGGACCTTTCAGTCCGCAGGCCGACGCTCTATCCACTGAGCCAAACCGGTTTCGGCAGCATATTAACTCTATTATATAAGACTAGAGGCCCGGTGCACAAAAATTTGTGCACTCGGGGGGAAGGGGGAGTCCCTCAGCCGAGCCTGTGCCCTCTCGCAGTTTGGGACCCCTCGGGAGATAACGACCTGCTGGCTTAGGCCTGCTCCCGGGTGGCAGAGGGCAGGCCCAATCCCTAGGTGCAGCCCCTGGTCGGGCTCAGAGCAGGGTCAATTGGGGAGTTGGGGCGCCGCCCCGTCATGCACAGAGCAGGGCAGATTGGGAGGTTGTGATGCCACCCTCAGTCACGCTCAGGGTAGGGCCAATTGGGGGGTTCGGGCACCGCCCCCTGTCACACTCAAGGCAGGGTCGATGGGGAGGTTTCGGCGCCACCCCCTGTCACGCACAGAGCAGGGCCCATCAGGGGGTTGGGGCACCACCCTCTATCACCCACAGAGCAGGGCCGATCAGGGGGTTCGGACGCCGCCACTGTCACACTCAGGGCAGGGCCGATGGGGAGGTTATGGCTCTACCCCATCACACACAGAGCAGGGCCCATGGGGGGGGGGGTTGGGGAGCTCCCCCCTATCAGGCACAGAGCAGGGCTGTTCAGGGGGTTGGGGCCCCGCTCCCTGTCATACACAGAGCCACAGGGCGATCAGGGGGTTTGGGCGCTGCCCCCTGTCACGCAGATCCCAGTGCCGGGAGGCATATTACCCTTTTACTATATAGGGTAGAGGCCTGGTGCATGGGTGGGGCCGGCTGGTTTGCCCTGAAGGGTGTCCTGGATCAGGGTGGGGGTCCCCACTGGGGTGCCTGGCCAGCCTGGGTGAGGGGCTGAGGGCTGTTTTCAGGCTGGGAGTGACTGAAGTTCCCAACCACTCCTTTTTTTCTTTTTTTTCTTTTTTTATTCTGGGCCAGCTTTACCTTGAGGCTTGGCTCCAGCTCTTAGGCCTCCGCGGCTGAAAGTAGGTTTCTGGCCTTTGCTTACAATGTTGCAAATCTGCTGGCTGAAGTCCGGCTGTATTTGTTACAATGTTTCTTAAACTGCTTGCTCAGAGGCCTGCAGCCGCAGGCGGGGAACGTTGGTTTCCTCCAATGATCCTCCGTCACTGAGGCAAGCAAGCCTCATGTTAGTTTCAAGCTGCCTGGCTGCCGGCCGCCATCTTGGCTGACAGTTAATTTGCATATCTCGCTGATTAGCCAATGAAAAGGGTAGCGGTCGTACGCAAATTACCATGTTTCTCTTTTATTAGCGTAGATATTCATCTAAAAATAGCACTTCAAAATACATGAAGCAGAATTAAATTATTAAAAAATAATATTTGGAGTGCTTGCTTCAGCAGCACATATACTAAAATTGGAACGATACAGAGAAGATTAGCATGGCCCCTGCGCAAGGATGACACGCAAATTCGTGAAGCGTTCCATATTTAAAAAAAAAAAAATAATAATATTTGGAGAATTCAAAAACCTATTTTCATTAATGGATAGAACAACTGTACATAACATCAACAAGAATACAGAAGACTTGAACAACATAATAAATCAATTAACAGATATTTTTAGAACCCTTCACCCAAGAGGAGTAGAGTATATTCCTTTCATGTGGACATGGAATATCCTCCCAAAGAGATCATAGGATAAGCCAGACGACAAACCTGAATAAATTGTAAAGAATTGAAATTATTAACAGAAATTTGGAAAATACATAAGTCTGTAGAGATTAAACACTATATTTTTTCTTCTTTTCAGTTTTTATTGTTTAAAGTATTACAGATAGTAGTACATATGTCTCCTTTTTCCCCCCTATTAACCTCCTCCTGGCCTTCCCTACCCCCCCGGCACATGCCCTCACCCGCTCCCCATCCCAGTGTCTTGTGTCCATTGGTTATGCTTATCTGTATGCATACAAGTCTTTCAGTTGATCTATTACCCCCCAACCCTCCCCTACCTTCCCGTTGTAGTTTGACTGTCTGTTCGATGCTTCTTTGCCTCTATTTTTGTTTAACAGTTTATAATGTTCTTTATATTCCACAAGTGAGTGAGATCATGTGGTATTTATCTTTCACTGAATGGCTTATTTCACTTAGCATAATGCTCTCCAGTTTCCATCCATGCTGTTGCAAATGGTAAGAATTCCTTCTTTTTTTTACAGCAGCGTAGTATTCCATTGTGTAGATGTACCACAGTTTTTTAATACACTCATCTGCATATGGGCACTTAGGCTGTTTCCAAATCTTAGCTATTGTAAGTTGTGTTGTTATGAACATAGGGGTGCATATATCTTTTCTGATTGGTGTTTCTGTTTTCTTGGGATATATTCCTAGAAGTGGGATTACTGGGTCAAATGGCAGTTCCATTTTTAATTTTTTGAAGAAACGCCATACTGTTTTCCACAGTGGCTGCACCAGTCTGCATTCCCACCAGCAGTGAAGGAGAGTGCCTTTTTCTCTGCATCCTCTCCAGCACTTGTCCTTTGTAGATTTGTTGATGATAGCCATTCTGACAGGTGTGAGATGGTACCTCATTGTTTTGATTTGCATCTCTCCGGTGATTAGTGACTTTGAGCATGTTTCCATATATCTCTTGGCTTTCTGAATGTCCTCTTTTGAAAAGTGTCTATTTAGGTCCTTTGCCCATTTTTTGATTGGATTGTTTATCTTCCTTTTGTTAAGTTGTATGAGTTCCTTGTAAATGTTGGAGATTAAACCCTTTTCGGATATAACATTGACAAATACACTGAGTGGCTAGATTATTATGAGCACCTGACGTTTGTAGGCAAATTAGCTATAACTTCGTGATGAAGTTGCTAAAGGGCCAGACCATTATAATTAGGGAAGCAGGTTGTTTACCACGACAATAGAAGTGATTTTTTTTTTTTCTGAAGATATGGGTAAACAACGCAATTTAATAACTTTTGAATGTGGGATGGTTGTTGGCACTTGGAGCCATGGAGCAAGTATCAGCAAAACAACTGAAGGCCTGTTTGAACACCTTTGCTGTCTGCAGTTACCAAGATAAAACATCTCCAATTCCCACAGGAACACAAGGATTGGACAGTCGAGCATTGGAAAAAAGTCATGTGGTTCGATGACTCACGTTTCCAGTTGCATCATGCAGAAGGCAGAGTGAGAATTTGGTGGAAACAGTATGAAAGCATGCACCCCACATACATGAGTACAACCCTTCAAGCTGGTGGGGGCAGTGTTATGGTTTGGGGCATTTTTTTTTAAATTAAATCTTTATTGTTTAGATTATTACATTTGTTCCTCTTTTTCCCCCCCATAACTCCCCTCCACCCAGTTACCACCCCACCCTCCGCCCTCATTCCCTACCCACTGTCCTCATCCATAGGTGCACGATTTTTGTTCAGTCTCTTCCCGCATTCCTCACACCCCTTCTCCCCCCCCCCCCCAAGAATAGTCAGTCCACTCCCTTTCTATGCCCCTGATTCTATTATAATCACCAGTTCATTCTGTTCATCAGATTATTCTCTTGATTTTCAGATTCACTTGTTGATAGATGTGTATTTGTTGTTCATAATTTGTATCTTTACCTTTTTCTTCTTCTTCCTCTTCTTTTTTTTTTTTATCAGTGGTTTATTCTAATATATGTTTGTTTATCCACTTGCCGGTTAAGACATATCAGTGTATGCACACCTTTATTTATTAAGCTGGTAAGCACCTTGTGGATAAAGACTGCTTCCTACATCTCCTTTTAACAATACCCAGTCACTTTATTGATTTAAAAATTAGAAGAGTCAATCTGTAAGGCTTCTTGTAGCTTCAAACTCTATAACCCTGGAAACTACTGAAGGCACAACTCAGTTTGTAAGAGCATTAATTGTTCAATAGGTTGAGGAAGAAACGTTTTCTTTTTTCAGACTAATTATGTCTAATTTAGGATGTTTGGGAACTGAAAAATAAAACAAGAAAAAATATTTTACAGGTTTATATGATTAAGACAAGGTGGGCGAAGCAAACACTGTGTTACTTTGGCTTATCTCAGACAACACAGGCTGAATGCTTTGGCACCCACATTTTTCACTTAAACACGTCAGAAATTCAAAGGATGTTTGCCTTTGTTAAAGCTGTAATTGCTGCACAATACGCATAATTAACCAAAAGACAAAAATCTGGGCTGTGTTTGGAGGCAGTGGCGGCAATTTCTCAGGAGATACCCGGGTTGTAAAGGGGCACCTCCTTCCGTGAGTTTTTCTATTAAACGGGATAATTCCGAATCAGGCTGAGCTCTGCAGTGCCCCGCCAATGTCAGAAATGTTTCTTCATGTACAATTATCCAGGCACCACCACCACTTTCTGAATTCTCTACAAAGAGCTGAATAACGTAATAGCAAAATTAGATTTCCATAGATAATTGGGCCTTCCCTAAGCAAAATATGTCTTTTTAAAAAATGAGAATTTTATTGTGACGGAATGCAACATTGCTGGGTAAAAGTAATTCACTTGATGGAAACAGCTGTAAAAAGACAATGTGGGAGCCTTTTCCTATTTTAGTACAAATAAACTGGACTGCAAAGAACACCACTAATCCATGAGCGATGAAGAAACGAACCCTCATGAAAGGTTCCCCCGCAAGAAGTTTGGGGACGCATATACGGCTGGTGGTGATCCCCGTAGTCCGGGCGACACCTCGGTCCGGCCCGCTCAGAACCTCAGGCGTTCCCAGCAGCGGGCGGTCTGGCCACAAAGCGCCCTTCGGGCCAGGGCGAACGGTACTTACCGCGAGGACTGGGCGTGGCCCAAGGCGGGGAAGGGAGACTGCAGATGGCGGAGGGACCAGGGGGAAGAACGGGTAGGAAAGGGGGCGAGAGCCGAACCCGACCGGGACCTCCGGCCCCCAACTTCCACACCAGCTGGGGGACACCAGCAGTCAATGAGCAGCTCGTCCAGACACTTCTGGCACCTCTAGGAATCCGGGAGGACTCTCTTCTTCCTCTTCTTAAAGGATACCTTTCAGCATTTCATATAATACTGGTTTGGTGGTGATGAACTCCTTTAGCTTTTTCTTATCTGTGAAGCCCTTTATCTGATCTTCAATTCTGAATGATCAGCTCTGCTGGATAAATTAATCTTGGTTGTAGGTTCTTGGTATTCATCACTTTGAATATTTCTTGCCACTCCCTTCTGGCGTGCAAAGTTTCTGTTGAGAAATCAGCTGACAGTCGTATGGGTATTCCCTTGTAGGTAACTGAGTTTCTTTCTCTTGCTGCTTTTAAGATTCTCTCTTTGTCTTTTGCTCTTGGCATTTTAATTATGATGTGTCTTGGTGTGGTCCTCTTTGGATTCCTTTTGTTTGGGGTTCTCTGCACTTCCTAGACTTGTAAGTCTATTTCTTTCACCAGGTAGGGAAAGTTTTCTGTCATTATTTCTTCAAATAGGTTTTCAATAGCTTGCTCTCTCTCTTCTTCTAGCACGCCTATAATTCGGATATTGGTACGCTTGAAGCTGTCCCAGAGGCTCCTTACACTATCTTCGTATTTTTGGATTCTGTTTTCATTTTGCTTCTCCAATTGGGAGTTTTTTGCTTCTTTCTATTTCAAATCGTTGACTTGATTCCTGCGATCCTTTAGTCTGCTGTTGGGAGTCTGTATAATATTCTTTATTTCAGTCAGTGTATGCTTAATTTCCCGTTGGTCCTTTATCATAACATTGAGGGTCTGACTAGATTTCTTGAGGATCTCACTACATTTATCGGTGGTCTCACCAGTCTTTTCGTGGGTCTTACTAAATTTATTGGCGGCTTCTATAAAGTTCTTGAAAAACCTTAAAAGTGTGGTTTTGAACTCTATATCCAGTAGTTTGCTTTCCTCCATTTGTCACTTGTGTCCTGTTTCTTTGTCTCCGCATTTTTTGTGCTTCCCTGTGTTGATAAAGTGGTTTTCTGTGCCAAGTGTCCTCTAGGGCCCAGTGTTCAGCCTCCCCAATTACCTGAGGAGGACAATCTTGGTGCACCCCTTTGTAGGCTTTGTGCACAGTCTTGTTGTAGTTAGGCCTTGATTGTTGTAGTTAACACTGGGAGGGAATGACCTCCAGGCAAATTGGCTGTGAGAGTCAGCTATGTCTGCAGTGGGAGAACTCCTGTGCTGGAGACACCCCTCCGGGGCAAGACTTGCTTCAATGCGGCTTTGGTGCTCACTGGGTCTCTCCCCCGAGTGTGTCCTTTAAGGGTCCGAGAAGCTGCAAACTGGATGGTCCCACTCTGACCACTGGGGACAGTCGCTCCTGGATCTCTAGTGAGGTGCTAATCTAGCTTTTGGCTGATGCTACCCAGCAAAAGCCTCTGTGCAGGGCTTGGGCAGGGCGGGTCCCATGGGATCAACAGGGCAGAGTGAGCAGTTATGGCTGCTCTCAGTCCTGCCCTCAGAGGCTCTGCTTCTCAGTGTCCTGGTAATTGCTGCAAGCACCTCCGAGAGAAAGCTGCCCTTGACTTCCGACCGATACCAGACAGTTCCGCTTCTCCCATATGAGTCTGGGTCCCCAAAGACTTGCCCGGAACTGGAGCTCAGTGGTTGAGACTTCCTCCCGATTGAAAAAGCCAACTGCCCCCTCAGCCGCTAGCCCGCTCCGCGTGCGCCTCTGTACCTTAGTGTTTTACTTTCGCACCACACCTCCTCTGAGTCTCGTTATGCTTCTCTCTTTCCTTCTAGTTGTAAAATTTCCACCCAGCCAGCCTTCCTGTTGTTCTGGATGACGTCCTTTCCGTCTTTTAGTTGTATTTTTGAAGTGGTTGTGTGAGGCAGCAAACTCCGGTGTTTACCTATGCCGCCATCTTGGTTTCTCTCAGGTTTGGGGCATTTTTGGCTGGCATGTTTTGGGCCCTTTAATTCTTGTGGAAAAACGTCCAAATAGCACAACATACCTAAGTATCATTGCTGATCAAGTTCATCCTATCATGTTGATGGTGTATCCCAATGGAGATGGTGTCTTCCAATAAGACAATGTGCCATGCCACGGTGCTCATATTATGCAGTAGTGGTTTCAAGAACATGAGGGAGACTTTACCTTGCTTATGTGGTCCCACAAACACCAGATCTCAATTCAATTGAGCATTTGTGGGACGAAGTTAAAAGAGACATCAAGCAGCTGGTTCCACAACCATCGAATCTCACAGAACTGGTCAGTGCTATTCATCAGGCATGGTGTCAGATTCTTCGCATCACCTTTTAACATCTCGTGGAGTCAATGCCAAGAAGAATCGCAGCAGTATTGAAGGCAAAAGGTGGCCCAACGAAGTACTAATGGTGTGGTCTAATAATCTGGCCATTCAGTTTATGAGCCCCAACGCAGTGGGCTTTCTTGTTGTTTTGTTGATGGTTTCTTTTGCTGTTCAAAAGCTTTTGATGTAGTCCCATTTGTTTATTTTCTCTTTAGTTTCCATTGCCCTAGGAGCTCTATCGGTAAAGGTATTGCTATGACAAATGTCTGCTATTTTGCTGTCTATGGCTTCTTCTAAGATATTTATGGTTTCCCATCTTATGTTTAAGTCCTCTATCCATTTTGAGTTGATTTTTGTGTATGGTGTAAGTTGGTGGTCTAGTTTCATTTTTTTGCAAGTGTCTGTCCAGCTTTCCCAACACCATTTATTGAAGAGACTGTCTTGATTCCATTGTATGTTTTTGCCTCCTTTGTCAAATATTAATTGAGCATATTGGCTTGTGTTGTTTTCTGGGTTCTCTGTTCTGTTCCACTGGTCTATATGTTTGTTCTTGTGGCAGTACTAGGTGTTTTGAGAATAGTGGCTTTGTAGTTTAGCTTAATATCTGGTATTGTGATCCCTCCAACTTTGTTCTTCTTTCTGAAGACTGTTGCAGCTATTCAGTGTCTTTTTTTATTCCAGATGAATTTTTGGAGAATTTGTTCTAGGACTCTGATGTATGCCGTTTGTATTTTAATGGGAATTGTGTTGAATTTATAGATTGCGTTGGGTAGTATGGACATTTTAATGATGTTGATTCTACCAGTCCATAAACATGGCATATTCTTCCACTTCTTCATGTCTTCCTCTATCTCTTTTTTTAGTGTCCGGTAATTTTCTGAGTACAGGTCCGTTGTCTCCTTGATTCAGTTTATTCCTAGGTATCTTAATTTTGTTGTTGCACTGGTAAATGGGATTGCTTTTTAAATTTCTCTTTCAGTGAATTCATTATTGGTGTGTGGAAAAGCCATAGACTTCTGGTTGTTAATTTTATATCCTGCTACATTGCCTAATTCATTTATTGAGTCTAGCAGTTTTTTGATGGTGTCTTTGGGGTTTTCTATGTACAATATCATGTCATCTACAAATAAGGACAGTTTTACTTCTTTTCCAATTTGGATGCCTTTTATTTGTTCTTCTTGTCTGATCACAATGGCTTGCACTTCCAGTACCATGTTGAACAGGAGTGTTGAGAGTGGGCTCCCTGTCTCATTGCTGTTCTTGGCAGAATTTGTTTTAGTTTTTGCCCATTGAGTATGATGTTGGCTGTGAGTTTGTCATAAATGGCTTTTATTATGTTGAGGTATGATCCTTCTATTCCCACCTTGCCGAAAGCTTTTATCAAGAACGGGTGTTGGATTTTGTCAAATGCTTTTTCTGCATCAATGGATATGATTGTATGGTTTTTATCTCTTAGTTTATGTGGTGTATCACATTGATTGATTTGTGGATATTGTACCATCCTTGCATCCCTGGAATAAATCCCACTTGTTCGTAGTGTGTGATCTTTCTAATGTAATGCTGGATTTGATTTGCTAGAATTTTGTTGAGGATTTTGGCGTCTATGTTCATGAGAGATATTGGCCTGCAATTTTCTTTCTTTTTGGTGTCTTTATCTGGTTTTGGGATTAGGGTAATGCTGGCTTCATAGAAAGAACTTGGAAGTGTTCCTCCCTCTTGAATTTTTTTGAATAATCTTAGGAAGATAGGTTTTATTTCTTCTTTGAATGTTTGTTAAAACTCCCTTGTGAAGACATCTGATCCAGGCTTTTGTTTGCTGGAAGTTTTTTGATTACTGTTTCAATTTCCTTTATAGTTATCCTCCTATTCAGATTTTTTGATTCCTCTTGGTTGAGTTTTGGAAAGTCAAATTTTTCTAGGAATATGTCCATTTCTTGTAGGTTGACCAGTTTGTTGGAGTAGAGTTGCTTATAGTATTTTTTTATAATTATTCTTTTTTCTGTGTGGTCTGTTTTTATTTCACTTCTTTTGTTTCTGATTTTATTTATTTGGGTCCTCTCTCTTTGTTTCTTGGTGAGCCTTTCCAGAGGTTCATCAATTGTGTTTATCCTTTCAAAGAGCCAGCCCTTGGTTCATTGATCTTTTTTACTGTGTTTTTGGTCTCTATGTCAGTTATTTCCACTCTGATCTTTATTATTTCCTTCCTTCTGCTCACACTGGGCTTTTCTTGTTCTCTTTTTAATTCTTCAAGTTGCTGAATTAGATGGTTTATTATCAGTTTTTTTTATTTTTTTTATTTTTTTTTGGTTTGAGGTAGACCTGTAATGCTATGAACTTCCCTCTCTGGATTGCTTTTAATGTGTCCCAAAGCTTCTAGATTGTTGTGTTTTCATTGTCATTTGTTTTCAGGAAGTTTTTTATTTCTTTGATCTCCCTGTTAACCCACTAATTGTTTAATAGAATGCTATTCAGCCTCCTAGTGTTGAATTTTTGTGATTGTTTTTACTGTAGTTGATTTCTAATTTTATGCCATTGTTATCTGAGCAGATGCTTGATATGATTTCAATTCTCTTAAATTTGGAGAGACTTTGCCTGTATCCCAATATGTTGTCTATTTTTGAAAATGTCCCATGTGTGCTTGAGAAGAATGTATATTCTGTAATTTTTGGGTGGAATGTTTTAAAGATGTCAATTAAGTCTATCTGGTCTTGTGAGTCGTATAGGATTGATGTTACTTTGCTAATTTTTTATCTAGAGGATTTATCCAGTGATATTAATGGGGTATTAAAGTCTCCTACTATGATTGTGTTGCTGTCAATCTCTCCCCTGATATCTTCCCAAAGTATTTTTATGTATTTCGATGCTCTTGCATTGGGTGCATAAATGTTTACCAGAGTTATATCCTCTTGTTGTATCAATCCCATTAGAATTATGAAGTGGCCTTTCTTGTCTCTTGTTATGGTCTTCACTTTGAGGTCTATTTTATCAGATATAAGTATTGCTACCCCAGCTGTTTTTTTTTCATTTCCATTTGCCTGGTAGATATTTTTCCATCCTTTCTTTCAGTCTGTGTGAGTCCCTTGTTCTCCCTTCATGATCTACAATAATAATCTACTTCATGTTAATATTTACTTCTGTGTTGGTGACAATTGCATGAAATAGAAGTTGTAGTGCTGCACTGAGCTGGAAAAAGTTTAGCTACATTAACAAGCTAATTAAGCAAGTTTATTCTATGTATATAAGATGCTAAGTTGACTTGCGCATGTACGATACATATAAAGCTCTTGCTGACACCAATTGCACACGTGTTTTGATATGTCATTGTCGAGCGTGAATTTGGTTGACATTTCTATTGTAGAGAAAGGGTAAATAGCGATGTTAAAATATTTCTTCTAATACATTTCCTTTCAATGTGCATGAATCCATGCACTGGGCCACTAGTTAAAATATAATTGACAAACCCTAGCTAGACCGATTGGGAGCATAATCAAATTACTAAAATCAGGAATGAAACAGAGGTCATTACTACTGACCTTACAGAAATAAAACTGATGATAAGGAAATAGAATAAATAACTCTATGCCAACAAATTAGATAGCCTTGATGAAATCAGCACATTCCTAGAAAGATATAAACTACTAAAAGTCATGCAATAGTATGGACCTATAAAAAAATAAAAACACTGAATTTGTAATTTAAAAAATTTCCCACAAAAATGACCAGATATGGATGATTTTACTGGTGAATTCTACCAAATATTTAAAGGATTTAAAACTATCCCATCTCAAATTCTTTTAAAAAATCAGAGAAGGGAACACTTCCCAACTCATTTGATGAGGCCACCATTGGCCAGAACAAGGATATCTCATGTTCATGTGTCAGAAGACTTAATATAGGAGAACCAAGATGGTGGCATAGGTAAATGCGGGTACTCGCTGCCTCCCACAACCACATCAATATTATAAGTAAAATAAAGAACAACCTTTATTCAGAACTGCCTGAAATCTGGCTCAATGTAAGTCCTACAATGAAAGAAGTAAGGAAGAAAGCACAGGAAGATTGGTAGGAGGGACGGATGCACAGACCAAGCTAGTCCGACACCCATGTGAGACATTTAAAAAAAAATAATCTTGTCCAGGAGCACCGGCTCAGCCACGGAGACCGCACCATCTTGAGTGGCTGTTACCGGCATCCAGAGATCGGCTACTAACCTGGAAGCAATGGCTCTCAAGCAGCGCAACTATGTGAACTCAGAGGAGCCCTGCTTCTCCCCACAGAAAGCAGATCCAAGCAACAGCAGCCTCCTGTTCACCACACTCTGTCTGAGGAACAGTTGCTGTGTGTGAAGCCTCCCCCCACCAGCCAGAAGAGCCACCACAGCTGTGAACAGCACCCACCAGAGGACCTGCTACCAACAGAGGAGCAGCTGCTACCACAACTGCCCAAGGAGCAACCACAGACCGAGGAGCCACTGCCACCCAGGGAGCAGCCACTGAACGACTCAACAACTAGATAGGTCGGTGAGATCAAACATGGGTAGACAAAGAAACCCCCAAAGGACAGAAAAGTAGGGCTCGCCAGAAAAGCAGCTAAGTGACACAGAGGCATGCAACATGACAGAAAAAGAATTCAGAATAAGGGTCCTAGAGAGCATAAACCGGATGGAGGAAAATAACAACTTATGCAAGAAGCAAGAAGAAACAGATGAAAAGATGAATAACTTATGTAAGACCCAAGAAGAAATGAAGAACGATATAGCTTCAATAAAAAAACACCATTGAAAGTATCAAGAGCAGACTAGGAGAAGCAGAGGACCGAATTAGTGAATTAGAAGACAAGGAAACAAAACACACCCAAACCGTACTTCAATTGGAGAAAAAAATTAAAAGACAGGAGGAGAGTCTAAGGGAGCTTTGGAACAACATGAAACGAAATGACATACAAATAATAGGGGTGCCAGAACAACAGAAAGAGGAACAAGGATTAGAAAACCTATTCAAAGAAATACTATCAGAAAACTTCCCTGAGGTGAGGAAGAAAAAAGTCACACAAGCCCAGAGAGTCCCAAACAACGTGAACCCGAAAAGACCACACCAAGACACATCATAATTACCATGGAAAATGTTCAGGACAAAGAGAGAATCTTACAGGCTGCAAGAGAGAGACGGAAAGTTACATACAAGCCCTAACCAGTTTGGCTAAGTGGATAGAGCATTGGCCTGCGGACTGAAGAGTCCCAGGTTTGATTCTGGTCAAGGGCATGTACCTTGGTTGCAGGCACATCCCCAGTAGGGGGTGTGCAGGAGGCAGTTTATCGATAGTTCTCTCTCATCGATGTTTCTAACTCTCTAACCCTCTCCCTTCCTCTCTGTAAAAAATCAATAAAATATATTTTAAAAAAAGGAAAGTTACATACAAGGGATCTCCCATTAGATTGTCAAATGATTTCTCAACAGAAACACATCGGGCCAGAAAAGAATGGACGGAAATTTACAAAGTGATGCAAAGCAAAGGACTGAATCCAAGAATACTCTATCCAGCAAGGCTATCATTCAAACTTGAAGGGGAAATAAGAAGCTTCACAGACAAAAAAAGGCTAAGGGAATTTATCACCACCAAGCCAGCAATGCAAGAAATGCTAAAGGGACTGGTGTAAAAAGAAGAAATAAAAAGCTCAGAAAGAAAACAGCCACACACAAAAAGAAATGGCTAAAAACAAGTACCTTTCAATAATAACTTTAAATGTAAATGGACTAAACGCTCCAACCAAAAGACATTGAGTGGCTGAATGGATAAAAAGAATGACCCATCCATTTGCTGTCTACAAGAGACCCACCTCATTAGAAGCAACTCACACAGACTGAAAGTGAAAGGATGGAAAAATATCTTTTAGGCAAATGAAAATGAAAACAAACCTGGGGTAGCAATACTTATATAGCACAAAATAGACCTCAAAGTGAAGGCCATGAGAAGAGATAAAGAAGGCCACTTCATAATACTAAAGGGATCAATACAAGAAGATATAACCCTGGTAAACATATATGCACCCAATGCAGGAGCACCCAAATACATAAAAAAAAAAACCCTGGAAGATATCAAAGGAGAGTTTGACAACAATACAATCATAGTTGTGGACTTTAATACACCACTGATATCACTGGATAAATCCTTTAGACAAACAATCATCAAAGAAACAGCAATCTTAAGTGACTCACTAGATCAGATGGACTTAATTGACATCTTCAGAACACTTCACCACAAAGCCATGGAATATACATTCCACTCAGGTGCTCATGGGACATATTCAAAAATAGACCATATATTGGGTCACAAGCAAAGTATCCCCAAATTCAAGAAGATTGAAATCATAAAAACCATCTTCTCCGACCACGATGGCATAATATTAGAAATAAACTACAATAAAAACAACCCAAAATACTCAAACACTTGGAAGCTGAATAGCATGTTATTAAACATTGATTTGTTTACCGGTGACATCAAAGAAGAAA
This sequence comes from Myotis myotis, assembly GCF_014108235.1. Classification (NCBI taxonomy): domain Eukaryota; kingdom Metazoa; phylum Chordata; class Mammalia; order Chiroptera; family Vespertilionidae; genus Myotis; species Myotis myotis. The sequence continues at coordinate 85,970,903 of NW_023416346.1, forward strand.
TTAAAAACATCCTGAGAAATAATGACAAAGAAAACACAACAATCCAAAACCTATGGGAAACAATGAAAACAGTCCTGAGAGGGAAGTTTATAGCTCTACAGGCCTATCTCAAAAAATTAGAGAAAATGGTAGTAAATCATCTAATTCTGCAACTCAAAGAATTAGAAAGAGAGCAAATGAAAACCCCAGAGTGAGCAGAAGAATGGTAATAATAAAGATTAGAGCAGAAATAAATGACATAGAGACCAAAAAAACAATACAGAAAATCAATGAAAACAAGAGCTGGTTCTTTGAAAGGATAAACAAGATTGACAAATCTCTAGCCAGCTCACCAAGAAGCAAAGAGAGAGGATCCAAATAAACAAAATCAGAAACGATAGAGGCGAAATAACAACAGACCCCACAGAAATACAAATGATTGTTAAAAAATACTATGGACAACTCTACTCCAACAAACTAGACAACCTGGAGGAAATGGACACATTCCTAGAAAAATACAACATTACAAAACTCAATCAGGAAGAATAAAAAAATCTCAATAGGCGAATAACTATGGAAGAAATTGAAGCAGTCATCAAAAAGCTTCCAGCAAACAAAAGCCCAGGGCAGATGGCTTCACAGGGGAGTTTTACCAAACAATCAAAGAAGAACTAAAACCTATCTTCCTCAGACTACTACAAAAAATTCAAGAGGAAGGAACACTTCCAAGCTCATTCTATGAAGCCAGCATCACCCTAGTACCAAAACCAGGTAAAGACAACACAATGAAAGAGAATTACAGGCCAATATCCCTCATGAACATAGATGCCAAAATCCTCAACAAAATCTTAGCAAATCGGATCCAGCAGTACATCAGAAAGATCATACACCATGACCAAGTAGGATTTATCCCAGGGATGCAAGGATGGTACAATATCCGCAAATCAATAAATGTGATACATCACATAAAAAAATTGAAATAAATAAACCACATGGTCATATCAATTGATGCAGAAAAAGCATTTGACAAAATCCAACATCCATTTTTGAGAAAAACTCTCAGCAAGGTGGGAGTACAAGGATCATACCTCAACATAATAAAAGCCATATATGACAGGCCCACAGCCAACATCATACTCAATGGACAAAAACTAACACCATTTCCCCTAAGAACAGGAACAAGACAGGGAAGGCCGCTCCCACCACTCCTGTTCTACATAGTACTGGAAATATTAGCCATTGCAATTAGAAAAGAAGAGGAAATAAAAGGCATCCAATTTGGAAAAGAGGAAGTAAAACTTTCCTTATTTACAGACGACATGATATTATACATACAAAACCCTAGAGACTCCATCAAAAACTAGTAGACTTAATACATGAATTTGGCAATGTAACAGGATACAAAATTAACCCCAAGAAATCTGAGGGATTTCTATACACCAATAGTGAACTTTCAGAACGAGAGATTATAAAAACAATCCCATTTACCATCGCACCAAAAAATTAAGCTACCTAGGAATAAACTTAACTAAAGAGGTAAAAGACCTCTACTGAGAAAACTACAGAACGTTGAAAAAAGAGATAGATTAAGACATAAACAGATGGAAGAACATATCGTGTTCATGGATTGGTAGAATCAACATCATTAAAATGTCCATACTACCCAAAGCAATCTATAAATTCAATGCACTTCCCATTAAAATACCAACGGCATACTTCATAGATCTAGTACGAACTCTCCAAAAATTCATCTGGAATAAAAAAAGACCCCGAATAGCTGCAGGGATCCTGAGAAAGAACAAAGTAAGTGGGATATCAATACCAGATATCAAGTTGTATTACAAAGCCACTGTTCTCAAACTGCCTGGTAATGGCACTAGAACAGGCATATGGATCAATGGAATAGAATAGAAAGCCCAGAAATTGGCCCGAACCAATATGCACAATTTATATTTGACAAAGGAGGCAAAAACATACAATGGAGCCAAGATAGTCTCTTCAATAAATGGTGTTGGGAAAATTGGACAGATATGTGCAAGAAAATGAAACTAGACCACCAACTTACACCATACACAAAAATAAACTCAAAATGGATAAAGGACTTAAATGTATTACAGGAAACCATAAAAATTCTAGAATAATCTAAAGGCGACAAAATCTCAGACATATGCCGAAGCAATTTCTTCACTGATAAAGCTCCTAGGGCACTTGAAACTAAAGAGAAAATGAACAAATGGGACTACTTCAAAATAAAATGCTTCTGCACAGCAAAAGAAACCATAGAGAAAACAACAAGAAAGCCCACTGCGTGGGAAAACATATTTGCCAATGTTATATCTGATATGGGCCTAATCTCCAAAATTTATAGGGAACTCATACAACTTAACAAAAAGAAGATAAACAATCCCATCAAAAAATGGGCAAAGGACCTAAAATGACACCTTTCAAAAGAGGACATTCAGAAAGCAAAAAGACGTATGAAAACTTGCTCAAAGTCACTAATCATCCAAGAGATGCTAATGAAAACAACAATGAGTTACCATCTCACACCTGTTAGACTGGCTATCATCAACAAATCAACAAACAACAAGTGCTGGAGAGGATGTGGAGAAAAAGGAACACTTGTGCACTGCTGGTGGGAATGCAGACTGGTGCAGCCACTATGGAAGACAGTATGGAGTTCCCTTAAGAAACTGAAAATGGAACTCCCATTTGACCCTGTGATCCCACTTCTAGGAATATATCCCAGGAAACCAGAAACAGCAATCAGAAAGGATATGTGCACCCATATGTTCATAGCAGCACAATTCACCATAGCTAAGATCTCGAAACAGCCTAAGTGCCCATCAGCAGATGAATGGATTAGAAAACTGTGGTACATCTACACGATGGAATAGTATGCTGCTGTAAAAAAGAAGGAACTCTTACCATTTGCAACGTCATGGATGGAACTGGAGAGCATTATGCTAAGTGAAATAAGCCAGTCAATGAAGGAAAAATACCACATGATTTCACTTATTCATGGATAATAAAGACCATTATAAGCTTATGAACAATAATAGATACAGAGATAGAGCTGCCTCAAACTGATTATCATACTGCAGCAGGAAGGCCAAGGAGGGTTGGGGGGCAAGAGGGAGGGGGGTAAGACATCAACCAAAGGACTTGTATGCATGCGTATAAGCATAACCAATGGATATAAGACACTGGGGTGTAGAGTATGCCAGGGGCTTGTCAAGGGCGGGGGAAAAAACGGACACATATGTAATACCCTTTGTAATACTTTAAGCAATAAAACAATAAAAAAATTAAATGTTTATTGTTCAAAATATTACATATATCCCCTTCTTTCCCCCATTTACACCTTCTAGACCTCCCCTAAGCCTTCATCACCTTATCATCTATGTCCATTGGTTATGCATATATGCATAGAAGTTCTTTGGTTGATCTCTTCTCACATATCCACCTGCCCACTCCTTCCTTCTGAGGTTCTGCAGTCTGTTCAATGCTTCTGTGCTTCTGGGTCTATTTTGATCATCACTTTATTTTGTTCATTAGAGTCCACATATGAGCGAGATCCTGTGATACTTTTCTTTCTCTGACTGACTTATTTCACTTAGCATGATTCTGTGCAGGTCCATCTATGCTGTCTCAAAGAGTAAGAGATTCAATGCTGTATAGTATTCCATGGTGTACCACAACATTTTTATCTACTCATCTACTGAGAGTCACTTAGGGTGTATCTAGATCTTAGCTATTGTACATTGTGCTTCTATAAACATAGGGGTGCATATATTATTTCTGATTGTAGTTTGGGGTCTCTTGGGATATATTCTTACAAGTGGGATCACTGGGTCAAAGGGCAGTTCCATATTTAATTTTTTGACGAAACTCCATACTATTTTCTATAATGACTGCATCAGCCTGCATTCCAAACAGCAGTGTACTAGGATTCCCTTTTCTCCACATCCTCGCCAGCCCTTGTCATTTGTTGAAGGTAGCCATTCTATCATGTGATACTTCATTTTCATTTTAATTTGCATATCTCTGATGATCAGTGACTTTGACAATTTTTTCATGTTTCTTGGCCATCTATATGTCCACTTTGGAGAAGTATCTATTAACGTCTTTTGACCAATTTTTAATTGGATTGTTTGTCTTCCTTTTGTTAATTTGTGTGAATTTGTTATGTATTTTGGATATGAACCGGTTATCAGATATATCATTGCTAAATATCTTCTCCCATATGGTGGGTTCCCTTTTCATTTTGTTGATGGTTTATGTTTCTATGCAGAAGCTTTTTATTTTTATGTAGTTCCATTTGTTAATTTTCTCCTTTTGTATGGTGTGTGTATTTTTTTAAATTCTGAGGGATATCTCCACTGAAGAGGCCTCCCATGAGGAGCAAGCTGTCCCAGCTCCACACCAGACACGCAGCCCAGGGTTCCACTGCTGGAAAGAGAAGTGCTCATAACTTTACTTTTTTTTTTTATTTTATTTTTTTGCTTCTCCAGGTTTTTTTTTTTTTTATTGCTTAAAGTATTACAAAGGGTATTACATATGTGTCCATTTTATCCCCCCGCCCTAGACAGTCCCCTAGCCTCCCCTATCCCCCAATGTCTTATGTCCACTGGTTATGCTTATATGCATGCATACAAGTCCTTTAGTTGATCTCTTACCCCCCTACCTACTGCCCCCCAACCCTCCCCGGCCTTCCTGCTGCAGTTTGACAATCTGTTTGAGGCAGCTCTGCCTCCGTATCTATTATTGTTCAAAAGTTTATAATGGTCTCTATTATCCATGAATGAGTGAGATCATGTGGTATTTTGCCTTCATTGACTGGCTTATTTCACTTAGCATAATGCTCTCCAGTTCCATCCATGACGTTGCAAATGGTAAGAGTTCCTTCCTTTTTAGAGCAGCATAGTATTCCATCGTGTAGATGTACCAGAGTTTTCTAATCCATTCATCTGCTGATGGGCACTTAGGCTGTTTCGAGATCTTAGCTATGGTGAATTGTGCTGCTATGAACATAGGGGTGCATATATCCTTTCTGATTGGTGTTTCTGGTTTCTTGGGATATATTCCTAGAAGTGGGATCACAGGGTCAAATGGGAGTTCCATTTTCAGTTTCTTAAGGGAACTCCATACTGTCTTCCATAGTGGCTGCACCAGTCTGCATTCCCACCAGCAGTGCACAAGTGTTCCTTTTTCTCCACATCCTCTCCAGCACTTGTCGTTTGTTGATTTGTTGATGATAGCCAGTCTGACAGGTGTGAGATGGTACCTCATTGTTGTTTTGATTTGCATCTCTCGGATGATTAGTGACTTTGAGCATGTTTTCATATGTCTCTTGGCTTTCTGAATGTCCTCTTTTGAAAGGTGTCTATTTAGGTCCTTTGCCCATTTTTTGATTGGATTGTTTATCTTCCTTTTGTTAAGTTGTATGAGTTCCCTATAAATTTTGGAGATTAGGCCCTTATCAGATATGACATTGGCAAATATGTTTTCCCACACAGTGGGTTTTCTCGTTGTTTTGTCGATGGTTTCTTTTGCTGTGCAGAAGCTTTTTATTTTGATGTAGTCCCATTTGTTCATTTTCTCTTTAGTTTCAAGTGCCCTAGGAGCTGTATCAGTGAAGAAATTGCTTCGGCATATGTCTGAGATTTTGTTGCCTTTAGATTATTCTAGAATTTTTATGGTTTCCTGTCGTACATTTAAGTCCTTTATCCATTTTGAGTTTATTTTTGTGTATGATGTAAGTTGGTGGTCTAGTTTCATTTTATTGCATATATCTGCCCAATTTTCCCAACACCATTTATTGAAGAGACTATGTTGGCTCCATTGTATGTTCTTGCCTCCTTTGTCAAATATTAATTGAGCATATTGGTTCGGGCCGATTTCTGGGCTCTCTATTCTATTCCATTGATCTATATGCCTATTCTTGTGCCAGTACCAGGCAGTTTTGAGAACAGTGGCTTTGTAATACAACTTGATATCTGGTATTGAGATCCCACCTACTTTGGTCTTTTTCAGGATTGCTGCAGCTATTCGGGGTCTTTTTTTATTCCAGCTGAATTTTTGGAGAGTTCGTTCTAGATCTCTGAAGTATGCCGTTGGTATTTTAATGGGAAGTGCGTTGAATTTATAGATTGCTTTGGGTAGTATGGACATTTTAATGATGTTGATTCTACCAATCCATGAACACGGTATGTTCTTCCATCTGTTTATGTCTTCCTCTATATCTTTTTTCAACGTCCTGTAGTTTTCTGAGTAGAGGTCTTTTACCTCTTTAGTTAAGTTTATTCCTAGGTAGCTTAATTTTTTTGGTGCGATGGTAAACGAGATTGTTTTTATAATCTCTCTTTCTGAAAGTTCACTATTGGTGTATAGAAATGCCTCGGATTTCTTGGGGTTAATTTTGTATCCTGCTCCATTGCCAAATTCATGTATTAAGTCCAGTAGCTTTTTGATGGAGTCTCTAGTGTTTTGTATGTATAATATCATGTCGTCTGCAAATAAGGACAGTTTTACTTCCTCTTTTCCAATTTGGATGCCTTTTATTTCTTCTTCTTGCCAAATTGCAATGGCTAACAATTCCAGTACTATGTTGAACAGGAGTGGTTAGAGGGGGCATCCCTGTCTTGTTCCTGTTCTTAGGGGAAATGGTGTTAGTTTTTGTCCATTGAGTATGATGTTGGCTGTGGGCCTGTCATATATGGCTTTTATTATGTTGAGGTATGATCCTTCTACTCCCACCTTGCTGAGAGCTTTTATCAAAAATGGGTGTTGAATTTTGTCAAATGCTTTTTCTGCATCAATTGATATGACCATGTGGTTTTTTTCTTTCAATTTGTTTATGTGATGTATCACGTTTATTGATTTGCGGATACTGTACCATCCTTGCATCCCTGGGATAAATCCTACTTGGTCATGGTGTATGATCTTTCTGATGTACTGCTGGATCCGATTTGCTAAGATTTTGTTGAGGATTTTGGCATCTATGTTCATGAGGGATATTGGCCTGTAATTCTCTTTCATTGTGTTGTCTTTACCTGGTTTTGGTATTAGGGTGATGCTGGCTTCATAGAATGAGCTTGGAAGTTTACTTCCTCTTGAATTTTATGTAGTAGTCTGAGGAGGATAGGTTTTAGTTCTTCCTTGAATGTTTGGTAAAACTCCCCTGTGAAGCCGTCTGGTCCTGGGCTTTTGTTTGCTGGAAGCTTTTTGATGACTGCTTCAATTTCTTCCATAGTTATTGGCCTGTTGAGATTTTTAGATTCTTCCTGATTGAGTTTTGGAATGTTGTATTTTTTTAGGAATTTGTCCATTTCCTCCAGGTTGTCTAGTTTTTTGGAGTAGAGCTGTCCATAGTATTTTTTAACAATCATTTGTATTTCTGTGGGGTCTGTTGTTATTTCGCCTCTATCGTTTCTGATTTTGTTTATTTGGGTCCTCTCTCTTTGCTTCTTGGTGAGTCTGGCTAGAGGTTTGTCAATCTTGTTTATCCTTTCAAAGAACCAGCTCTTGGTTTCATTGATTTTCTGTATTGTTTTTAGGGTCTACAAGAAACCCACCTCATTAGAAGGGACTCACACAGACTGAAAGTGAAAGGATGGAAAAATATCTTTTCTGCTCTAATCTTTATTATCTCCTTCCTTCTGCTCACTCTGGGGTTTTCTTGTTGCTCTCTTTCTAATTCTTTGAGTTGTAGAGTTAGATGATTTACTACCATTTTTTCTTGTTTGTTGAGATAGGCCTGTAGAGCTATAAACTTCCCTCTCAGGACTGCTTTCATTGTGTCCCATAGGTTTTGGATTGTTGTGTTTTCATTGTCATTAGTTTCCAGGATGTTTCGAATTTCTTCTTTGATTTCATTGGTAACCCAATCAATATTTAATAGCATGCTATTCAGCTTCCAGGTGTTTGAGTATTTTGGGTTGTTTTTATTGTAGTTTATTTCTAATATTATGCCATCGTGGTCTGCGAAGACGCTTTTTATGATTTCAATTTTCTTGAATTTGGGGATACTTTGCTTGTGACCCAATATATGGTCTATTTTTGAATATGTCCCATGAGCACTTGAGAAGAACGTGTATTCCCTGGCTTTGGGGTGAAGTGTTCTGAAGATGTCTATTAAGTCCATCTGATCTAGTGAGTCATTTAGGATTGCTGTATCTTTGCTGATTGTTTGTGTATAGGACTTATCCAGTGGTGTTAGTGGTGTATTAAAGTCCCCTACTATGATTGTATTGTTGTCGATCTCTCCTTTGATATCTTCCAGGAGTTTTTTTATGAATTTGGGTGCTCCTTCATTGGGTGTATATATGTTTACCAGGGTTATATCTTCTTGTATTGATCCCTTTAGTATTATGAAGTGGCCTTCCTTATCTCTTGTTATGGCCTTCACTTTGAGGTCTATTTTGTCCGATATAAGTATTGCTACCCCAGCTTTCTTTTCCTTTCCATTTGCCTGGAAGATATTTTTCCATCCTTTCACTTTCAGTCTGTGTGAGTCCCTTCTAATGAGGTGGGTTTCTTGTAGACAGCAGATGTATGGGTCATGTTTTTTTATCCATTCAGCCACTCGATGTCTTTTGTTTGGAGCATTTAGTCCATTTACGTTTAAAGGTATTATTGAAAGGTACTTGTTTGTAGCCATTTCTGTTTTTGTGTGGCTGTTTTCTTTCTGAGCTTTTTATTTCTTATTTTTATACCAGTCCCTTTAGCATTTCTTGCATTGCTGGCTTGTTGGTGATAAACTCCCTTAGCCTTTTTTTGTCTGTGAAGCTTCTTATTTCCCCTTCAAGTTTGAATGAAAGCCTTGCTGGATAGAGTATTCTTGGATTCAGTCCTTTGCTTTGGATCACTTTGTAAATTTCCGTCCATTCTTTTCTGGCCTGATGTGTTTCTGTTGAGAAATCATTTGACAATCTGATGGGAGATCCCTTGTATGTAACTTTCCGTCTCTCTCTTGCAGCCTGTAAGATTCTCTCTTTGTCATGAACATTTGCCATGGTAATTATGATGTGTCTTGGTGTGGGTCTTTTCGGGTTCACCTTGTTTGGGACTCTCTGGGCTTGTGTGACTTTTTTCTTCCTCACCTCAGGGAAGTTTTCTGATAGTATTTCTTCCAATAGGTTTTGTAATCCTTGTTCATCCTTATGTTGTTCTGGTACCCCTATTATTCGTATGTTGTTTCGTTTCATGTTGTCCCAAAGCTCCCTTAGGCTCTCCTCCTGTCTTTTCATTTTTTTCTCCAATTGCAGTACAATTTGGGTGTGTTTTGCTTCCTTGTCTTCTAATTCACTAATTCGGTCCTCCGCTTCACCCAGTCTACTGTTGATACTTTCAATGGAGTTTTTCATTGCAGCTATATCACTCTTCATTTCTTCTTGGGTCTTACTTAAGTTGTTGATTTTTTCATCTGTTTCTTCTAGCTTCTTCCATATGTTATCGATTTTTTCATCTGTTTCGTCTTGCTTCTTGCAGAGGTTGTCGATTTTTTCCTCCATCCGGTTTATGCACTCTAGGACCCTTATTCTGAATTCTTTTTCTGTCATGTTGCATGCCTCTGTATTACTTAGCTGCTTTTCTGGAGAGTCCTCCTTCTCTTTCCTTTGGGGGTTTCTTTGTCTACCCATGTTTGATCTCACTGACATATCTAGATTTTGAGTCGTTCAGTGGCTGCTCCCTTGGTGGCAGTGACTCCTTGATCTGTGGTTGCTCTTCGGGCGGTTGTGGTAGCAGCTGCTCTTCAGTTGGCAGCAGCTCCTCTGGTGGGTGCTGTTCACAGCTGTGGTGGCTCTTCTGGCTTGTGGGGCGAGGTTTCACGTACAGCTGCTGTTCCTCAGCAGAGGGTGTGGTGCTCAGGATGTTGCTGTTGCTTGGATCTGCTGCGTTGATTTAAAGGCACAAAATACAACACAACAAGGCACCAGGTACCAGGCACTATACACAAATATATTCACGATTTTAATAACCCCAAATAAAGGTGACCACCTGAATTAAGAGAATTAGGGGATAAGGAAGAAGGAAGAGAAAAAGATAAAAGAGAAAAAAGAAAAGAAAAGTAGGGACCAAAAAAGGAGTGCAAAAATGAAATTGGGAAAAAGGAGGGGGGAAAATAAAAGCGAGAAAAGAAAAGAAAAGAAAAAAAAAGAGCGAAAAGAGAGAATGAAGTGGAAGAGGGGAAGAGACTTTTTTATATGAGGAGAATACTCCTATAGAACAGCCCAACAAATTCCAGCAACAGCTCCCTGGAGATGAATGCAAACTAGAAACAACCAATAATATAACGATGAAAATAGAATGGAGAACACCAATCCCCAAATAAAATAAAGAGAAAATAAAATGGCACTTTAAAAAAAAAAAAAAATGGAGCCGGAACCGGTTTGGCTCAGTGGATAGAGCGTTGGCCTGCGGACTGAAGGGTCCCAGGTTCGATTCTGGTCAGGGGCATGTGCCTGGGTTGCGGGCACATCCCCAGTGGGGGGTGTGCCGGAGGCAGCTGATCAATGTTTCTCTCTCATCGATGTTTCTCTCTCATCGATGTTTCTAACTTTCTATCTCTCTCCCTTCCTCTCTGTAAAGGATCAATAAAATATATTTAAAAAAAAAATGGTAAAATGGTAGCAGTAATAATACTGGTTAAAAATAAGAAGGTAGTAATTAAAAGGGTAAAATCAGGTGATGGAAAAAAGAAGAAAAAAAAAGAAAAAAGAAAAAAAAATAAAAAAAATAAAAAAAATTGGTTTCTTAGTTAAAAGGTGAAAAAAGAAAAAAAAAATATTGCAGTAGTGAAGGTCCTTCGGTTCTTCTATTCTTCAGTGTGACTCGCCTTAGACCTGCCAGGTATTCAGGAGAGTGTTGAGTTTCCCTGCGATACACTGTTCCTCTGTGTTGTAAACCACAGTCCTTATTTTAAAGCAAGCCGCATTTGTTTCCCAGACTGCCTTATTTTGTGTTTAGCAAAGAGTCAGTTTGTGGGTCAGCCTCTGGGTGGCAGTGCTCTGGGGTTGGCCTCTGAGGTTATAGGGCCTCTCTGTCCAGTGGAAGTTCACTGCCCAGAGCTGGCTGCGTAATAGTTACCAGTGCTGTGTTGTTGCTGGGATTGAAAATCCCTCTATAGGCCAGACCCTGTTAACTCCCAGGGACTGATCAGGTTATCTTAATCCTTGATCTCCTACAGGGTGGAATCTGGGTGTGGCTGTGCTCCTTGCCTGGGGGCTGGGGGGAGGAGTCTCACTCTCCGGAGAGAATGGCTGCCCCAGTCCTGGGCTCAGGGGTGTCTCAGCACTCAATTCGTTGCCACCTCTCCCGGCCCCCCTTCTCTCCTCAGTCTCTCCCCAGATTCCACTCCTCCCCACCCTCTTCCTCTCTTCAGCACAGGTGAGTATCTGTATCCGAAATGTCCCATGAACAGGATTCAGTGAAAACAAACAAACAAATGCCGGCCGCGGAAACGGGGAAGGCTTGGTTTCTGTAAGCTTCTTCTCTTACCCGGACTGCATGGTCTGGTCAGCTCTTCAGGCTGCCCCCTTTAGGCTCAGTCCTCCGTGTTCACAGAACCCAGCTCGCAATTCCCCCGGCGGCGCCAGGAATCCCGCGGTTCTCCTTTCCCCCCGTCAGGGGCTGTGCCTGTCCCAAGGGACGCGGCTGTCTGCCACGCGGTCTCCCTCCGACTCTCTGGGCTCAGAGGTCTGGCAAACTTTCCTGCCCAAATCCCTGGTTTTTTTACCTTTCCAGGGGAGTTCTGCTCTTCCCGGCTGCAAACCGTCTCACCAGCTGAGCAATTTCGCCAATTCGGGGTGGATGTTACTAGTTTCAGCTCCTCACTCCATTTGCTCCGGGACACGACCTGGGATGCGTCTGCCTATACCGCCACCATCTTCCGTCTCCCCTGCTCATAACTTTAGATTGTAATAAACAGTGGGGCCTTGGCTGAGTGACTCAGAGGCTGCTCGAGAACCAGGCAGTTCCTCTTAAAGGGCTGGTGCATGAATTTACACATTCCGGCTTCCTCTGATCTCTATGTCTGGGCAGTGGCATTGGGGGAACCAGGGACATACAGGGAGAAACTGGATTTTCTGGCATCAGGGTAGGTACTTGGGGATGGCTCACAGGGCTCATTTTTCCTGTATTGGCACTTCCCTCACGGCTTAGCTGACTATCAGCCATATCTAAGTTTCCATCAGCATGGCTCACACTGTTCACTTCTTCCTGGTGATTTCCTGAAAACATGCACCATTCAATTTGCAGCCCACCCAAGGCCTTTGCATATGAATGGCCTGTCCTGGCTCATGCTTCAGACTTTCCTAAAATCTCTCAAACAAATAGCAGTTGGCATCAGCAAACCTCATACCTATCAATAAGTTGCCCAATATCTGGTACTATCACCAGCCTGCCTTGCTTCACAGTTTGGCCTTGCCTGGGTGCTTCCAAGCCTGATATAGGTAGCAGCCATCTACATATAGCTCTGTAGTTCATGCTAGGTGGGGCCCCAGGCAATGGCTGACATTGCTCCTCCCAGGGGGCCTCAGAGCCAGTGCACCTATGGACAGCTTCTCACCATACCAGATTACAACTCTACACATCCACAAACTACACACTCAAGGGCCAGACTCAGAGAGCACAACAGCTCCACTGAAGCAAATTCTACTCCATACGGGTATCTCCTCTAAAGCAGCTCTTCCACTGTAGTAGCAGCTAGTCCATAGGGCCAATTTTCCTGGACATCAGCTCCTCCCAGTGATGCCAAAAACAATCAAGGCTCAACCAAAACAAGACTGTGCATAAAGCCCATATAGGGACACACCTAGTGTGCCCAGCTCAAGTGACTGGAGAGGCTGAGCCACTGGGCCCTACAGGACACCTATTATACAAGGCCACTCTACCAATTTCAGGAGACTTAGCAGTTACCCAATATATAGAAAGAAACATGGGGATGTGGTCAAAATGCAAAGACAAAGAAACCTGTCACAAATGAAAGATCAGAAGAACTCTCCAAATGAAATGAAATCAAGCACACTACTGGACACAGAGTTCAAACAAATGGTTATAAGGTTGCTAAAGGATCTTAATGAGAGCTTCAAGGGATCTATGAGAGTATCAAGGGACTTTGTGAGCCTTTTAAGGATCTTAGTGAGAATTTCAAAGACATGAAAAAGGACCAGCCACAAATTAAGCATACACTAACTGAAATAAAGAATAATTTACAGCATTCAACAGTAGAGTAGAGGATTCTGAGGATCAAATCAATGATTTGGAATATGAGGAAGCAGAAAACACCCAAGCAGAAGAGCAAAAAGAAAAATAAAAGATATAAAAAATATGAAGATAGTGTAAGGAGACTCTGGGACAACTTCAAGTGTACCAGCATTTACATTATGGGAATGCCAGAAGGAGAAAAGAGATAGATAGCTATTGTGCTGGGGTTCTTGTTCCAGCATCTAGATGAATTCAGCAAGCTGGAAAAGGGCTGTGTGTAACTTAATAAAGAGTCCAGAGACGAAGCATCATTTTGAAAGGCATTATAGGGAGTCAGAGGAGCCTAGCTAAAGAATCTAAGATCTCCTCCTCTCCGGACCCCATGTTTTTTATTAACAAAAATTGTCCTGAGGTGAGGTAGAGATAAACACTTCAAAGGGTCAGGTTTCCTATACACAAGCATTGTCAGAATGGGGGAATTTGCCTATGGCTGTTCAGGTGTTTGGCCAGTAGGAGGCAATAACATGTAGATTCAGATGCCCTGAGTTGTCTGGCAGCAAGCAATCATCCCTTTTCAGGTTTGGGGAAATGCCCTTCAGCCACTCCAGATTCAGCCCAGCTGTCATGCTGGAATTATTGGAAACCTATTTGAAGAAATAATAACAGAAAACTTCCGCTACCTGGTGAAAGAAATAAACATATTAATCCAGGATGCTCAGAGATTCCCAAACAAGAGCAACCCAAAGAGGGTCACACCAAGACACATCATATTTAAAATGCCAAAGGTTAAAGACAAAGAGAAAATCTTCAAAGCAGCAAGAAAAAATCAATTAATTACCAACAAGGGAGCACCCATACAACTGTCAGCTTATTTCTCAATAGAAACTGCAGGTTTAAAGGGAGTGGCAAGAAATATTCAAGGTGGAAGATTAATCCCGAGAGAAACCAAGATGGCGGCATAGGTTAACGCAGGAGATTGCTGCCTCGAACAACCACTTCAGAGATATACCTAAAGGACAGAACGGACATCATCCAGAACCACAGGAAGGCTGGCTGAGTGGAAATTCTACAACTAGGAGGAAAGGGAATATCATACCCAGAATCAGAGGAGGCGCAGTGCTGAAGTGAAATACTCAGGTGGGGAGTGCACGTGGAGCGGGCTGGAGGCAGAGGGCGCGGTTGTTGTTTTCAATCGGGAGGGAGTTTCAGACTCTGAGCTCCAGATCCGGGCGAGTCTCTGGGGACCCAGACTCAAACGGGAGAAGCAGCTTTCTCTCCGAGGTTTGCAGTGGTTGCTGGGACTCTGAGAGGCAGAGCCCCTAGGGACGGAACTGAGAACAGCCATAACTGCTTGCTCCACTGGCCTTGTAGATCCCCAGGGACCCGCCCCGCCCAAGACCTGCGCAGAGCCATTTACCGGATAGCCTCAGGCAAACGCTAGATTAGCACCGCCCTAGAGATCCAGCACAGAAGCTCTCCCACTGCAGACACAGCGGACTCTCATAGCCAGTTAGCCTGGAGGTCAAATCACCCCTGGTATTGCCGACAACAATCAAGGCTTAACTACAACAAGACTGCGCACAAAGACCACTAGGGGGTGCACCAAGAAAAGATAAAAAAATGCGGAGACAAAGAAACAGGACGCAAATGTCAGAAATGGAAGATATAGAGCTCAAAACCACACTTTTAAGGTCTCTCAAGAACTGTCTAGAAGCTGCCGATAAACTTAGTAAGGCCCTTGAAAAGACTGGTGAGACCGCCGATAAATGTAGTGAGATCCTCAAGAAATCTAATGAGACCCTCGATGTTGTGATAAAGAACCAACTAGAAATTAAGCATACACTGACTGAAATAAAGAATATTATACAGACACCCAACAGCAGACCAGAGGAGTGCAAGAATCAAGTCAAAGATTCGAAACACGAAGAAGCAAAAAACACCCAATTGGAAAAGCAAAATGAAAAAAGAATCTGAAAATACGAAGATAGTGTAAGGAGCCTCTGGGACAGCTTCAAGCGTACCAACATCAGAATTATAGGGGTGCCAGAAGATGAGAGAGATCAACATATTGAAAACCTATTTGAAGAAATAATGACAGAAAACTTCCCCCACCTGGTTAAAGAAATAGACTTACAAGTCCAGAAAGCGCAGACAACCCCAAACAAAAGGAATCCAAAGAGGACCACACCAAGACACATCATAATTAAAATGCCAAGAGCAAAAGACAAAGAGAGAATCTTAAAAGCAGCAAGAGAAAGAAACCCAGTTACCTACAAGGGAATACCCATACGACTGTCAGCTGATTTCTCAACAGAAACTTTGCAGGCCAGAAGGGAGTGGCAAGAAATATTCAAAGTGATGAATGCCAAGAACCTACAACCAAGATTACTTTATCCAGCAAAGCTATCATTCAGAACTGAAGGTCAGATAAAGAGCTTCACAGATAAGGAAAAGCTAAAGGAGTTCATCACCACCAAACCAGTATTATATGAAATGCTGAAAGGTATCCTTTAAGAAGAGAAAGAATAAGAAAAAGGTAATGATACAAATTATGAACAACAAACATGCATCTATCAACAAGTGAATCTAAGAATCAAGTGAATAAATAATCTGGTGATCATAATAGAATCAGGGACATAGAAAGGGAATGGACTGACTATTCTTGGGGGGGAAAGGGGTGTGGGAGATGAGGGAAGACTGGACAAAAATCGTGCACCTATGGATGAGGACAGTGGGTGGGGAGTGAGGGCGGAGGGTGGGGCGAGAACTGGGAGGAGGGGAGTTATGGGGGGGAAAAGAGGAACAAATGTAATAATCTGAACAATAAAGATTTAATTAAAAAAAATATTCAAAGTGATGAATAGTAAGGACCTACAACCAAGATTACTCTACCCAGCAAAGCTCTCATTTAGAATTGAAGGTCAAGTAAAGAGCTTAACAGATAAGAAAAAGCTAAAGGAGTTTATCACCACCACACCAGTACTATATGAAATGCTGAAGGGTATTTTTTATACTATGCAGCTGTAAAAACGAATTCCTACCATTTGCAACAGCATGGATGGAGCTGGAGAGCATTATGCTAAGTGAAATATGCCAGTCAGAGAAAGATAAATATCACATGCTCTCACTCATTTGTGGATTATAATGAACAACATAAACCAATGAACAAAAATAGATGTAGAGACAGAGAAGCATCGATCAGATGCTCAAAACTCAAAGGGAAGGCACGGGAGGGTGGGGTTAAGGAGGAAAGATCAACCAAAGGACTTGTATGCATGCATATAAGCATAAGTGATGGATGTGGACAACAGGGGGGTAGGGTGAGGGCAGGATTGGGGGGATGAGAGGATATTGGGAGGATAAGGACACATTTGTAATATCTTATTCAATAAAGAAAAAGAAACTGAAAAAAACAGAGGAAGAAGATGAAGAAGAAAAAGAAGAAATATGAACAATAAAATGACAATAAATACATATCTATCAACAATTGAATCTAAAAGTCAAAATAAATTAATAAGAAATCTAATGAACAAAATAATCTGATGAATAACATACAACCAGATATATGGCAACATGGACAGAATGATGAATCTCAGAGGGAAGGGGTCAGGGGGGATGGGAAGAGATTTACCAAAGATCTTATATGCATTTATGCATTACCTATGGACATAGACAATATGATGGTGAAGGCTTGTCCCAGGGTGGGAACCAGATGGAGGAGGTCAGTGGGGGAGAAAGGGAGTTATCTGTAATGCTCTCAACAATAAACATTTTTTTAAAAAGACGACAATATTGTTAATTTCTCCATGATCCTTCTATTGGTCTACATATTCAATGTTATAACTATAAAAAATCTTATCTCTCAGAAATTGATAAAATCATACTAATATTCTTATAGAAATTCAAGGGATCTAGCTAGAATAGCCAAACAATCTTCAAAAACAAAACAACAACAACAACAACAAAAAAAAACCATGTTGGATGGCTTACAGTTTCCCATTTCAAAACTCATTGCAAGGATATTGTTTTCATGACTGTATCGTACTGTCATAGGACAGACATAGAATTTTATAGAATTTAATTAAGACACCAAACATAATTCCTTACTTATGGTTAATTGGTTTTTGACAAGTGTGCCAAGGCAATTCACTGTGGAAAGAATATTCTTTTCAATAAATAATGCTGGGAGGCCAATGTCTTATTTGGTTCATATGTGCATTGGAATGCTTTTTAGCCATAAGAAAAGAAGAAATACTGCCAAGTGTGACAACATGGATGGATCTTGAGAATATCATGCTGCTAAGTAAAAGAAGTCAGGTAGAAAAGTCAAGAACCATACTTTTCACTCATATGTGGGATATAAAACTGAAAGCAACAAATGAACAAACAAGACAAACAAACAAAACCTAATAGCCACAGACAACAGTGTGGTATTAACCAGAGGGATGGGGGTGTGGGATTAGGAGGGGGTCAAATATATGGTAATTGAAGGAGATTTGACTTTGGGTGGTAAACACATAATGCAATGTACAGATGAAGTATTATTGAATTGTACATTTGAATGCCACATAATTTTATTAGCCAATATCACCTTAATAAATTTAATAAAATATAATACTGGGATAACTGGAGAGACGCATGTGAAAGAATGATGTTAGGCCTGTTTGTACACAACATGTACAAAAATTAACTCAAAATAGATTAAGAAACTAAAGTATGTGTTAAAAGTACAAATCTCTTAGAAGAAGAAATAAAGGTATAACACAATCATGCACCACTCACAAAAATTAAGTTGAAATGGATGAAATACTTAAATGTACAAGTGACAAATGAAGGTAGATAAATTGAATTTCAACAAAATTTTAATCCTTCTTCAAATGACAGTTGAAAAACAGCCCACATTATGTGAGGGAATTTTGAAAATCATCTATCTGATAAGGGACTTTTGTCCAGAATATATAAGTACTTTTACTACTCATTAATAAACACAAATAACCCAATTATAAGATGGGCAACATAATTGAATACACATATTTACAATGAAGATAAGAAACAAACTGAGCTTACATGGAAAAATGCCAGAATAACAAACAATCTCTTGGAACCTTTTTTAGCTAAAGTATTTGAGAACAGCAGGTCAGTGAACATTTATATTTTTTCCTATTTACACTTTCTGATTAGGGTATTTTTCTTCTTTGTGCCGAGATTGAGCTTTTAATTTGCGGCGTTTGCAAAGGTGACTCCCCTGGATATGTGCAGTAACTTAATCCTCAGAAGGAAAGAGTGCCATTTTTTTGGTGTTCTGTATTGACCCTGAACTTAGTTTCATTTGTACTTGGAATGCTGGATTAGTTGAGCAGTTCATTTGGGAAGGGAAGAAAAAAAAATATTAACATGGATTCCTTTGTTTCTCTGTACTTATAATGTTTGTTGTAATTCAGATACCATTTAAGAATATACTTCCTGTTTGTGGTGAGAAGTTGGGAACTTTAAAATAGAAGTTATTAGAATTGAAAGGGATGGTTAAGACTATCTAGCTTAATTTGGCTTAAATGTATTAGTTTATTTATTTAGTATATTAGGAAAATGAAGTCCAGGGAGAAGTGACTTGCCCAGTCACCTCACCCGTAAGTGACAGAACTGGCACTAGGAGAGTAGAACATTGGGATGGGGAAAAGGTAATGTTTATTATTGACTATGAGTTGGCATTCTACATTTACCTTCTAATTTAGTCCTCAAAACAACACTCTCAAGTATTTTATTATGCCTATTTTACAAGGTAGGCAACTGAATGTCAAAGGGTTCAAGTTACTTAATTAAAAATTGCACATCAAGAGGATGGTAGACTGAGACTATAAATCCAAGTTTATCCCAAGCTCCTGCTCCTTCTATTTCTTTCTTAAACTATAATCTTCGTCATTTATTACCCCATCTAATGCTATTTCTTACATACCACATGCCCTTTCACCTACAATCCCACAAAAGCTTTTCAGAAATCTGAGAAACAAAGCTATAATTTAGGGATGGATTTAGGTTTATTAGTAGACACAGAGAGCAATGGAACAGAATTGAGAGCTCAGAAATGTATAATCAACTAATATTTAACAAGGGACCCAAGAATACTAAATGGAGAAATGACAATCTTTTCAACAAATGGTGCTGGGAAAATTGGATATTCTCATGTAAAATAATGAAACCATTCCCTAGTCACACACTACTCACAAAAATTAACTCTTAATGGATTAAAGACTTGAAAGTAAGACCTGAAACCACAAAACTCTGAGAAGAAAATAAGGGAAAAGCTTTTTGGGGTGAGTCTTAGCAGTCATGTTTTTGCTATGACACTTTAAACACAAGTAATAAAATAAAATAAAACTACACAAGTTGGATTACATCAAATAAATAATCAACAGAATGAAATGCACACCTATGGAATGAGAAAATATTTGCAAGTCATCTATCTGATAAGGGGCTAATATAAAAAATATATAAAGAACTCATACAACTCAGCAAAAAAGCAAACAAACAAAAAAACCAAATAATCCACTTTAAAAATGGGCAAAGGTCCTGAATAGATATTTTCCTAAAGAGATATTGAAGTAGTCAACAGGTACATGTAAAGGTGCTCAGCATCACTAGTCATTAGGGAAATGCAATTAAAAACCATGATGAGATAGGACCTCTTGCTTGTTAGAATTGCTATTATAAAAAAGACAAGATGTAATTGCTGGTAAGGATGTGGAGGAAAGGGATCACTTGTGCATCGTTGGTGGGAATGTAAATTGGTGCAGACACTATAAAAAACAGTATGGAAGTTCTTAAAAAAATTAAAAAAATAGAACTTCCTTATCATCTGGCAATTCCACGTTTGGCTATATATCTAAAAAAAATGAAATTACAATGCTGAAAAGATATCTGCACCCCTATGCTTATGGCAGTATTACATTTAATATTCAAGACATGGAACAATCTAAGTGTCTATTGAGGAATGAATGAATGAATAAGGAAAATATGATATACAGTATATTTAAAATATCACACACACACACACACACACACACACACACACACACACACACACACAAACACGATAGAATACTATTCAGCCACAGAAATGAAGGAAATCTTGCTATTTGCAACAACATAGATGGACCCTGTGGAGGTTAAACTAAGTGAAAAAAATCAGAGAAAGACAAACACTGTATGATATCACTGCTTTATGGAATCTAAACAAACCAAACTCATAAAAAAAAAGTCAAATTTGTGATTGACAGAGATGGGGGTGGGCTGGGGAAATTGGGTGAAAGTGGTTTAAAGTTATAAACATTCAGTTATAATTAAGTGCTGTTGATGTTATGTAGAACATGATAAATATAGTTAAGAATGCTGTATAGTATTGAAACGGGAAATTTGGACTGGAAATGCGCGGTGTTCCCTTAAGAAGGATGGTTCCCAGGCTCTTGTCTGGTGGAGAAGAAGAATGAAACCATGGACAAAAGGTGGTATAGCAAAGGTGGAAATTTATTGAGAAACAAGCACAGACTCCCACGTGGGAAGAAGAAAGAGTTCCACTGAGTCCCTTTTTCCTAAGGTTTATAAAGGCTGCAGTTCTTTGTGACTTGATATCCCCTCTGATTGGTCACTATCCCCTTCTGATTTGGTCACTATAGCAACTCCAGAGCTCAAAGGTTGAACCTAACATAGGAAACTCGAGGCTCTCCTTCTTTCTTCTCCCTTATTGTTTCCCTATTCCCTCTGGGCTTTCTTCTTCTCTTTTTGAATGAGAGGCTTCCTTCCCTTTATTCTGTATTTGTATACCTTTCTGCAGCTCCCAGTCCCCTTATTCTATAGGAATGTGCCTTCTGCTGTTTCCAGCTCCCTTATTCTATGGAAATGTACCATTTGCAGCTCTGTAGCCCTGTGCTTTTTCCATGGACTCCTTAATTCCTCAAATTTCCTAAACCTGCCTATTTCACCCATAAAAACTCCTATTTTACCCCTAAAAACTCCTTTCAGTATAGTTTAAAGTTATAAAGAGAGTAGTTCCTAAAAGTTCTCATAACAAGGAAAAACAAAGTTTTTTTAAGTATATGAGGTGATGGATGCTAACAACTTATGGTAATCATTCCACAATATATGTATATCAAATCATTATGCCATACACCCTAAACTTGTATATTGTTGTATGTCAATTATATCAATAAAACTGGAGAAAAAAATCTTTTGGGTGGGGGTATTGGCAAAATAAGAAACGGAAAAGATAAAACAAACACTGGACAGCACGGAACACATTCTTCTATTGACCTTATATTTGATACATTCTTTTAGTGGCCATGTGGGTGTGGGACATAGGTTCCTACCTCCTGTTGTACAGATCTCTGTCTACTTGCCCATCAAGTACCATGATTAATTTTTTTTTTTTATCCTTTTAGCTGAATCCTTCAAGGAATTTGCTGAATTACTCAATGAAGTTGAAAATGAAAGGATGATGATGGTAGGTCACTGCTACTGGGCCTGGAGCCTAGAACATTGCTTATATTGGGAATTTTCCCTGTCTTCTTTGGTTAGATGAATGCTCTATTGTTTTGGTTTTTGTCTCATGGCTTCCTGGTACTGTAAAGACAGAAAATAGATCTGGCTATTTAAGCTCAAGCTCCCACCCTGAGAGTTTAGCATCTCAGGTCAAGAGAAATTAGTGTGGAAATCCTATTCCTATTCATTTCAGTGAGAAAGGATTTCAGAGGACACTAAACTGGACTGTTGAATATTTCACCAAAATTATGATCTTTTTGTTCTTAAGCAAATTATCCATTTATTTGTCTCTGCTTCCAGTAATAATATGGGCTTTATTTACATACTAGAGGCCTGATACATGAAATTCGTTCAAGGGACTCAGCCCTTGCAGCCGCAGTGGCTTGCCTCACCCCTCACAGCCATGGCGGCTTGCCTCAGCCCTCGCAGCCCAACTTCATCTGGAAGGTTGTCCAGCTGTCCAGTCTAATTAGCATATTACACTTTTATTATTATAGATGATTGATTAATGCAAATCTATTATGAAAACTTATTTCTTACATTTAAAGTTTAATTAAAAATGACTTTATAGTTACAGCAATTTTAGTTTTATTGGAAAATTGAGTGGGAAGTACAGAGAGATTTCATATGCTCCCTTTCTCCCCCTACCCCTTCCCACACACAGTTTCCCCTATTTTTAACATCTCGCAAGTGTTGTACAGTTGTTTCAATTCATGAGCGAATACTGACACAATATTAGTAACTAAAGTCCATAGGTTACATTATATTTACTCTTTCTGTTGAACATTCTATGGGTTTTGACAAATGTATAATGACATGAATTCACCAATAAAGTATCATCATACAGAATGTTTTTACAGACCTAAAATGCCCATGTTCTTAACTTAGTCATCCCTTTCTCCTTCCCTTATATAAGAACCCTTGGCAAACACAGATCTTTCCTTTTACTGTGTTTTATCTTTTCTAGAATGTCATATCATTGGAGTCATACAGTATGTAGCCTTTTCAAATTTGCTTCTTTCACTTAGCAATATGCATTTAAAGATTGTTCATGTCTTTTCATATTTTCATGGCTTGATAGCTCATTTACTCTTATCACTGATATATATTCCATTATATGGAAGTACTACAGTTTGTTTATATTTTCACCTATTGAAGGACATCTTGGTTGCTTCGAATTTTGTCATTTACAAATAAAGGTGCTATAAATGTTGTATTGCAAATCAGCGAGCTAGACAAGATGCCTTAATGAGCTAATTAGTTAGGAGTCATCTTTATTGAGCGCAGGTTCAGAGCAGATTACCTCTGTCAAATTCTGAACAAACACAGTAAGGAGTATTTCCTTTTTATATTCTTCTAGTTCTTTGTGTTAAGTTATTTTTGTAGACAGCTTGTAACCTTGAGTACATATCATATCTAGCAAACACTTGTCATATCTATACAGACAACTTGTAACCTTGAGTACATATCATATTTATACAGACACCTGGAACCTTGGGTACATAGCTATACAGACAGCTGGCATCAGTATCAGTGTATCAGTCCCTTATGTTAGATGGCTAGCTTGCAAGGTCAGACAATTAAGCTTATCATTTCTATTATTCAAGCTAAAAAACAAAGTTATTTTACATAATAAGAGACTATCTAACAATAACAGAGTTGACCTACAGAATAAGAGACTAAGAATAACAGAGTAGTTCAAACAGCAGTTTTATTCAGCAGTTTTCCAAAGAAGGGATTACTATGTTTCATAAACATGTGTGCAGATTTTTATGACATTAATTTTCAACTCTTGGATAAATTTATGAGTGAATTTTCTGGATTGTATGGCAATAGCAGGGCTAATTTTGTAAGAAACTGCCAAACTTTATTTTATTTTATTTTTTTATATAATTTTTTTCTTTATTGATTAAGGTATTACATATGTGTCTTTATCCCCCAATGTCCCCCCCCCCACCCATGATTTCAAAGTGACTGTAGCATTTGCGTTTCCACCAGCAATGAATGAGGGTTCCTGTTGCTCTACATCCTTGCCAGATTTGATGCTATCAGGTATTTTGAATTTTACCCATTTTAACACATTGTGGACAGATCACGAGAATTCTCGTGTTTTCTATTCTAAGGCTTGTGGGCAATCACGAGATTTCTTTTAAAAGATAAAAGCTTGTAATAACATGTAATAAATAACTTCAAAATGCAAGGGGCATTTAATTTTAAAGCATGCCTTTAACATTTATGTAAAACGTTTTTTTGTACTCATTCAATGGAAACTCATCTGGCCACTGAGTAAAGCTAGCAATAAAACTACTGATCTGCAATGTGTTTAATAGGTGTATGGTGAGATCTCATTGCTAGTGTAGTTTGCATTTTTCTGATGATGTATGATGTAGAGCATCTTTTCGTATGTTCATTTCCTATATGTAGATCATCTTTGGTGAGGTGTGTTTGTTCAGGCCTTTTGCTCATTTCTTTTTTTGGTTGTTGGAACTTTGTGGAGGACAACAAAGAATTCTACCTTTTGTTTCCTTCATAGGATGTATTCCTATTGGCAGACCATTTCTGTTAAGCCCATTTATTCCGATATCAAGAGTTCTTTCATCTGTAATCACTCTTCCTTTTCAATATTGTGGTACTGGCTTCTCAGAATACTGCTCTCATTTCATGTAGGCTTCTAGAGAAGTAGCATTGAAAGCAGGGCTTGGAGTTAAGAGAATTAGAGACTATTAGGCTCTAATAATGGCTGTTCCACTAATTTACTTGTTAACTTTAGATTTATCACACATTTCTCTGAGTCTCTCTTTCTTCATATGTAAAATGATGAAAATAATCTTCAACTCCCAAAGTTGTTTTAAATACTCCAAATTTAATAAATATGAAAGTGTTTTATTACTAGTAATAGCAAAAATCACTGATTATGTGTATTGTGTTTAGTTACCTTTTGTTGCTTCCATGATTTTGCTTGTGGAAATTTCACTTGGGAAATTTCTTAATTCAAGAGATTTTCTTCTAAGGGGACTGAAAGGCCAATATGGGTAGTTTCCTTGGAGTCTGGTATCTGACTTACTAACTAATCCACACTCTACTAAATGGTATTTTTCCTGCCTGAAGAGTTTCTGGGCTGCTGCCAATGTTGATCTCAAAGCCATTCACCCCCATTTTATTCATATACCATCAGAAAGCTCAGCTGTACTCTCTTCAGCCCTATTTGTTTCTTGATCTCTTTTATTTACCCAATTACAAAGCTCTCAAATATTGAAGTAGGATTCATCTTTTGAGATGTTGTTTTTCTCACCCTTCTTGCTGGCTGTTTGCCAAAAGAGTGACTCATTTTCTTCTGTCTTTAATTATGTTGTGCCCCTCTGTCTCCACAACTCTTCAGTCATGTACTGAGTGTTGGCTCCCCATTTCCCATTTAATTTCATGAATGCTGTGAAGGTTAGGCTCAATGAGGGCCTTTCACAATATGCCAGAAATTCATTTCTTGACTGCACCTCTTCCATTTCTTGGACTCTAATACCCCAATATGGATAATGTGGGAGATGTTAATCACCTTTTTAAAATCAGCTTTTTATCCTTTCTATAAGAAGAGACCAAAAGAAGCTTTAGAAGATCAAATAGTAAGTTCAAAGTCCTAGCATGTGACAATTGCAAATGTTTTAGTCACCCTCAGAAATGAATTTAAATTGTGGAAAGAACTAAGGAGGGAAGAAATGAGAAGGAGCATCCCAGCTGTGATTTCTTAAACAATACCCTAGTGGAGGTTGTAGTACCTTAGAAGGTGGCCTTTAGAAGTCTGGATGACAGACTTCCTGTATAGTTAAAGATAGGAGGTTTGCCTAAGTGAATTTATGACTCTGAAGGGGACTTTATAGGCAATGTGCAAGGTCTGTCTTTGAGGACTGCCAAGAATAACCTAAAGAGGCCCATGATATTTAAAACAGTCTGTCCTTCATTCCTTCTTTTGGTAATTGGTTAACCATCAAAGATTACTAAGCAGTTTTTCACTACTGGGTTGAATACCATCTCTACCCTTCTAAATGTCCTATCTAGTGTTAATATGTGCTTCATTCAATAGAAACCTGATTAGATATACTCACTAATATGTTTAGCATGTCCCTTATTATTCCGGGGATTCTACCCTGACATAACAGGTAGGATAGGAACTTTTCTCCTAGAGAGCTCACAAAATGGATGCAGTGATCAGAAAGGGGATTAAGGACCAGCATTTATGAGTTGTTGCTAGATTTCTTCTTTTTAAAATTACTTTCTAATTACAGTTGACACAGAATAACTAGTTGCTAGAATTTTAAGTTAAGGATAAAAAAGAATGAAAAAGAAAACAGAACCAAGCTTCAGTGTAACCTTTTCATACATCTCTAGCTCTGTGTTTTGGCAGAAAGTAGTATAATAACCAATTAATGTCAAAGAGATGAAGAGGTTCAGAGTATCTATTTGTTTTGTAGGAGAGTGGGAGCAATATTGCCAATGTCATTAAGGGAAAACTATAGACTCCAATTTTGGTGAATCATGCACTACTTTCTAGATTGAGACAGGCCACACATATAAAAAGCAGTAGCCTTATGGGTCAGTATGACCACTTCCTATGCAACAAAATGCCCCTTGGAACATAAAAAACAACAACTGGATGCCTGCATATGCAAGGGCTCACCTGAATGAATACTCATATATCAGCTTGATACATGCTACTCTCTTTAGAAGTGGCAAGTCTCATAGTATCACTTCTTCTGTACTCTGTTGGTTCAAAACAGTAACAAATCCATCATATTCAAGGTAGGGGACAGAGACCTAAGCTCACAATGAGAGGAGAGTCACAGAATTTTTTGGCCATGTTTTAAAACCTCTACAAAGCTCAAAAAATGACTCCCTGCACTGAATTTGACACCAACACTTAATTTGTTTCCATGTGGGCATACAAAGTTAATAGCATGTAATCCATAATCCACAGAAGTGTAGTGCATGCGGGGCAAGAGCGACAGCCTGGTACTTTCAGTAGACGGATTCTTGTTTCTAATTGAGAGTCACTGGTGTCTTTATTTTTTATACCAGGGCAGTTAGTGGAGCTATTTGATTGGATAAAAGTTTGCCCATTTAATTGAACCTTGACTCATACCTGGATACAACACAGGAGATCCAAAGTGCCTGTAGGACCTGGATAAATCTACACTAATAAAATACAAACTTGCAAATTGACCATACCTTCGCTACACCTTAAGCCACACCCACCAGCCAATCAGAGTGACTATATGCAAATTAACCCAACCAAGATGGCGTCCGGCAGCCACAGAGCTGGAGCCAGTTGGAAGCTTGGTTGCTCCAGTGATGGAGGAAGCCAAGCTTCCCGCCTGCCGCTGCCGGCTCTGAGCTCCACTCAAGGCAGCAAAGTTTTAATTATAGAAGATAAATAAACCCCAGATACCTGCTTTCAGCCGGCCGGGCCCACGGAGCTGGAGTGAGCAGGAGGCTTGGGTTGCCTCTGGCGATGGAGGAAGCCAAGCTTCCTGCCCACCCTGGCCAGCTCTGAGCTCCACACAAGGCTACAAAATTTCAATTATACAAGGTAAATAAATCCTAGAATAAAAAGAAAAAAGAAAAAAAGGGAAGGCTGGGAGCTTCCATCACCAGGGGGCTTGGCCAGCCTGAAAACGGCCCTCAGCCCCTCACCCAGGCTGGCCAAACCTCCATGGGGTGAGGGTTCCCACTAGGGGGGGCGTGACCAGCATGCAAACAGCCATCAGCCCTCACCCAGGCTGGGCAGGCACCCCAGCGGGGACCCCCACCCTGAAGAGGTTGTGACCAGACTGCAAACAACCATCAGCCTCTCACCCAGGCTGGCCAGGCAACCCAGTGGGGACCCCCATCCTGAAAGGGGTGTGACCAGCTGCAAACAGCCATCAGCCCCTCACCCAGGCTGACCAGGCACCGCAGTGGGGACCCCTACCCTGAAGGGAGTGTGACCAGCCTGCAAACACCCATCAGCCCCTCACCCAGGCTGGCCAGGTACTCTAGTGGGACCCCCACCCTCATCTGGGACACACTTCAGGGTAAACCAGCCGGCCCCCACTCGTGCACCAGGCCTCTATCCTATATAATAAAGGGTAATATGCAAATTGACCCTAACATCAGAACGACTGGGAATGACTGGTTGCTCTGACACACACTGACCACCAGGGGGCAGATGCTCAATGCAGGAGATGTCCCCTGGTGGTCAGTGTGCTCCCACAGGGGGAGCTCTGCTCAGCCACAAGGTAGGCTGATGGCTGCCAGCACAGCGGTGGTGGTGGGAGTCTTTCCCGCCTCCTCAGCAGCACTAAGGATGTCTGACTGCAGCTTAGGTCTGCTCCCTACTGGTAAGTGGACATCCCCCAAGGTCTGCCGGGCTGCCAGAGGGATGTCTGACTGCCAGCTTGGGCCCGGTCCCCCAGGGAGCGGGCCTAAGCCAGCAGGTGGACATCCTCCGAGGGGTCCCAGACTGCAAGAGGGCATAGGCCGGGCTGAGGGACCCCCCCGAGTGCACAAATTTTTGTACACTGGGCCTCTAGTGTATATATATATATATATATATATATATATATATATATATATAGCCCCAATTTGCCAAATGCTTTTTGGTGGTAGTTTAAAAATTGCTTCTTAGTTTGGAGAATACAGGACTGGTCAAAATTGGCTTTTGACTCTGTCTTCTATTGTTGTTATCTTGTCTTATTGATACTTTATGTCTCATCTGACAAGAAAGCCAGTCCCTCAGTTACATGTCTTTTAGTAGATCAAAATTAATGCAACACGTCCTAAAATCCAGCCCTTCAGATGTGTTTGCTAAAGTCCTCCAATAAAGTGCAAATAATTCACACCACTGAAGAAACAAACCCCACTTGCTGCTTTGGACAGCTGCCAAGAGGTTTACATGAAGACAAAGTTTTATGTATCTCTATGTGCCCATTGAATAAGGGATTTGATTTGGAGATGATGTTTTTATATCTCTAGAACATATCAATGCCAATATTTTAGTACCTGGACAGGCTCAGGCTGTTCCTATCAGCTTCTGAGCATCTATAATTAGGTAATTGGAAGGCCTGGTCTAGTGTTCTGTCTGTTGCTTTTAATAATACACAAAATTCTGAAGGACATGTTCTGGTTTTATGACATACTAGGAGAAGACTAGAAACAATTTATCCTAATGGTATTATTGCTAACTCATTTGCTTCCCATGAAGTAGTTTGCGCTTCGTAAAACTGGCCTTTTCATGTATTTTTCACTCTCTTTTCTACTTACCACACATACTTCAGGCTTCCTGTGTGTGTTTGTGGACATGACTCTGGATATTTGTCTTTTTTTAAAAAAAAATTCTTTATTGTTTAAAATATTACATATATCTCCTTTTTCCTTCATTGACCTCTCCCCAGCCATTCCCACCC
The DNA here is from genome assembly GCF_014108235.1 of Myotis myotis. Lineage (NCBI taxonomy): Eukaryota > Metazoa > Chordata > Mammalia > Chiroptera > Vespertilionidae > Myotis > Myotis myotis. Next base: position 86,000,056 of record NW_023416346.1, read on the forward strand.
CCCAGCTCATGTCCTCACCCCACTACTGTCTGTGTTCATGTGTTATGCTTATATGCATGCATACAATACCTTTGGTTGCTCTCTTACCCATCCCCCCACCTTCCCTCTGAGGTTGGACTGTTGTTCGATGCTTCAGTGTCTCTGGATCTATTTTTGTTCATCAGTTTATGTTGTTCATTATATTCCACAAATGAGTGAGATCATGTGATATTTATCTTTCTCCAACTGGCTTATTTCGCTTAGTATAATGCTCTCCAGGTCCATCCATGCTGTTGCAAATGTTACGAGTTCCTTTTATTTTAGAGCAGTATTGTATTCTATTGTGTAGATGTACCACCGTTTTTTAATCCACTCATCTGCTGATGGGCATTTAGGCTGTTTCCAAATCTTACCTATTTAAATTATGCTGCTATGAATACAGGGGTGCATATATTTTTTTCTGATTAGTGTTTCTGATTTCTTGGGATATATTCCTAGAAGTGGGATTACTGGGTCAAATGGGAGTTCCATTTTTAATAATTTTTTGAGGAAACTCCATAGTGTTTTCCATAGTAGTTGAACCAGTCTGCATTCCCACCAGCAGTGCATGAGGGTTCCTTTTTCTCCACATCCTCACCAGCACTTGTCGTTTGTTGATTTATTTGGATATTTTTCAATTAAAATATCTGATCAGACTACCGGTAAAATTACAGAGAAATGTCTCTAATGTTCCTTCTCTCATTTCCTTTCAAAGCATTTGATTTTAAGAGACCAATATAGGAAAATGACAGCAACAAAACCCAAAGAGCCAGCACACTAGTTAACATTTCACTGGATGGTATATTACAAGGAAATGCCCTAGTAACAAGGAATCTTGAATCTGATTTTGCTAAACTAAAAATTGTTTTGTGTGTTCTTTCTATTCTCTAGGTACACAATGCTAGTGATTTGCTGATCAAACCCCTGGAAAGTTTTCGGAAGGAGCAAATAGGCTTCACCAAGGTACATTTCTTTTATATGCATAACATATAAGATAAATATCACAAGTGCTGTATATTTTTTACAGCACTTGAACAGTTGTTTGGCAACCACTTTTCAGTTTTCGGGGGGGGGGGGCGGGGGGGAGAAGGGTTTATCTATATAAGAAAACACATCATCAAAAAAGATGAGAAAATTAATTGGCTTCTGGCTTTGCCTTCAACTAGTTATGTATCTCTGGACAAGACACTTCTCCTTTGGGAATTTCAGGTTCTCCATCTGGCAAATGAGGAGTGTGATAATAATAGCTATTATTTGAAGACTACTTATCCTGGCTGCTATGGCTCAGTGGTTGAGCATCGAACTATGAACCAAGCTGGTCACACTTCCCTGTCAGGGCACATGCCCGGGTTGTGGGCTTGATTCCCAGTAGGGGGTGTGCAGGAGGCAGCCAATGGATGATTTTCTCTCATTTTGATGTTTCTATCTCTCGCTTTCCCTTCCTCTCTGAAATTAATAAATATATATATATATTTAAAAGTGAAGACTACTTATTATGTACTGAGCACTGGACTAGATGCTTTTTATTAATTCTCTAATTACAACAAACCTGTGAGGTTCTGGTATTATCAGCAGACACATCTGAAGGGCTAGATTTTAGGATCCATTCACAAATGGGGTCTAAGATTTGGACAAGGGAAAGAACATGACTAAAGTTATATAGTTAGTAAGTGACAGTAGCCAGGATTTAGATCTAAGGATCTTTTTAGCTTCAAATCTCCCATTCCATTAAGCCATAATATCCATATCTGTGCTGTGCAATATAGTAGCTGATAGCTGTGCAAATGAAATAAATTAACAAATCAGTTGCTTAGTGGAACCAGTTATATTTCAACTGCTCAATCGGCACATGTGGTTAGTAACCACTATATTGGACAGCACAGATATAGAACATTTCCTTCAATGTAGAAATATCAGTTGGACAGCTTTGTGCCAGTTAATCTCAGCTTGATTACTTATAGAATGCCGATTTTTCAGGTTCTCATAAAGGGGTATGAATAATTATGAAATTTATTCTTATCAGCTAGGTGTAGGCCTGTTTTGTGAGCTACAATATGTATGCACCATGTAACCAAGAGTGTCTACCAGAACTAAATGTAGTAACTTGACCAAGCATCTGGCCTTTTTAGTACTAATAACATATCATTCAGTGGTTATTATCTGCAATATCATGACCAACAGTTTGGATCCAGGATATGAAAGTAGCAAGTTATGAGAAGAAAGAGCAGACTAGTAGAAGTGCTCCCACTGCCTGATGTCATCATTCAAGGTAACATGGACATTATTTGAGTGATTGGCATTCAAGCACAGTCAGTTCTCTGGATAGCACAGCATTTCTGGATTCCACTCAGTTCATCTGAAGTCTCAATAACATGAATAGTTAATTGGACAAGTATATAATAGGAGAGAAGAATCTTTATAATCACAAGTGTGATATGAAAATAATTAACTGCTTGTAATTGACTTGATAATTGTTACATAATACTGAATAAAAAGGATGAAGAATAGATGACATAAAAACCTTTACACATGGTTTACATTCATTCCTGGATGAGAATAGGAAAAAGGAAAGGAAGAATTTGCTGCAGTGGTTGACTTCATGTCATCTGAGGGGATGGAAATGAATTTCTATTATATACTTCCTATATCACAGGCCTGGGCTGACGATTTTACATACACTATCTTCCCTTAATTATTACCGCAAACCTGTAGGATGTATAATATCCATTATCCTAATGAAGAAACCGAGACTCAGAAAGGTTAAATTCCTATTTTTTCCTTACTTCTTTATCAGTGGGGCCAACCTATACACATACAAGGAAAGTGATCAACGTTTGGTGTGAGAGTCGTTTTCAAGAAACTATCTAAAATCCTCCTAGTAGTAAAATGTAAGGTAGCAGACAGAGCTCTGAAATTAGGACAAGAGAGTGTAGCTTCCAGTCTACCCCTCTATTTTGTTTATTTATTGTCTCTCAGTTTGAACACTCCTCAAAACCTGTTCTGTGAAAATGGACAGAATTCCTTTAAACATCTCTCCTTTACAGTGCACAAGATGTTAAGCTTTCTCAGCAGAAGGTGCTAGCAGCTAGGAGGATATTGTTAGAGGAAAGGGTACGCCTAAAGTTTATGGCTGCTACACAGCTGGGCCAGTAGAATGGGAGTGAGATATTGGTGGGACTCTGGCCGCATCACACACCCGGAATACATGGTCCCTCAGTAACCTCCAAGCCTCCCCTGGCCTGGTGATAATCTTTTTGCAGTTCTCTCAATATACGTCTCTCCCTGAAGGGCTCCCCACCCATGCTTTCCCCCATCTTTCCTCTGTAGGTCCCCTATGTGGCACACCTGCTGAATAAAGGCTTAAGAAAGAGCTGCTACTCCATGTTTCCTTTGCCAGCCCTCATACAAGCTGGTTGTACCTTAAGATGTTTCCCCTGAAGCAGGATGGCTCTGCAAAGCTCACTTCAATCTAGAGATTTTGCCATCCTCTGTATACCTTTCCCACTGTCTGCTGGTTGTCTTTTCCCCTCTGCATTCTGGAGAGTTGCCTCCTTCTTACTTTGTGACTGCAGACCACCAGGCCAAGCTAGCAAACTTCTCTGCTATTCAGTGGCTTAAATTATTATACCTTTTTTTCAGTGAGATCTAAACCCCTTCCAAATTCATTCTCCCTGGGGTACCTTTCCTCAGCCTGTGGAACTGTACAGAGTTAGTTTCCGTATATCTTATATTTCCTTTTTTTAGTTTAGTAAATTTGTAGTTTATTAATTTTTATACTGATTTCTATCTCTTGATTGGGCCCAGACTGATACACCCAGCATTGCTGGGAGATGGCTCCTTTGACTTTATTAGTGTTGGTATGTGCTTTGTAGGACCTTACAAATATAGATGTATATTCCCATTTGAACCCCAGAGCAGCCTTGTACAGTAAAGGTTATTATCCCATGTTTACAGATGAAGATACCAAGATTCAGTGAGATGTAATGTCTGAGGCACTCAACCAGGAAGTGTTGAGTGTTTCCTTCCACGACTCGCGTGGAGTAGGGTTCGGTATCTGAAAGAGGAGCCGCACAGCAAATGAGAGAAAAAGACACGAGATAATTTTGCAATATTGGGGGACCAGGCGGCAAGTCCCGAAGGACTTCTCTCCCTTATGCTCAGGCCTCACCAAGCTTTTATTGATCTGGGATGCCCCTATAGCATAGCCCTAGGCAGGTGACCCCCTGCAACAGGCAGACTAGCCCATCAGCAAGGATTTACATAATAATAAATGGGGGAGTAGTTTCAGCTACCACTGTCTGGACAAACAGAGGTGGCGCCTAGCTAAGACCTTTGGGAGGGCTTCAAAGGCACCCAGCCTTCGGGGGGTTTCGGGGAGTGCTCTGTCTATGCTTATCAGATAGTGAAGGCAATAAACAGTTTCCCACAAGGAAGTGGCAGAGCTTGGATTTGAATTCAGTTCTTCTGGTTGTAAGACTAGGGCTCATTTCCCTTTATGAGAGATACCACTTCTCTCTGGTCTTCAGTTTTCTCATGTGTACAACATGAACCATGGACAAATAACTCCTAATCACCTATTCTGTTTGTAATTATCAGGGCAATTAACTAAATTTTCATCTGTTGAGTAATTGAAATTGGCATATCAGAATTTAGTGTATAAACAATTCTGAGGATAATATGAAAAAATGGAAATGTTTCATTAATATTTTATATTGATTACATGTTTAAATGATATCATTTTGGATATATTGGGTTAAATAAAATATATTATTGAAGCTGATTTCACTTGACTTTTTCCCTTTGGGGGATTTTTAAAATTAAATTTATTGGGTGAAGCTAAGCAAAATACGTCAGACAGAAAAAGTTAAGAACCATATGATTTCACTCATATGTGGGATATAAAATGGAAATCGTTTTCCTTTTTTTAATGTGACTATGAGTGATTTTTAAATTCTAATATAAAGTTCTTGGAACAGTACCTGAAAACAGTACCTGTTTTCTGTCATTGTTGTTGTCGTCATCATCATCATCATCATCACCATCACCATCACCATCATCATTATCTTTGGCAGCAAAATGGGGAGAATAGAATGCTTCCAATGAAATTTTCCAATTTATGATGGGCTTACTCTGATTTACAAATAAAATAAAAAAAATAGAAGTTAATGAGTAAGGCAAAAAGAGACGGTAGAGGCAATGAATGTTTCCCAAGTGGCTACTGATTTATGGAGGGGTTTCATGTCACCAGGCCTCCAGATCTGTGTCTGCGTCACTGCAAGATGTTGGAGATGTCTTTTTGTCATAGATAATTTTAAAAAGTTAACAAAATAACAAAGTTCTGAGAATTAAGAGGGTACACATTGTGAATAAACATCTTGGTTATCAAACATGATTAACCTTTTCAAATGACACTGATGCTATTACCGCTTGAAATAATAATTGTTTTGTGTGAAATCTGTGGAAAGATAATGGGACAAGCATGGAGGGGAGTGGATTGTGATACTCAAATAATATTTTTCTCCTATGGATAGATTCTGAGCTGTTGGTCAGAGATGTAACTGGCTAATGCAAGTTACTTTGCAGAGTCCATTTGCAGGCCAGTGAACTCTGTTGTCAGTTCCACTTGGGTGACTGCATCCCAATAGATAGGGCCATTCAATAACAAACTGTCAGAAGGCTATTTTCTAATATGTCATTTCACAAAGATAACCAGTTCCCATCAGGTTAACCATTGTGATGCCTTGGGAAATAGCTTCTGTTGTGCAATGGTTTCTGATTGCCTTCCTAAGCTTGAAATCACCAGCCAGATGATTTCACAGGTATCATCTCCATCAGAGTTACCCTCCCCCTCCAGAAACTGTTTAGGTGGGGCTCCTAACTCCATACTTTAGCCAGAGCAATTTCCCTTGGATCTGTTTTATCTGGTGGACTTTTGTGGAACTATTTTCTTTAAAATAGGATTCTATTTTTTAAAACAGGAGGCAGCCGATCAAGGATTCTCTCTCATCATTGATGTTTCTATTTCTCTTTCTCTCTCCCTTACTCCTTGAAATCAATAAAAAATATATTTAAAAATATATAAAGTAGTAAAATAGGATCTGTAAATATCTCAACAGTCTCTCATATTTCTCTACTCCTCATAGGTATTAATTTTTAACCATTTTAAAAACATCACTGTGGGCAAATTCATGTACCCTATGAGGTGTCTGCCTTATTCCATCTTCTATATTTTTTCAACCCCATCTGTGTGATAGAAACATTTATTATTTTGATGGTTATTTTTGTATTTTTGAAAAAATATGCTTATATTGCTATTTCTTTATTATTGCTCATACCTTCTTCTTTTCCTCTTCTTGCAATTTTTGATAATTATAACATCATTCTAGTGCTTCTATTGCTTACCTCTACTTTAATATTTTTAGACCCTTATTTCTTACTCCATTAACTTTTTTTTTTTTTTCACTGTAGCTTGGTAAGATGAAGATATTAGCACCTCTGTCTTTCTTCACTACCTCTTAACCCTCAACTCTTGTCAGCCACATCTTTACTTTTCACTGTTAGGGTTGATAACATTTTTCTAGTCTGGGACCTTAATTACATCTTGTTTGTGATTATTATTAGGCTTATTTTACAGGGACAAAAGCAAGTGACAAATCCAGGATTTGAACTCAAGTTTCTTGGCTCTGAGTCCATGCACTTTAACATTTCTTATATTGAGTTAATATAAATCTTTATTTCTGGTGACTAGGATAAGTCAAGTATGATCCACTTCTTTGCCCTTTTCTCCAATTTCTTGTCTACTGGCTTTAGAGTTCTTTATCTACCTATGCTAAACTCCTGTTTTGTTAACTCTTTCTAACGCTCTCACCCCTCAAAAGTCCCAGCACACACAAAATTTGTGAGTCCTCCATATGTGTGTATTTTAGCTATCACTTGATTAGCAGAACCTTTTCCACCATTATTTCCCTTGTCAGCACCATGCAACTTCCTCCCCTCTCTCCAAGGTCAAGGGAGGATAAATGAGGCCCAGTCTATCTCTGTTCATAATGGGTCTTTCATCCTGCAGTGCAGAATGCTGGGCTGTCCATTGGAGACTACAGAATAAAGACTCAGTCACCCCCCTTGGACACATGACAGGGAAAGCATTTGTACCCTTTGATTCATATTTTTAGGGTCTTGTCAGATTTGCCCACAGTATGATGTTTTTAGTTCTCTTTCAAGAATGCCCTTGCCAAAGTGGAACAGCCACTGAATCAAGCCTTTGTGTGGTCTCTGGTGGTCCAGAGCCAAACTATCTGACACATCTGAGGATGTATTTAGCCCACTTTTTGGAGAGTTAGGACTGTTGTGGAAGCTATGTTGTCACCTAATAGATGGCAGGCAAAAAGGAATTGGCTATAAAACATAAGATTGTCAGTCTTGTTGCTGTTTTTTCTCCATGAACAGAGATTATAGAAAGAAGTTTAGGAAAAGGACCTGATTTGGAGATAGATGGGGTTGAAAAAATACAGAAGATGGAACAAGGCAGAAACCTGGTAGGGTACATGTCCACCCTGCATTTCAAAGGCCAGTGCATGTCCTGGCAGAGGGGAATGCTACAAGAGCTACGCTATGTGACAGTAATCCATAAGTGATTTTCAAGCCAATATCAAATATTTTATAGGCGTTATAATAATAATTACTATCTACTGTCTACTTGCTATATGTCATCACAGATATGCATTATTATCCATATCCTACATCAACACTTATAATGGCCAAATAATCTGTCCAAAAACACATAAATGATATATAGTATCAAGTTATTAACAGAAGCAAGCTTTAACCAGATATTTTGTTACTACAGAAACCATACGCTTTCCACTGCACTGCACTCTGAACCTGGCTTTGTGGTGATGCAATGGAAAGACTGAAAAAAAAATTGATAATGCCTAGCAACAATTGAGTGGGTAAATACATTGTGATAAATTCATTTTACATTACAGCCATGAGAATGAGTGAACTGGAGCTGGTGTTTACCACAATATGGATAAATCTAACAAATACAGGGTGGGCAAAGTATGTTAATAATAATAATAATAATCTATATATAAAAGCCTAGTATGCAAATTGTCCCCTTGGGAGTTCGACCGGGAGACTGGGAGTTCAATCACTCATTATGACGTGCACTGACCTCCAGGAGGTGGCACGGAACAAAGGAAGGACCCGGCCGGCATCCGGAAGGCCCTGATCAGTACTGATTGCCGGCCAGGCCTAGGAATCCTATCCCTGCAAGAATTTCATGCACTGAGCCTCTAGTTAATAAATAATAATACAGAATAAACCCTTTCACGTACTCATAACTATAAATCTACTTTTGCTCATCCCTGTATAATGTCAAAGGGAAAAAAAGTTATAAAAGCAGGTACCCACTATATGAGCCCATTTCTATACAGTCTAAAAACAGGTAAAACTAAGTGATGGTATTAGAAGCTAGGATAGTGGTTAACCCAAAGTGGGGGTATCAGTGACAAAACCGGTCTAAGAGGGCCCTTACTGATGTTGTTAATGTTGTTTTCTTTAATCTGAGTTCTAATTACACAGATGGGTTCAGTTGTGAACACTTATTGTGATTTGTGCAGAATATATTTCAGAATAAATATTATATTTTTTAAAAATTCAAAAAAGAACATTAAAATAATATTTCTTCATAGCATGTCTTCCACTGGAAGTCTGGTGTGTATGTACATATAAGGGGGCAGTGGTTTAGGGAAGTGCTATGGGTTTATCCTCCTGATAATCTTTAAATATGGACCTTCCTCCCCTATTATGATTTTTGCTCCCTTTGCCCACATAGGTGAATTATCCTAAGCAATTTTTAGTGTTGGTTTACTTAGTACAGTCATTAAAATGTGGACTCTGGGGCCAGACTACCTGGGTCTGCATCCTAACTCTTCAATTTACTCAGCTGTTGAGCTTAGGCTAGTCACTTAACTTCTCAGTTTTAGCTTCCTTATCTATTTGAGATGAATAACAGTCCCTAATAGAGTTGTCATGAGCATTGGAAAGTGTTATCTATCTATCTATCTATCTATCTATCTATCTATCTATCTATCTATATATAGAGAGAGAGAGAGAGAGAGAGGAAATATGCAAATTAGGCCAGGATGCCATAACGGGTCATGACCAGACAGGAGGAGGTTGCGCATGCAGCATGGGGGCAGGGCGGAAATGGGGACTGGCTCCCTTAGTAATCCTGCAGGGTTAATCTCAGGACAGGACAGGCACCAATGGACCAGCGCTGCAGGCAAGATCCCGACAGCTCTGCTGGCCACCTGGAACTCAGCCTTGGGCTCTGAGGCTGCTTCCTATCCCTTGGACTGGCTCCCTTAGTAGTCCTATAGGTTGAATCTGAAGAGGACAGGCCAGCCACCAATGGACCAGCACTGCCGGCACTTGAATGTGAACAGACAGAAGGAAAAAAGACCTTCAAGGCCTGTCCAAGGCGGGTTTGCGTTTAAAACCAAGTGGGGTGGTCCAGAGCTGCGGCACTGACAACTATGGCAGTATCGGTGTTAGCGGCACGGCTGTGGCTCGGAGTATGGGGAGTGAGGGCCATGCAAGCTGGAGGCTTTGGCTGCAAATGGTCAGCTAATTTCAGCTCTGAGGTGGGCGTGATCAGGGAAGCCGGTGGGACCTTTGCAAAAAAAGAGAAGGCTGAAGAGGAACAATACTTCTGAGAGAGCGGACTAAAGAACAGCTGGCAGCCTTGAAGAAACAACATGAAGAAGAGATTACTCATCATAAAAAGATTTATCGTTTGCAGAAAGAAATTGAGCGGCACAGCAGAACATCAAGAAACTGAAAGATTATGATACTGTGGGGGTGTCAGGGTGAGGGACAGCCAGCCACATTTGCCGTTGCAGCCTGAGCTGTCAACAACAAAAAGTGCGTGGGAGCTTGGCGGGCACACGGATGGGCGCACAGATGCCGGGCCGCCTCGCCACTGCCAGGCCTCGCTGCCGCAGCTGCCTCGTGGGCCAGGCCCCACTGCGGCCCCCCCTCCCCCCGCCCAGGAGGGGGATGTCTTGCAAACTGAACTTGACCGTGCACATGCCCGCTGCCTCCCTCAACGCTGCTGTCAATGTCCACCCACCTTCTACAACATGGCAACATCCTCCCAGTACTGCCAACTGCTGAGTGACTACAGACCACCATCTCTAGGCTACATGCAGGGAACAGGGAACAGCCAGGTGCCCCAGAGCGAATATGCTGAGCTGCTGGCCATCATCAAAGATCTGGGGAAGGAGAGCCGACCCATGTACGCAGGCAGAAAGAGCACAATGGAGAGACTGAAATGAGGCATCATCCACGTGAGAGGGCTGGTTGGGGAGTGCTTGGTGGAGACAGAGTGGAACGCCAAGTCCTAGCCTCCAAGTCAGCGTGAAAGGCTTTCCATCTTCTTCCAAGAAGCTCATTGACCCCCCACCCCCTTCAGATGAAACTTGGTTTCAAAATGGTAACAGCTTGGTTTCTCCTCCCTGTGCCCCTCCCATGGTTCCTCAGGCTCCGAACCTCCCTTCGCTGAAAAGGAGAAGAGATTTTTGCAGTTACTAGGCTTATATATTAGTTAGGAACTACCCAGGGAATTTTGTGTATTTTTTTAAAGTATTGATTTACATGATGCACATCAGTTACCTATCACAGCAAACTGTAGTTGGCCTCCCAGATACTGGTGTTTCTCTTCTGGATACATTTCTGTTACTCACATGGTTCCTTATGTTTCTCTTCTGAGCTGATCCAACTCTGAAGGTTTGTTTCAGCAAGTCCTGAGGCAGTGCTTTAGTAGCCAGTGCCCATTCACCACACAGTATAAATTCTGCTCAATGTAACTTTTTTTTCCTTAAGCATTTGCATGAGTTGAAATCAATCTTTAAAATGCACAAGTTATAAATACAGAAGAAAGAGAAACTTATCGAATCTTGCCTTACAAGGACCCCTGAAATTTCCCCTAAGGATATATGTAGGTTTCAGTTTTGCCTTTCCCATCAGTGGATCCAAACATCTGAAAGACAGTGACTAATAGTGTTTGCATCTTTGTATGTATTTATTATTTGATATAATAAAGCTTATTTTCATTAACAACAACAAAAAAAGAAACTGAAAGATCATGCTGATGATTAAGTGCACACAGTTTCCTATAGAACGGCTACATACTGTCCACTTCTATGAAGACAAAGTTCTGGTAACTAATATCTATCTATGCTGCCAACAGATTACAATAAATTGATATTAGTGGAAAAATAAAAAACAAACAAACAAGTGGGGTGATGTCAGAATTACCTAAGCAGGCCCCCACCCCTTCACCTGCCCAGACACCTAAGGTTCCTTTACAGCTGGGCTGATCCCAGTGCTGCCCAGTGGCCTGGACACCAGGTCTGACCACCTCTCTGGTTTGGCCCAAACATCTGAAGTTTGCATTAGTTGCTAACTTAAAAAATTGGAGTGTTCATGTAAAATCAGGATTCCCCACTTCTCTTTACAAAGTGGCCAATTGGCTACCAACCAAGGGTGATTGGTGTCACTTCAACCCTAAGAGAAACCCCCAGCTTGGGGATGTGGTGAGGAGGAAGCTATCCGTGCAGACAGTTCAGTTGTATAAGGTCCTGCAGACTGTGTCACAGCCCAAAAGTGTGGCCACTCAACTGCGAAGCAGCACAGCCATAAAACAGTGTGGCTGTTAAGCGAGGCCCCTCTGCAGCTTTCAGGGGGCTCCACCTGCTCCAACCCAGTGCACCCTTCTCTGCCTTAAGCTTCCCAGTGCACCCCACTCTGCCCCAATGAGACAGCTTCAGTGATTCAGCTCCAGCAGACAGAACACGTCCCAGCGGAAAGGGAAAGTGTAGCCCTGGCCAGTGTTCCTCAGTGGATAGAGCCCCCACCTGAAGACTGAAGGGCCTGGAGTTCAATTCCCAGTCAGGGTACATGCCTGGGTTGTGGGCTTGATCCCCAGTGTTGGGCGTGCAGGAGGCAGCCAATCAATGATTCTCTCTCTTCATTGAGGGTTCTGTCTCCCTCCCTCTCTGAAATCAATCTATACAAATAAAAAGGTAATATGCTAATTAGACTGAACAACTTCCAGACGACTTTCTGGAAGTCCTTTCGGACAAAGCCAAGATGGCAGGGCCGAGGCAGAGGCAGTTAGGGGTGATCAGGCTGGCAGGGGAGAGCAGTTAGGATGACCAGGCTGGCAGGGGAGAGCAGTTAGGGGGATCAGGCCAGCAGGGGAGAGCAGTTAGGGAGATCAGGCCAGCAGGCAGGTGAGCGATTAGGAGCCAGCAGTCCCAGATTGCGAAACAGTGCAGGCTGGGCTGAGGGAACCCCCCACCATGCATGAATTTTGTGCACCGGGCCAATAGTTATATATAAAATTCTTAGAACCCCGTCCAATGCAAAGTAAGCATTATTTGTTTTTGCTATTATTGCCTTTCATATCTATTAAAAAGAATGATTCTGTATATATTATTTTTGTATCTTCTTTTTTTCACTCAAAATTATGTATAAGGATTGGTAAAAGTAGGTCTACAGTGGTAATCCTATCTAATAAAAGAGAAACATGGTAATTAGCATTCGACCACTACCCTTCCCATTGGCTAATCAGGGCGATATGCAAATTAACTGCCAGCCAACATGGCGGCCGGCAGCCAGGCAGCTTAAAACGAACATGAGACTTGCTTGCTTCAGTGATGGAGGACTCCAACGTTCCCTGCCTGCCGCTGCAGGCCTCTGAGCTGCAACTCTAAGCAGCTATGTTACAAATATAGAAGCTAAACAAAACCCCAGAAACCTGCTTTAGTCCGTCGGGCTTCAGCCAGCAGGATCGCAACATTGTTTCAAATACAGAAGGTAAACAAAGGCCAGACACCTACTTTCAGCAGCGGAGGCCTAAGAACTGGAGCCAAGCCTCAAAGCTAAAGCTGGCCCAGAATAAAAAAAAAAGAAAAAAAGGAGAGGTTGGGAGCTTCAGTCACCCGCCAGTCTGAAAACAGCTCTCAGCCCCTCACCCAGACTGGCCAGGCACCCCAGTGGGGACCCCCACCCTGAAGGGTGTGTGACCAGCTGCAAACAGCCATCATCCCCTCACCCAGGCTGGCCAGGCACCCCAGTTGGGACCCCCACCCTGATCCAGGACACCCTTCAGGGCAAACCAGACGGCCCCCACCCGTGCACCAGGCCTCTATCCTATATAGTAAAAGGGTAATATGCCTCCTAGCACCAGGATCAGCAGAGCCAAGAGGCCTCCCGGCACCGGGATCAGGGTGACAGGGGACAGCGCCCAAACCCCCTGATTGCCCTGCGGCTCTGTGTGTGACAGGGGGCAGGGCCACAACCTCCCTATCCGCCCTGCTCTATTCGTGACTGGAAGGCGCCCCAACCCCCTGATTGGCCCTGCTCTGTGTGTGACAGGGGGTAGCGCCCCACCCCCCTCCCCCATTGGCCCTGCTCTGTGTGTGATGGGGTAGAGCCCTAACCTCCCCATTGGCCCTGCCATGAGTGTGAGTGAGAGTGGCGGTGCCTTAACTCCCTGATCGGCCCTGCTCTGTGGGTGATAGAAGGCGGCGCCCCAATCCCCACCCCACGGGCCCTGCTCTGTGTGTGATGGGGTAGAGGCATAACCTCCCCATCGGCCCTGCCCTGAGTGTGACAGTGCTGGCACCCCAACCCCCTGATCCGCCCTGCTCTGTGTGTGACAGGGGGCGGTGCCCCAACTCCCCTATCGGCCCTACTCTGTGCATGACAGGGGGGAGCTCCCCAAACCCCTGATGGGCTCTACTCTGTGAGTGACAGGGGGGAAGTCCTCAACCCCCTGATGGGCCCTGCTCTATGCATGATAGGGGGGAGCTCACCAACCCCCTGATGGGCCCTGCTCTGTGCGTGACAGGGTACGGAGCCCCAAACCCCCTGATGGGCCCTTCTCTGTGCGTGACAGGGGGCAGTGCCCCAACCCCCTGATTGGCCCTGCTTTGTGCGTGACGGGGGTGGCGCCGCAACCTCCCCATCGACCCTGCCTTGAGTGTGACAGGGGGTGGTGCCTCAACCCCCCAATCGGCCCTACCCTGAGCGTGACTGAGGGTGGCATCGCAACCACCCAATCTGCCCTGCTCTGTGCATGACGGGGCGGCGCCCCAACTCTCCAATCGGCCCTGCTCTGAGCCCGACCAGGGGCTGCACCAAGGGATTGGCCTGCCCTCTGCCACCCGGGAGCAGGCCTAAGCCAGCAGGTCATTATCTCCTGAGGGGTCCCAGACTGTGAGAGGTCACAGGCCCAGCTGAGTGACCCCCCGCGCCCCGAGTGCACAAATTTTGTGCACCGGGCCTCTAGTACAATTAAACAATAAATAATACAATAGTACACTGTTTCATGTACTCATAATTGTAAACCTACTTTTGCCCACCGTTGTATGTGAGATTCGTCTGTGTTCATATATTTGACTAGAGTTCTTATTTTATTTTTTTGTAATCCTCACTTGAAGATATGTTTTTATTGGCTTTAGAGAGAGGGTGAGGGAGAGAGAGATAAACATTGAAGTGAGAAAGAAACATTGATCTGTTGCATCCCATATGTGCCTCAACTAGTGACCAAACCCATAACCTAGGTATGTGCCCTGACTAGAATTGAACCCTCAACCTTTCAGTGTATGGGATGATGCTCCAACTAACTGAGCCACACTGTCCAGGGAAAGTTCTTTCAATTTTTTAAAACTGATAGATATGTGCTAAGCACTTTATTTTTTAGGGGGGCGATATAAATATTTTTAAAAAATGCATTTTATTGGTGAGAGTATTACCTATGTCCGCCATTTCCCCCCCTTTGCCCTATCTCAAGCCTTCACCTGTCTATTGTCTGGGTCAATGGGCTGTGACTAATTTGTACTTCTAAAAAAAATCTTTACCTTTTTAAGCCATACCCCCAACTCCCGTCACAACTGGCAACTGTCAAAATGTTATCTGTATCTATGAGTATTATGATTAATTATTAATTATTGATTAATATGTATTTACTAGAGGCCCGGTGCACAAACATTTGTGCACTCGGGGGGGCGGGAGGGAATGTCCCTCAGCCCGGCCTTTGCCCATTCACAGTCTAGGACTCCTTGGGGGATGTCCACCTGTCAACTTAGGCCCACTCCCCGGGGGATCAGGCCTAAGCTTGCAGTTGGACATCCTTCTGGCAGCCAGGGAGCCCTCGGGGGATGTCTGACTAAAGGCTTAGGCCCCCAAGGGATTGGGTCTAAACCGTTAGTTGGATATTCTTATTGCTGCCACGGAGGTGGGAGAGGCTCCTGCCACCACCACTGCGCTGGCCAGCCATGAGCCAGCTTCTGCCTGAGTGGAACTCCCCATATGGACGTGCACTGGCCACCAGGGGGCAGACGCTCCTGCATTGAGCGTCTGCCCCCTGGTGGCCAGTGCGCATCACAGCAACCGGCTATTCTGCCATTCAGTCAATGTGCATATTAGCCTTTTATTATTATTTTATAGGATGTCCCTATTTCCCCCCTTTAGCACCCCCTACCCAGCTCTTGCCCCCCACTTCTCTCTGGCCATCACTATCCTGTTGTCTGTGTCCATGGGTTGTACATATATTCTCTTTGGCTAATCCCTTCTTTAAATTCACTTCTTTAAATTTTTATTTTCAGGTAAGTGCTTATAACTGCACTATTATATATTTTCTGTTATATTATTTAGAATTAATATAATTTTTAATTGAACTCTTATAAATTTTAGCACAATTTAATAAATTATGCTAGAAGCAATTAGGAGATTTTTCATGTAATGCATACACATTTCAATTAATATTTTATGAATTTTTAATTTTTTAATATTTTAATTTGAAATAATCTCATACATGTAAAAAAAAACTATAAAGTACTACAGCATATTATATGTACCCTTCACCCAATTTCTTAGGTGTTAATAATTTAAACATAACCATTATACAACTAACAAAATTTGGAATATATTTTTCTTACAATCTCTTTAATGTTACTTAATCCATTTACTTTGTTTTTGTTAATCTTCACCCAAGGATATTTTTCCATTAAATTTTAGAGAGAATGAAGAGAAAGGGAGAGACACATTGATTGGTTGCCTCCTGCACATGCTTTGATAGGGTCTGGGGATCAAGCCAGCAACTGAGCTACATGCCCTTGACTGTAATTGAACCTGGGACCCTTCAGTCCTCAGGCTAATGCTCTATCCACTGAGCAAAACAGGCTGCAGCTTAATTCATTTACTTTTAATCTATATGTGTCTTTATATTTAAAGTGGGTTTTGTTTTTGATTCACCCTCATAATCTGTCTTTTAATTGGTGCATTTATGCCACTGACTTTCAGAGTGCTTACTGATAGAGTTACTACCATATCAGGCGGCTGCTGCGGCTTCTGAGGCGGGCGTGCCTTGCCGCCCTAGGACCCACCCATCTCCAATCTTGGGTCCTGGGGCCGCAAGGCACGGCCAGCTGCTGGGGGCTTTCTGGGGCGGGCCTGCCTTGCCGCCAGGGACCCACCAATGGGGTCCTTGGGCAGCTGGCCTGCCCTGGATGGTGGCGCGCTGGTGGTTGGTGCTGTCCCTTCCTGCCTGCAGTATGCAAATTAGCTGCCATTTTTGTTGGTGGTCAATTTGCATATTGTGATGATTAGCCAATGGGAGGCATAGCGAAGGTATGGTCAATTACCATGTTTGTCTATTATTAGATAGGATTGCCATTTTATTGTTCCTATTCTTGATCTTCTCTTTTCTTCTTCTTATAGATAACCAATTAATATTTCATGTAATACTGGTTTAATGGTCATGAACTCCTTTAGCTTTTTCTTGTCTGTGAAGCTCTTTATCTGACCTTCAATTCTAAATGAGAGCTTTGCTGGGTAGAGTAATATTGGTCGTAAGTCCTTGCTTTTTATCATTTTGTGTATTTCTTGCCCCTCCCTTCTGGCCTGCAAAGTTTTTGTTGAGAAATCAGCTGACAGTTGTATGGGCGCTCCTTTGTAGGTGAATAACTGTTTTTATCTTGCTGCTTTTAAGATTCTCTTTTTATCTTTAACCTTTGGCATTTTAATTATGATTTGTCTTGGTGTGAGCCTCTTTGTGTTCCTCTTGTTTGGGACTTTCTGTGCTTCCTGGACTTGTGTGTATATTTCTTTCACCATGTAAGGGAAGTTTTCTGTCATTATTTGTTCAAATAAATTTTCAATTTTTTGCTTCCTCTCTTATCTTTCAGGCACCCCCATGATGAGAATTTTGGTACGCTTGAAGTTGTCCCACAGGCTTATTACACTATTTTCATGTTTTTGATTTCTTTTTTTCTTTTTTGCTGTTCTGGTTGGGTTTTTTCCTTCCTTATATTCAAATTTCTTGATTTGATTCATGACATCCTCTACTCTACTGTTGATTCACTGTTTATATCAGATAATGTATTCTTTATTTCTGATTGGTCCTTTTTTATGTTGTTGACATTCTCACTAAATTTCTTGAAATTCTCACCAAGTTCCTTAAAGTTCTCATTAGGTTCCTTCAGTATCCTTATAACCATTGTTTTGAACTCTATATGGTAGTTTTATTGCTTCCATTTTATTTCTGGAGATTTTCCTGTTCTTTCATTTGTGATATGTTTTTTTGTCTCCACATTTTGGCTGCTTCCCTGTGTTTGTTTCTATGTATTATGTAGATCTGCTATGTTTCATGGATTTGGTAGACTGGCCTTGTTTAGTTGGTGTCCTGCAGGGCCGAGTGGCTCAGCCTCCTCAGTCACCCAAGTTAGGCACTCAAGTTGCACCCCAGTGTGAGATGTGTGCACTGTGCTATTGTAGTTGTGCTTTGTTTGATGTTGGCATTACTGGGAAGGATTGACCCCCAGGCCAATCAATTGCAATAATCGGCTGAGACTGCAGTGGAAGAGCTGTTGTGCAGGAGTTGATCCTTTGGAGCAGGACTTGATTCAGTGGGGCTTTGGTGCTCACCAAGTCCATACTTTGAGTGTGTCACTTATGGAGGTGTTAGTGTTGTAGTCTGGTGCGGTCAAAGCTAACCACCAAGTGCACTGGCTTTGGAGCCTCCCAGTAGTTTCAAAGTCAACCGCTGCCTTGGGCCACCCAGCAGGAGCTACAAAGCAATCTGCAGATGGCTGCTATTTGTGTTGGGCTTGGAAGTGCCTAAGAGAGTCCTTGCTATGATCCAAGGTGGGTTGCTACTAGTGCCAGGCCTGGGGCCACTTATTGAGATGATGGGGCCCACTGAGGCCAGCTTGTATTTGAGAGATTTTAGGAAAGTCCAAAGCATGAGGCAAGAGAGGCCAGTTGTATGGAAAAACCACTGGGAATGGCTTTAATGAGCCTGCTAGTAGGAAGGGGTGAGGTCTCATGGAATCACTAGGGTAGGACAAAAATTGTGAGCCAGGTTGATGAAGATTCAGATATGGTGCTCTGCTTGTTGGCTCTGTGGTGGGTAGAGCTTAGCAAAGGAACAATGGCTTTTGCAACCACTTCTTTCAGGGAGAAAGCTCCCATCCAGATCTCACCCTGATTCTAGGCAACTTAATTCCTCCCCAAATGTCCCAGGTTCCTTTCAAGGTGCTGCCCTGGCACTGGTGCTCAGACAGAGGGAGTTCATGCACTTGCCCTTTAAAAGGGATGCCCTGGGGCCAGAAGTCTCCATGTTGTGTGACTCAGCCACAATTTCCGCTGGCTATTACAGACAGAGTTGTGGGGACTTCTTTTCCTGGCACTGGAACCCTAAGTTAGGGGCCAGGTATGGGGCTGGGATCCCTCACTCAGGGAAACCGCCACAGCCAAGATAGCCCTCCCTATTTTAAACTGCCACATGTAGGTGTGGGACCAGCTGTTTCTGTTACATTGCCTCGTGTCTCTGCCCCTCCTACCAGTCTCAATGTGCTTTCTTCTTTAATTCCCTAGTTGTAGAATATACATTCAGCTAGATTTCAGGTGGTTCCCAATGACAGTTGTTTTGTATTTTAGTCATAATTTTAAAGTGGTTGTGGGAGGCGGCAAGTCCAGCTTTTACCTACAGCACCATCTTGACTGAAACCCTCGAGCTGTTTAAATTTTTTGCTACATATTATTCCATTGTGAGAATAAATCATGATTTCTTTTTCTTGGTGGTTTATGATTTCCATAACTACACAAAAAAATATAAAGAAAACTCTCTTTCTTAAAATCTTTATTGTTGAAAATATTATATATGTCTCCCCCCCCCATTAAACCAATCCAGTTCACCCATGCCTCTTTCCTCCCCCATCCTAGACTTTAACACCCCTACTGTCTGTCTCCATGGGTTATGCATATATACATACAAGTTCTTTGGTTGATCTCTTCACACCCACCCACCCACCCTCCCCTACCTTCCCTCCAAGATTTCCCACTCTATTCCATGCTTCCATGTCCCTGGATCCACTCCATTCATCAATTTATTTTGTTCATTAGGTTTCACATATGAGTGAGTTCATGTGATATTTATCTTTCTCAGACAGGCTTATTTCACTTAGCATGATACTCTCCCAGTCCCTCTATGCCATCTCAAAGGGTAAGAGTTTTTTTGTTTGTTTTTTTTACAGCAGTGTAATATTCTATGGTATAAATGTACCACAGCTTTTTAAAAATATATATACTTTTATTCATTTTAGAGGAGAGAGAGATAGAAACATCAATGATAAGAGAGATTCATTGATCAGCTGCCTCCTGTATCCCCACACTGGGGATCAAGCTGACAACCCAGGCATGTGCCCTGACCGGGAATTGAACCATGACCTCCTCGTTCATAGGTTGACACTAAACCACTGAGCAATGCCGGCTTGGCATACCACAGCTTTTTAATCCACTCATCTGCTGATGGGCACTTGGGCTGCTTCTAGATCTTAGCTATTGTAAATTGTGTTGCTATGAAAAAGGGGTACATACATTCTTTCTGAATGTTATCTTGGTTTTCTTAGGATATATTCTTAGAAGTGGGATCACTGGGTCAAATGGCAGTTCCATATTTAATTTATTGAGGAAATTCCATACTGTTTTTTTAAGTTTGTATTTTATTGATTGATTGACTTCTTTTCTTTGATTTTTTTTACAATATATAAAATAAATCTATTACCAGATTGTAGATACAAAATCATTAGCCATTTACATGCAATGAACATTAATATTTCAAGAAAAATGATTTTAAATATAATAATGTTACATGCAATAAACATTATTTCAAGAAAAGCAATTTTAAATATGTTACATGCAATAAACATTCATATTTCAAGAAAAATGAATTTAAATATAATAATACTAGCCCTGACTGGTTTGGCTCAGTGGATAGAGCATCAGCCTGTGGACTGAAAGGTCCCAGGTTTGATTCTGGTGAAAGGCAGGCACATCCTTGGTAGGAGGTGTGCAGGAGGTAGCTGATTGATGTTTCTCTCTCATTGATGTTTCTAACTCTCTATCCCTCTCCCCTCCTCTCTGTAAAAAATCAATAAAATATATTTAAAAATAACATAAAATAAATATAATAATACTAGAGGCCAGGTGCACAAAAATTTGTGCACTGGCGGGGGAGGGGGTGGGGGGTGTCCCTCAGCCCCACTTCTGCCCTCTCACAGTCTGGGACCCCTCGGGAGATAACCACCTGCTGGCTTAGGCCCTCTCCCTGGGTGGCAGATGGGAGTCCTGATCCCTTGGTGCCCGCCGCGCCTCCCTGGGTCGCGCACACAGCAGGGCCAATCCGGGGGTTGGGGCGCTGCCATGGGTCGTGCACACAGTAGGGCCGATCCAGGGGTTGGGGCGCCGCCCCAGGTCGGGTCGCACACTGGACACCCCGGGTGGTTCGCACACAGGACGCCCAAGCAGGCTTGCCAATCGCTGCTGCCCCGCCTGGCCGCCCCGGGTCGGGTCACACACGGGATGCCCGGGTGGGCCGGCGGATCGCTGCTGCCCTGCCCTGCCTTCAGTATGCAAATTAGCCGCCATCTTTGTTGGCAGTTAATTTGCATATCACACTGATTAGCCCATAGGAGGTGTAGTGAAGGTACGGTCAATTACCATGTTTGTTTATTATTAGATAGGATTACATGCAATAAACATTCATATCTGAAGAAAAAGTTTTAAATATAATATTATCAAAATTGTACTAACATAGTATAATATCACAAAAGTTGTAGGAAATATTAAAAGTCTGCAAATAACAGGATTACTTCTATTATATTCTAAAACACGTTTTTTCTCTGGCTCTATTTTTGTTTATCAGTTTATGTTGTTGATTATATTCCACAAATGAGTGAGATCATGTGATATTTATCTTTCTCCAACTGCTCTCCAGGTCCATCCATGCTGTTGCAAATGGTGAGTTCCTTCTTTTTTACAGCAGCATAATATTCCATTGTGCAGATGTACCGCAATTTTTTAATCTGCTCATCTGCTAATGAGTGAGCACTTAGGCTTTTTCCAAATCTTAGCTATTATAGATTGTGCTGTTCAGAACATAGGGGTGAATACATCCTTTCGGATGGGTGTTTCTTGTTTCTTGGGATATAGTCCTAGAAGTGGGAATACTGGGTCAAATGGGAGTTCTATTTTAATATTTTGAGGAAACGCCATAGTGTTTTCCATAGTGGTTGCACCAGTCTGCATTCCCACCAGCAGTGTAAGAGGGTTTCTTTTTCTCCGCAACCTTGCCAGCACTTTTCGTTTGTTGATTTGTTGATGATAGCCATTCTGACAGGTGTGAGGTGGTACCTCACTGTCATTTTTATTTGCATCTCTTGGATGATTAGTGACTTTGACCATGTTTTCATATGTCTCTTAGTACAATATTCATAAATCAATAAACGTGATACATCACATAAACAAATTGAAATACAAAAATCACATGATCATATCAATAGACGCAGAGAAATCCTTGCACCCCTAGAATAAGTACCACTTGATCATGTTGAATGATCTTTTTAATACGTTTCTGGATGTGATTTGCTAATATTTTGTTGAGGATTTTGCCATCTATGTTCATCGGGGATATTGGCCTATAATACTCTTTCTTTGTCTGATTTTTGAATTAGGATAATGCTGGCCTCATAAGAACAGTTTGGAAGTGTTTCTTCCGCTTGGATTTTCTGCAATAGTTTGAGGAGTATAGGTGTTAGTTCTTCTTTGAAAGTTTGGTAAAACTCCCCTGTGAAGCCGTCTAGACGTGGACTTTTTTTTGGTGGGAGTTTTTTGATTACTGATTCTATTTCATCAGTTGTCATTGATCTATTCAGGTTTTTTTATTCTTTCTGATTCAGTTTTGGGAGATTGTATTTTTCTAGAAATTTGTCTATTTCATCCACATTGTCCAGCTTGTTGGCATATAGTTGTTCATAGTATTTTCTTAAAATCCTTTGTATTTCTGTGTTGTCAGTCATGATTACTCCCATTTCGTTTTGGATTTTATTTATTTGGGTTTTCTCTCTTTGTTTTTTGATTAGTTGGCTAATAGGTTATCAATTTTGTTTATCCTTTCAAAGAACCAGCTCTTGGTTTCATTGATTTTTTGTATTGTTTTTCAGTCTCTGTGTTATTTCTGCTCTAATCTTTATTATTTCCTTAGTTCTACTTACTCTGGGCTTTCCTTGTTATTGTCTTTCTAGTTCTTTAAGTCGTAGGGTTAAATAGTTTATTGCTGATTTCTCTCTCTCTCTTTCTTTCTCTCTCTCTCTCTCTTTTTTTAAGGTATGCCTCTAGTGCTATGAACTTCCCTCTCAGGACTGCTTTTGCTTTGTCCCAGAGATTTTCGGTTTTTGTGTGTTCATTTTCTTTTGTTTCTAGGCAGCTTTTTTTTTTTTTTTTTTTCCTGATCTTTTTGGTAAGCCATTTATTACTTAATAACATACTATTTAGCCTCCATGTGTTTAAATGTTTTGGGGTGTTTTTACTGTAGTTGATTGCTAATTTTGTTCCACTGTGATCTGAGAAGATGCTTGCTATGATTTCAATCTTCTTGAACTCGTAGAAACTTGTTTTGTGTCCTAACATATGGTCTATCTTTGTGAATGATCCATGTGCACCTGAGAAGAATATATATTCTGCTGCATCGGGTGAAATGTTCTATAAATGACAATTAAATCCATCTGCTCCAGCGTCTCCTTTAGAGACTCTGTTTCCTTGTTAAGTTTTTGTCTGGAAAATCTATCCAATTATATTAGAGGGGTTTAATGTCCCCTACTATAACTGTTTTGTTGTCGGTCTCTCCATTAAAGTTCCCTAGAAGTTTTTTTTTTTATATATTTATGTGCTTCTATATTGGGTTCCTATATGTGTACCAGGGTTATATCTTCTTGTTGCATCAATCTTTTAGTATTATGTAGTGACTTTTGTTATCTCTTGTGATGACCTACATTTTGAAGTCCATTTTGTCAGATATGATTTTTGGTACTCCAGCTTTTTTTTCCTTTTCCATTTCCATGGAAATTTTCTTTTCCATCTCTTCACTCTCATCCTGTGTGTGTCTTTTGTTTTGAGGTGGGTCTCTTGTAGACCGCATATATTTTTCTCATTTTTTTTTATCCATTCAGCTACCCTATGACTTTTGATTGAAGCATTATTCCATTTACATTTAGATTTACATTTAGGATGGTTATTGATAGGTGCTTATTTATTGTCATTTTAATCAGGTTGTTGCCACAGGTCCAAAATGGAAACTATGCCCTCACCCCATGATATTTTGACTGGCTTATTTCACTTAGCATAATGCTCTCCAGTTCCATCCATGCCATTGCAAATGGTAAGAGTTCCTTCTTTTTTACAGCAGCATAGTATTCCATCGTGTAGATGTACCACAGTTTTCTAATCCATTCATCTACTGATGGGCACTTAGGCTGTTTCCAGATTGTAGCTATGGTGAATTGTGCTGCTATGAACATACGGGTGCATATATCCTTTCTGATTGGTGTTTCTGGTTTCTTGGGATATATTCCTAGAAGTGGGATCACAGGGTCAAATGGGAGTTCCATTTTTAGTTTTTTGAGGAAACTCCATACTGTCTTCCATAGTGGCTGCACCAGTCTGCATTCCCACCAGCAGTGCACGAGTGTTCCTTCTTCTCCACATCCTCTCCAGCACTTGTCGTTTGTTGATTTGTTGATGATAGCCAGTCTGACAGGTGTGAGATGGTACCTCATTATTGTTTTGATTTGCATCTCTCGGATGATTAGTGACTTCTGAGCATGTTTTCATATGTCTCTTGGCTTTCTGAATGTCCTGTTTTGAAAGGTGTCTATTTAGGCCCTTTGCCCATTTTTTGATTGGATTGTTTATCTTCCTTTTGTTAAGTTATATGAGTTCCCTCTAAATTTTGGAGATTAGGCCCTTATCAGATATGACATTGGCAAATATGATTTCCCACGCAGTGGGTTTTCTCGTTGTTTTGTTGATGGTTTCTTTTGCTGTGCAGAAGCTTTTTATTTTGATGTAGTCCCATTTGTTCATTTTCTCTTTAGTTTCAAGTGCCCTAGGAGCTGTATCAGTGAAGAAATTGCTTCGGCATACGTCTGAGATTTTGTTGCCGTTGGCTTCTTCTAGAATTTTTATGGTTTCCCGTCGTACATTTAAGTCCTTTATCCATTTTGAGTTTATTTTTGTGTATGGTGTAAGTTGGTGGTCTAGTTTCATTTTCTTGCATATATCTGTCCAATTTTCCCAACACCATTTATTGAAGAGACTATCTTGACTCCATTGTATGTTCTTGCCTCCTTTGTCAAATATTAATTGAGCATATTGGTTCGGGCCGATTTGTGGGCTCTCTATTCTATTCCATTGATCTATATGCCTGTTCTTGTGCCAGTACCAGGCAGTTTTGAGAACAGTGGCTGTGTAATACATCTTGATATCTGGTATTGAGATCCCACCTACTTTTTTCTTTCTCAGGATTGCTGCAGCTATTCGGGGTCTTTTTTTATTCCAGATGAATTTTTGGTCAGTTCGTTCTAGATCTGTGAAGTATGCCGTTGGTATTTTAATGGGAAGTGCATTGAATTTATAGATTGCTTTGGGTAGTATGGACATTTTAATGATGTTGATTCTACCAATCCATGAACACAGTATGTTCTTCCATGATATTTTGAATTTAATTTAAAAAATCAATTTGCAATGAATATTATAAAAATAAATATATTAGTCACAATTTGGGTTTCCTATACCAATAAAAGACAAACATGCAAATTGACTGCACTTTCGCTATGCCTTAAGCCACCCCCACCAGCCAATCAGAGCGACTATATGCAAATTAACACAACCAAGGTAGCAGCCGG
The DNA here is from genome assembly GCF_014108235.1 of Myotis myotis. NCBI lineage: Eukaryota > Metazoa > Chordata > Mammalia > Chiroptera > Vespertilionidae > Myotis > Myotis myotis. Next base: position 86,025,390 of record NW_023416346.1, read on the forward strand.
CAGTCATGGAGCTGGAGCGAGCAGGAGGCTTCCTTGCACCAGTGATGGAGGAAGCCAAGGTTCCCCGCCTGCCGTGGCCCGGCTCTTAGCTCTACTGAAAGCAACAAAGTTTCAATTATAGAAGGTAAATAAACCCCAGATAACTGCTTTAAGCCAGCCGTGGCCACAGAGCTGGAGGGAGCAGGAGCTGGCTCTGAGCTCCACTGAAAGCAACAAAGTTTCAATTATAGAAGGTAAACAATCCCCAGATTCCTGCTTTCAGCCAGCCGTGGCCACAGAGCTGGAACAAGCAAGACTGGTTTGCCCCTGGTGATTGGAGGAAGGCAAGCTTTCCGCAGGCTTCTGCTAAAGTCAACAAAGTTTCAATTATAGAAGGTAAATAAATCTCAGCATAAAAAAAGAAAAAAGAAAAAAAGGAGAGGCTGGGAGGTTATGTCACCAGGGTGCTTGGCCAGTCTTAAAACGGCCCTCAGCCCCTCACCCAGACTGGCCAGGCACCCCAATGGGGACCCCCCACCCTAAAGGGGGTGCAGCCAGCCTGAAAACAGTCATCAGTTCCTCATCCAGGCTGGACAAATCTCCATGGGGTGAAGGTCCCCACTGGGGTGGACATCCTCCGAGGGGCCCCACACTGCAAGAGGGCATAGGCCGGGCTGAGGGACCCCCCAAGTGCACACATTTTTGTGCACTGGGCCTCTTGTTCTTCAATATTTTCAGCTGAAAATTCTAACGAAAAATGATTTTAAAGTTGGTCAGGGCTGCCACTTAGGGAATACATTTTTATTTTGATAGACGCATGTGGTGTGTTGGGAAGGTCTGCCACTTGTGTCTACAGTCGCTTATGGTGTATAATGGGTTAATTATGTCTTCTTTTCTCTCTCTGTTTCTTCTTTTCATTACATCAATCCCTGCTGGTAGCCGGTCCATCCTTGCTGCTTGACATAGTCGCTGCAGGGAAGAAACATCTTCACAGCATATGTTTCAAGGGACCGGGCGTATATGGCATACTGTTCTTAATATGTTTACTCACCTTCTTGGCTCTATGTGTTTTAACCAAGGTCTCCTCTCCGAGAAAGGTTGTTTCTCCAGGTAGGGATTATCCCCTAAAGTTAGGGAGGGAATAAAACCCCTTCACTAAGTGCCAGGAGGGTAGTTAATCACTTTAACTACAAACAATCACGCTTAAGCTACATAATCTTTACTCCCTGGAATGGAGCTAAGAAACGCCCTAACCTTTGGAATAGAGATTGATAGGATTGGAATCAACTGGTATAAATACAGATGTAACAAGACAACAGGACACAGAACCTAGAGACAGAACCTAGTGAGAGAACCTGGCTGAAGAACGTAGAGACAGAACCTGGGTACAGAACCTGAATAGAACATGGCAAGAGAACCTGACTAGAACCTGGTGACTGAACCTGGCTGGAGAACCTGGACAGAACCTAGCGAGGGAACATGGCTAGAGAACCTGGCTGGAGAACCTAGCAAGAGAACATGGACACAGGACCTGGCTGGAGATCCTGACCAGAACTTGGCTAGGGATCCTGGCTAGGCTGCTGATCAACTGAACACTGTCTCCGTGTCATTCCTTCTTTGCTGACTCTGTCCACACCTTTGGGGACCCCTGGGCCTGCTGGGGCCGGACCCCAGCAAATCCCTTTAGCATTTCTTGTAATGCTGGCTTGGTGGTGATGTACTCCTTTAGCCTTTTTGTGTGTGTGTGTGTGTGGGAGGGGGGGTGTCTGGGAAGCCCTTTATTTGATTGTCTATTTTGAATGATAGCCTTGCTGGATATGGTTATCTTGGTCTCAGATGCTTGCTTTCCATTACCTTAAGTATTGCATGCCATTTCCTTCTGCCCTGTAGAGTTTCTGATGAGAAATCAGGTGTCAGCCTTATGGGAACTCCATTGTAGATAACAGTTTTTTTTTTTCTCTTGCTGCTTTTAAGATTCTTTTTCTTTAATTTTTGGCATTTTAATGATGATGTGTCTGGGCATGGGCCTGTTTGGGTTCTTCTTGTTTGGGGTTCTTTGTGCCTCCTGAACTTGTGTGACTTTTTCCTTTACCAGGTTAGGGAAGTTTTCTGCCATTATTTCTTCAAACAACTTCTCTATTCCTTTCTCCCTTTCTGCCTCTTCTGGCACACCTGTTATTCTAATATTTTCACGTTTTCCATTGTCTCACAGCTCCTGTAAGCTGTCCTCCTGTTTTTTAATTGTTTTTCCTTTTTGGTTTTCTGATTGAGTGACATTATCAGCTCTGTCTTCCAATTCTCTGATTCGATCCTCAGCTTACCACATAACCAGCTGTGTATTTCTTCCAATGTGTTCTTTATTTGTTTTATGTCATTCTTTATCTCATACTCTTCTTTCTTCATAGTTACTATATCTTTTTTCATGGTGTTGAGAATTTTTATTATCATAACTCTGAACTCTATTTCAGATAAATCCATTATCTCTGCTTCATTTAACTCTTCTTCTGGAGAATTCTGTAGTTCTTTCATTTGGGGGTTGTTTCTTTGTCTCCTCATTTTGGCTTTGTATTTGGGTTTGTGAATATGTATTAGGTAGATCCTCTACACCTCTCAATCTCTAGTGAGGGACAGTGTTAAAGGCTGCTTCTTAATAATTAGGTCAGGCAAAGGCTCAAAGCCTCCAGATGTTGCCTCTGCCTACCTAGTGATAATAGGATGCAGACTTGAATTGCCCCCCAGGCAATTGTCCTCAGGTGTGGCAAGATTATTTTTAAACAGGGTGGGGCAGTTGCCTCTGCCTAGATGCTAATTGTTAGTTTTAATCTCTTAAGTGGCCTCAGGGCAAGGTGTTTTTCAATAGGATGTGTCCAATGTCTTCCCCCCAGGCAAGGCAAATGTCTATGTCAAATCAATATCCTCTGCTTGGTGAGGGATTGACTTAGCCCAGGAAAATTGGGCTGTTTGCCTTCTGAGCTCTATCCCCCTCTTACAGCTCTGGTACATTTTACCCTCCTTCGGCCAGAGCACAATGTGGGTGGTTCCACAGGGAATTTTTGTGCATTGGCCATTCAAGAGGGTGCCTGAACTTTCAGCTGCCACTCCCTGGCAGACAGCAACCCACTGCTTTTCACAGGTAGATGTTATGTGGGTACCCTCCTCAGTTTTGATGCTCTCTGCTGAGGAGCCCAGCTTGTGGATTAGATCCCGTAGTTCTCAGTGGCACCTCCCCACAAATGATATATCTCTCTGGGACTTCAGTTGCTGTCTTTGGGTGCCCATCCATGGCTTTTACACCTCTGCCCTTCCTATCAGTCTCTATGTGGTCTTCATTTTTGGTCCTCAGGTGTTACGGTTCTCTCCTGCGAGTTTTCCATTGATTATTCAGGAAGATTTTCTGTTTTTCATTGAAATGCCAAACCCAAATAGAAAGCCAAAATGAAGAGACAAAGAAACAACCCCCAAATGAAAGAACTATGGAATTCTCCAGAAGAAGAGTTAAATGAAGCAGAGATAAGACATTTATCCTGGGAGCATGTCTGTGCAATATCCACTTACTCTGCCACCATTTTTTTTTCTTCTCATACTTTTTTACACAGTGGCTATAGCAGTCTGCATTCCCACCAAAATTACATGAGGGTTCCTTTTTCTGCAAATTCTCCCCAGCACTTGTGGATTTTTGATTTATTGATGATAGCCATATGTGAGATGGCACCTCATTATGGTTTTACTTTGCAACTCTTGAATGATTAGTAACTTTTCATGTTTCTTGGCTTTCTCTATGTCCTCTTTTGGAAAGTTTCTATTTATGTCCTTTGCCCATTTTTTTTTTTTATTGTTGAAAGTATTACATGTCTCCTTTTTTCCCTGATTAACTCCCTGCCCCCCTGGCCACTCCCACCCCTGAAGGCAAGTCACCACTGCGCCAGTGTCTGTGCCCATTGGTCATACTAATATGCATGCATACAAGTCCTTTGGTTGATCTCTAACCCCCTATTCCCTGCCATCTCCCTGTGATTGGATGGTCTGCTCAGTGCCACTTTGTCTCTTTATCCATTTTTGTTCATCAGATTATGTTGAGAATTATATCACACATATGAATGAGATCATGTGATATTTATCTTTCTCTGACTGGCTTATTTCACTTAGCATAATGCTCTCCAATTTCATCCATGCTGTTGCAAATGGTAAAAGTTCCTTTTTTATAGCAGTGTAGTATTCCATTGTGTAGATGTACCACAGTTTTTTAATGCACTCATCTGCTAATGGGCACTTACGCTATTTCGAAATATTAGCTAATGTAAATTGTGCTGCTATGATATAGGGTTGCATATATCCTTTCTGATTGCTGTTTCTGCTTTCTTGGGACATAGTCCTACAAGTGGGATTACTGGTCAAATGGGAATTCAATTTTTAACTTTTTTTTTTTTTTTTAATATATTTTATTGATTTTTTACAGAGAGGAAGGGAGAGAGATAGAGAGTTAGAACCATCGATGAGAGAGAAACATCGATCAGCTGCCTCCTGCACATCTCCCACTGGGGATGTGCCCGCAACCCAGGTACATGCCCTTGACCGGAATCGAACCCGGGACCCTTCAGTCCGCAGGCCGACGCTCTATCCACTGAGCCAAACCGGTTTTGGCCAATTTTTAACTTTTTGAGGAAATCTATAATGTTTTTAACATTGGCTGCACCAGTCTAAATGCTCACCAGCAGTGCAAGAGGGTTTCCATTTCACCACATCCTTGCCACCACTTTTCGTTTGTTGATTTGTTGATTTCTTGATGATCCCCATTCTGACAGGTGTAAGATGGTACCTCATTGTTGTTTTGATTTGCATCTCCAGGATGATTAGTGACTTTGAGCATGTTTTCATATGTCTCTCGGCCTTCTGTATGTCTTTTTTTGAAAAGTGTCTTCTTAGTTTCTTTGCCCATTTTTTTGATTGGATTGTTTATCTTCTTCTTCTTTTTCTTTTTCCTTTTTTTTTTTTTTTAACTTGTATGAGTTCCCTGTAAATTTTGGAGATTAAACCCTTGTCTGAAATAGAATTGGCAAATATGCTTTCCCATGCAGTGGGCTTTCTTGTTGTTTTGTTGATGGTTTCGTTTGCTGTGTAGAAGCTTTTTATTTTGATGTAGTCCCATTTGTTTATTTTCTCTTTTTCCATTGCCCTAGGGGCTGTATTGATAAAGATATTGCTACGACATATGTCTGATATTTTGCTGCCTATGGTTTCTTCTAAGATTTTTTATGGATTCTCATGTTACCTTTAAATCCTTTATCCATTTTGAGTTCATTTTTCTGTATGGTGTAAGTTGGTTGTCCAGTTTCATTTTTTTGCAAGTATCTGTCCAGTTTATCCAACACCATTTATTGAAGAGACTGTCTTGACTCCATTGTATACCCTTTGTCAAATATTAATTGAGCATAATGTGTCGGGTCAATCTCTGGATTCTCTGTTCTGTTCCACTGGTCTATATGTCTATTCTTGTGCTAGTAGCAGGCAGTTTTGAGAACATTTGCTTTGTAATACAGCCTGATATATAGTATTGTGATCCCTAAAAATTTGTTCTTAAGATTGCTGTGGCTATTCGGGGTCTTTTTTTATTTGATATGAATTTTTGGAGAGTTTTTAGGTTTGTGAAATATGCCATTAGTATTTTTATCGGGAATGCATTAAATCCATATTTTTTGGGGTAGTATGGTCATTTTAATGATGTTGATTCTACCAATTCATGAACACGGTATATTCTTCCATTTGTTTATAGCTTTCTCTATCTTTTTTTTTTTTTTTTTTAATGTGCTGTAGTTTTCCTAGTACAGGTCTTTTACCTCCTTAGTTAAGTTTTTTTCTAGGTATCTTAATTTTTTTTCTTCCTGATTGAGTCTTGGATGGTCATATTTTTCAAGGAATATGTTCATATCTTCCAGGTTGACAATTTTGTTGGAATAGAGTTGTTCATAGTATTTTTTTTTTTTACAATCCTTTTATTTCTGTGGGTTCTGTTGTTATTTCGCCTCTTTCATTTCTGATTTTGTTTACTAGTATTTGGCTCCTCTCTCTTTGCTTCTTGGTGAGCCTGGCTAGAGGTTCATTAATCTTGTTTGACCTTTCAAAGGACCAACTCTTGGTTTTATTTATCTTTTGTATTTTTTTTCCTTTCGTCTGTATTTCATTTATTTTTGCTCGGATCTTTCGTATCTCCTTCTTTCTGCTCACTCTGAGGTTTTCTTATTGCTCTCTTCTAATTCTTTAAGTTGTATGGTTAGATAATTTATTGCCAGTTTTTCTGTGTGTTTTTTTTGTTTGTTTGTTTGTTTTTGTTTTTGGTGGGGGTATGAACTTTGCTCTCAGGATTGCTCTTACTGTGTCCCATATATTTTGTATTGTTGTTTTAATTGTCATTTTATTTCAGGATGTTTTTAATTTCTTCTTTGATAACCCAGTCATTGTTTAATAGCATTTTTTAATTAAATCTTTATTGTTCAGATTATTACATTTGTTCCTCTTTTTTCCCCCCATAACTCCCCTCCACCCAGTTCCCACCCCACCCTCCTCCCTCACTCCCCACCCACTGTCCTCATCCATAGGTGCATGATTTTTGTCCAGTCTCTTCCCGCATCCCCCACACCCCTTTCTCCCCCAAGAATAGTCAGTCCACTTCCTTTCTATGTCCCTGATTCTATTATAATCACCAGTTCATTCTGTTCATCAGATTATTCACTTGATTTTCAGGTTCACTTGTTGATAGATGTGTATTTGTTGTTCATAATTTGTATCTTTACCTTTTTCTTCTTCTTCCTCTTCTTAAAGGATACCTTTCAGAATTTCATATAATACTGGTTTGGTGGTGATGAACTCCTTTAGCTTTTTCTTATCTGTGAAGCTCTTTATCTGACCTTCAATTCTGAATGATAGCTTTGCTGGATAAAATAATCTTGGTTGTAGGTTCTTGGCATTCATCACTTTGAATATTTCTTGCCACTCCCTTCTGGCCTGCAAAGTTTCTGTTGAGAAATCAGTGGACAGTCGGATGGGTACTCCCTTGTAGGTAACTGACTTTCTTTCTCTTGCTGCTCTTAAGATTCTCTCTTTGTCTTTTGCTCTTGGCATTTTAATTATGCTGTGTCTTGGTGTGGTCCTCTTTGGATTCCTTTTGTTTGGGGTTATCTGCGCTTCCTGGACTTGTAAGTCTATTTCTTTCACCAGGTAGGGGAAGTTTTCTGTCATTATTTCTTCAAATAGGTTTTCAATATCTTGCGCTCTCTCTTCTTCTGTCACCCCTATAATTCTGATGCTGGTGCGCTTGAAGCTGTCCCAGAGGCTCCTTACACTATCTTCATATTTTTGGATTCTTTTTTCATTTTGCTTTTCTGGTTGGGTGTTTTTTGCTTCTTCGTATTTCAAATCGTTGACTTGATTCTTGCAATCCTCTAGTCTGCTGTTGGGAGTCTGTATAATATTCTTTATTTCAGTCAGTGTATGCTTCATTTCTAGTTGTTTCTTTATCAAAACATCGAGGGTCGCATTAGATTTCTTGTAGATCTCATTAAGTTTATCGGCAGTTTCTAGAAAATTATTGAAAGACCTTAAAAGTGTGGTTTTGAACTCTATATCCAGTAGTTTCCTTTCCTCCATTTCTGTCATTTGTGTCCTTTTTCTTTGTCTTGCATTTTTTTATGCTTCCCTGTGTTGATACAGTCGTTTTCTGTGCTAAGTATCCTCTAGGGCCCAGTGGTTCAGCCTCCCCAAATTTGAAGACAATTTGCCTGTTTCTCAATATGTGGTCTATCTGAAAATGTCCCATGAAAACTTGAGAAGAATGTATATTCTGTAGCTTTTGGGTGAAATGTTCTGAAAATGTTGATTAAGTCCATCGATCTTGGGAGTCGTTTAGGATAGCTGTTTCTTTGCGGATTTTTTGTCTAGAGGATTTATCTTTTGATGTCAATAGGGAATTAAAATCCCCCACTATAATTGTATTGCTTTCAGTCTCTCCATTGATATCTTCCAGTAGTTTTTTTTTGTTTTTTTGTTTTTTTTTTTTAATGTATTTTGGTGTTCCTGCATTGGGTTCATATATGTTTACCAGAGTTATATCCTCTTGTTCTATCAATCCGTTTAGTAATATGAAGTGGCCTACCTAATTTTTCTTATGGACTTTACTTCAAGGACTATTTATTCCGATATAAGTATTGTGACCCCAGCTTTTTTTTCATTTCAGTTTGCCTGAAAAATATTTTTCCATCACCTCACTTTCAGTCTGTGTCAGTCCCTTTTTCTGAGGCAGGTCTCTTGTAGAGAGCATACTTTTGGGTCATGTTTTGTTACCCATTCAGCCACTCTCTGTCATTTGATTGTAAAGGCTGTCCCAAAATTCACGCAAGAAGTAATTTTGATAGAAAATATAGGTTTATAATTAAAAATTGTAAATTTTTATTGATTCATAAAGTTTACAGTATAGGGTTATGTATGGAATAGCATATTGGGTACATAGCCTCCACGGCTTCTCGAAATGTCCAATTCTTGACCACAGTGCTGAATTGATGTCCCTGGACTCTCAGCAACACTCTCACGAACTGCTTCGATGTTTTGTGTTGAACGACTTGTTGAAGGATGTCCAGAGTGTTTATGATCACTAATTGATCCAGTCTCCCTAAATTTTTTAATTAATCTCTTCACAACTGATGAAGTTAAGTCACTATCCCGACCATATTTTGCACGGAAATTGCGAACTGTAGATGCCAAACCTTCATTATTTTAAAAATATTGCTCAACAATGAAAAAACGTTGTTCTTTCATATAGCACTCCATTTTTAATAACCCTGAACTGTCAGCTGTCACGCTATCTTTTTTTTTTTGTTGGCAACACTTTACAGCACAAATGGCGTAAAATTCAAATCTTGTGTGAATTTTGAGACACCCTTTACCATTTCATCCATTTACACTTAAGGGTATTATTATTATTACTAGAGGCATGCTGCACAAAAATTTGTGCACTCGGGGCGGGGGTCCCTAAGCCTGGCCTGCGCCCATTCACAGTCCAGGACCCCTTGGGGGATGTACACCTGTCGACTTAGACCCACTCCCCGGGGGATCAGGCCTAAGCTTGTAGTCAGACATCCTTCTGGCAGCCAGGGAGCCGTCAGGAGATGTCCAAGAAAGGCTTACGCCCCCAATGGATCGGGTATAAACTGTTAGTTGGACATTCTTAGTGCTGCCACGGAGGTGGGAGAGGCTCCTGCCACCACCACTGTGCTGGCCAGCCATGAGGCAGCTTCTGGCTGAGCAGCACTCCCCATATGGAAGTGCACTGAGCACCAGGGGGCAGCTCCTGCATTGAGCGTCTGCCCCCTGGTGGCCAGTGCACATCACAGCAACCGGCCATTCTACCTTTCAGTCAATGTGCATATTAGCCTTTTATTATTATTTTATAGGATGTCCCTATTTCCCCCCTTTAGCCCCCTCTACCCAGCTCTTGCCCCCCACTTCTCTCAGGCCATCACTATCCTGTTGTCTGTGTCCATGGGTTGTGCATATATTTTCTTTGGCTAATCCCTTCTTTAAATTCACTTCTTTAAATTTTTATTTTCAGATAAGTGCTTATAACTGCACTATTATATATCTTCTATTATATTATTTAGAATTAAGATATTTTTTAATTGTACCCTTGTAAATTTTAGCACAATTTAATAAATTATGCTAGAAGCGATTAGGAGATTTTTCAATTAATGCAGATACATTTCAATTAATATTTTATGAATTTTTAATTTTTTAATATTTTAATTTGAAATAATCTCATACATGTAAAAAAACTATAAAGTACTACAGCATATTATATGTACCCTTCCCCCAATTTCTTAGGTGTTAATAATTTAAACATAACCATTTACAACTAACAGAATTTGGAATATATTCTTCTTATAATCTCTTTAATGTTACTTAATCCATTTACTTTGTTTTTGTTAATCTTTACCCAAGTGTTGTGTGTTTCCTTCCCAAGTCCCGTGTGGGTCAGGGTTCAGGAACTGGAAGCAGAGGTGCACACAAATGAATATGAAAAGACAAGAGATAATTTGGGAATATTGGGGGGCCAGGTGAGCAAGTCCAACTTAGAGGAAGGACTTCCTCCGATGCTCAGGCCTCACCAAGCTTTTATTGATCTGGGATGCACCCATAGCATAGCCCTTAGGCAGGTGACCCTCCATTAACAGGCAGACTAGCCCTTCAGCAAGGATTTACATAATAATAAATGGAGGAGTAGTTTCAGCTACCACTGTCTGGACAAACAGGTGGCGCCTAGCTCCGACCTCTGCTAGGGCATCAAAGGCACCCAGCCTTGGGGGGGGGGGGTTGCGGGGGGGGGGGTTCTCTGTCTATGCTTATCAGATAGTGAAGGCAATAAACAGTTTCCCACACCCAAGGATATTTTTCCATTGAATTTTAGAGAGAGTGAAGGGAAAGGGAGAGACACATTGATTGGTTGCCTCCTGCACATGCTTTGATAGGGACTGGGGATCAAGCCAGCAACTGAGGTACATGCCCTTGACTGGAATCAAACCTGGGACCCTTCAGTCCACGGGCTAATGCTCTATCCACTGAGCAAAACAGGCTGCAGCTTAATTCATTTACTTTTAATCTATATGTGTCTCTATATTTAAAGTGGGTTTTGTTTTTGATTCACCCTCATAATCTGTCCTATGCCACTGACTTTCAGAGTGCTTACTGATAGAGTTACTACCATATCAGGCGGCTTCTGGGTCTTCTGGGTCCCGCCCTGCCTTGCCTTTTTCTTTTTTCCTTTTTTTCTAAGACATTTCACTTTATTTAAAAGAAGCCAATATACAGGATATAAAGGGTATGATATTGACAACAGTGCAGTAAATAGGTTGGTTTCCCGGTAGGATCAGTGGTCTTTCAGTGAGTATTAACCCCCCTTCCCCTTGATGCTCAACTCAGCTGGCAAAAAACAGCAACAGTGGGGTGGGGTGGGACTGCAGGATAGAACGTCTCCCTGAAGGGGTCTTGGGGGTGAGGGGTACCTCTGCCTCATTCCTTTGAGGGCTTGGCAGCAGGAATGCTGAGGGATTTGCCCCAAACTAACACACGGCCCACCCTGAGCCTGTAAATCTTTCACCCATGGAATATTCCCTTCCCGAGAGAATCAGCCCTAATCCCTCAGCCAGGGCCTGGAGGAGCAGCCCAGGCCGTGGCCACAGCCAGTACTGTGCACATTTCATGGCCTTTCCACTCCCACTCCAGCTGCCTAACAACTCTGCACTGCTCCCCTCGCCTACCTCCCCCATCACCCCATCAAGACGCTGTGCACAGGAGGGGACACTGGTTTTCCCATGCCCATTGGGAACTGGCTGTTTCTGTTTTCTGGAGTGAAAAGGTTCCTGTGGGTCAGCTAAGGTCTCTGCTTGGCAGGAATTTCTGAAACAGAGCCACTGACCACACCCACCTCCTCTGGGCATGGAGCAGTTCGGGCCTTCGGAGCTCATCTCTTCAGTAGAACTGAAGGGAAGACCATGTGTACCCTTCTGTCCCTTACTCTTAACATGCCCAGAACCATCAGTGTCACACTTCCTAATTCCTATCACTGTATTTCATTAGTTCCATACTGTTTTACTAATCCTGAATCTAAACAGATTGGTTCAAAAGGAGATCGTTCTATTTTTAAAGTAGCTGGGGCTTCTGGGGCAGGCCTTGCCTTGCAGTCCCGGACCCGCTGATGAGCAGTTCCCAGGCCTCAAGGCAAGACCCGATGCTGGCCTTCTGGGGGCGGGCCTTGCCTTGCAGCCCCAGACCCACTAATGGGCAGTTCCTGGCCACAAGGCAAGACCCGCTGATGGGGCTTCTGGGGGCGGGCCTTGCCTTGCAGCCCCAGACCACAGGCAAGACTGGCTGCTGTGCCTCCTGGGTCCCGGCCTGCGTCTCTGCGGGAGACGTGATTGCCTGGCTTCTCCCATCACTGGCAGGGGGCAGGTAGAGGCGGCTGGTTCTCCCAGTTTTCCGATCATGGGCCGGGGGGCAGGGCAAAGGTGGTCCCCCCCCACCTGGCTCTTGGCTGCCACCTGGGTTTCCGATCACTGTCAGTGGCAGGCGGCTTCTTCCGTCCTTCCCCTTTTGCCTCCCAGCATTGCCCCTATGTATGCAAATTAATCGCCATCTTTCTTGGTGGTTAACTGCCATCTTCCTTGGCAGTTAATTTGCATATCTCGCTGATTGGCTAATGAGAAGTGTAGTGGAGGTACGGTTAATTTCAATCTTTGTCTATTATTAGATAGGATTATCATTATTATTTATAGTTGTTCTTTCATTATTATTACATATGTGTCATTATTCCCCCTTCCCCCACTCATGCCCTCACCCCGCTGGTGTCTGTGTCCATTGGTTAGGCTTATAGGCATGCATACAAGTCCTTTGATTGATCTCTCCCCTTTACCCCACCCTCCCCTACCTTTCTTCTCAGGTTTGACAATCTGATTGATATTTCTCTGTCTCTGGAACTGTTTTCTTCATCAGTTGATGTTCATTATATTCCAGAAATGAGTGAGATCCTCTGATATTTCTTTTTTGCTGACTGGCTTATTTCGTTTCACATAATGCTGTCCAGTTGCATCCATGCTGTTGCAAATAGTAAGAATTCCTTCTTTTTTTATAGCAACATAGAATTCCACTGTGTAGATGTACCACAGTTTTTTAGTTCCCTCATCTCCTGATGGGCACTTTTTAAGGTTTTTTAAGGTTTGCTGTTTCCAAATCTTAGCTTTAGTAAGTTGTGCTGCTATGAACCTAGGGGTGCATATATCCTTTCTGATGGGTGTTTCTAGTTTCTTGGGATATATTCCTAGAAGTGGGATCACTGGGTCAAATGGAAGTTCCATTTTTAGTTTTTTGAGGAAACTCCATAATGTTTTCCACAGTGGCTGCACCAATCTGCATTCCCACCAGCAGTGAACGAGGGTTCGTTTTTCTCTGCATCTTCTCCAGCACTTATCCTTTGTTGATTTGCTGACTGGTGTGAGATGGTATCGCATTGTCATTTTGATTTGCATCTCTTGGATGATTAGTGACTTTGATCATGTTTTCATATGTCTCTTGGACTTCCTAATGTCCTCCTTCAAAAAATATCTATTTAGGTCCATTGCCAATTTTTTGATTGGTTTGTTTATCTTTCTTTTGTTAAATTGTATGAGTTCCCTGTTAATGTTCCAGATTAAACCCTTATTGATGATAACATTGGCAAATATTTTCTCCCATGCAGTGGGCTTTCTTGTTCATTTGTTGGTGGTTTCTTTTCCTATGCAGAAGCTTTTTATTGTGATGTAGTACCATTTGATTATTTTCTCTTTAGTTTCCATTGCCCTAGGAGCAGTATCAGTGAAGAAATTGCTTCAGCATATGTCTGAGATTTTGCTGCCTGTGGATTCCTCTAGTATTTTTGTGGTTTCCTGTCTTATGTTTAAGTCCTTTATCCATTTTGAGTATATTTTTCTGTGTGGTGTAAGTGGTGGTTTGTTTCATTTTTTTTTTTTTTTTGCATGTATTTATCCAAGTTTCCCAATACCATTTATTGAAGAGACTGTCTTGACTCCATTGTATGCTCTTGCCTCCTTTATCAAATAGTAACTGAGTATAGTAGTTTGGGTAGATTTCTGGATTCTCTATTCTATTCCATTGGTCTATATATCTGTTCTTGTGCCAGTACCAGGCAATTTTGAGAACCGTGACTTTGTCATACAGCTTGATATATGTTATTGAGATCCCTCCTACTTTGTTCTTCTTTCTCAGGATTGCTGCAACTATTCGGGGTCTTTTTTTATTCCAGATGAGTTTTTGGAGAGTTTTTTCTAGATCTTTGAAATATGCTGTTGGTAATTTAATGGAAGTGCATTGAATCTATAGATTGCTTTGGCTGCTAAGGACATTTTAATGATGTTTATTCTACCAACACATGAACACGGTATGTTCTTCCATCTATTTATGTCATCCATTGTCTCTTTTTTCAGGGTCCTGTAGTTTTCTGAGTACAGATCTTTTACCTCCTTAGTTACATTTATTTCTAGGCATCTTACTTTTTTTGGTGCGATGTTAAATGAAATTTTTTTAAACTGTCTTTTTGTAAGTTCACTATTTGTGTATAAAAATGCCATAGATTTCTTGGCGTTAATTTTGTATCCTGCTACATTGTCAAATTCAGTTATTAAGTGTAATAGTTTTTTGTTGGAGTCTTTGGGTTTTCTATGTACAGTATCATGTCATCTTCAATAAGTGACAGTTTCATGTGTTCTTTTCCAATTTGGATACTTTTTATTTCTTCTTCTTTTCTAATTGCTATGGCTAGCACTTCCAGTAGTATGCTGAACAGGAGTGGTGAAATTGGGCATCCCTGTCTCATTCCAGATTTTAGGGGAAATGGTTTTAGTTTTTGCCCATTGAGTATGATGTTGGTTGTAGGTTTGACATATAAGGCTTTTATTATGTTGAGGTATGATCCTTCTATTCCCACCTTGCTGAGAGCTTTTATCATGAAAGGGTGTTAGATTTTGTCAAATGCTTTTTCTGCATCAATTGATGTGACTATGTGATTTTTATCACTCAATTTCTTTATGTGATGTATCACGTTTATTGATTTCCAGATATTGTACCATCCTTGTATCCCCAGGATAAATCCTGTTTGGTCATATTGTATGATCTTTCTGATATAATGCTGGATTTGATTTGCTAGAATTTTGTTGAGGATTTTGGCATCTATGTTCATGAGGAATATTAACCTGTAGTTCTCTTTCATTGGGTTGTCTTTATCTGGTTTTGGTATTAGGGTAATGCTGGCTTCATAGAATGAGCTTGGAAGGGTTCTATCCTTGTGAAATTTTGGAATATTCTCAGGAGGATAGTTTTTATTTCTTCTTTTAATGTTTGGTAAAACTCCCCTGTGAAGCCATCTAGCCCTGGGCTTTTGTTTGCTGGAAGCTTTTTGCTGACTGCTTCAATTTCTTCCATAGTTACTGAACTATTGACATTTTTAGATTCTTCTTGAGTTTTGGGAGGTTGTGTTTTTCAAGAAATGTGCACATTTGATCTAGGTTGTCTAGTTTGTTGGAATAGAGTTGTTCATAGTACTTTTTAATAATCCTTTGTATTTCTGTGGGGTCTTTTGTTATTTCGCCTCTTTCATTTCTGATTTTGTTTATTTGGGTCCTATCTCTCTGCTTTTTGGTGAGCCTGGCTAGAGGTTCATCCATCTTGTTTATTCTTTCAAATAACCAGCTCTTGGTTTCATTAATCTTTTGTATTGTTTTTATTTGTTTGTTTGTTTCTTTCTGTGTCATTCATTTCAGGTCTGATTTTGTTTTCTCCTTCCTTCTGCTCACTCTGGGATTTTCTTGTTGCTCTCTTTGTAATTCTTTACATTGTAAGGTTAGATGATTTATTACCATTTTTTCTTGGTTTTTAAGGTAGGCTTATAATGTTCCCTCTCAGGACTGCTTTCACTGTTTTCCCATAGATTTTGGGTTGTTATGTTTTCATCCATGCTCCCAATTCTATTCCATTCACCGGTTTATTCTGTTATTCAGATTTTTTATTCATTTGATTTTTAGATTCACTTGATAGATATGTATTTGTTGTCACTTTGTTGTTCATATTTTTTATCCTTATCTTTCTCTTCTTCTTCCTCTTCTTAAAGAATACCCTTCAGCATTTCATATAATACCGGTTTGGTGGTGATGAAGTCCTTTAGCTTTTTCTTGTCTGTGAAGCTCTTTATCTGACATTCAATTCTAAATAACTTTGCTGGGTAGAGTATTCTTGGTTGTAGGTTCTTGCTATTCATCACTTTGAATATTTCTTGCCACTCCCTTCTGGCCTGCATAATTTTTGTGGGGAAATCAGCTTACAGTTGTATCGGCACTTCCTTGTAGGTAACTAACTGTTTTTCTCTTGCTGCTTTTAAGATTCTCTTTTTGTCTTTTGCCGTTGGCATTTAAATTATGATGTGTCTTGGTGAAGTCCTCTTTGGATTCCTCTTGTTTGGGGTTCTCTGTACTTATTGAATTTGTAAGCCTATTTCACCAGGTAGGGGAAGTTTTCTGTCATTATTTCTTCAAATAGGTTTTCAGTATCTTGCTCTCTTTCTTCTTCTTGTACCCCCATAATTTGGATGTTGGTACACTTGAAGTTGTCCCAGAGGCTTCTTACACTACCTTCATATTTTTGGATTCTTTTTTATTTTTGCTCTTCTCATTAGGTGTTTTTTGCTTCCTCGTATTTCAAATAATTAATTTGATTCGTGGGATACTCTAATCTACTGTTGAATTTCTCTATATTATTCTTTATTTCAGTCAGTGTATGCTTAATTTCTGACTCTTCATTTTTTTGGCATTCTCATGAAGATCCTTGAAAGTCTCACTAAGTTCCTCAGAGGTTTCTATAGGATTCTTGAGTAACTTTTTAACCATGGTTTTGAACTCTATATCCAGTAGTTTGCTTTCTTCCATTTCTTTCATTTGTGACATATTTCTTTGTCTCCACATTTTGGCTGCTTCCCTGTGTTGACAGAGTGGCTTTGTATTCTAGGTGTTGTCCTTTTTGGATTCCTTTTGTTTGGGGTTCTCTGCGTTTCCTGTACTTGTAAGTCTATTTCTTTCACCAGGCAGGGGAAGTTTTCTGTTATTATTTCTTCAGATAGGTTTCCAATAATTCCAGCATGACAGCTGGGCTGAATCTGGAGTGGCTGAAGGGCATTTCCCCAAACCTGAAAAGGGATGATTGCTTGCTGCCAGCCAACTCAGGGCATCTGAATCTACATTTTATTGCCTCCTACTGGCCAAACACCTGAACATCCATAGGCAAATTCCCCCATTCTGACAATGCTTGTGTATAGGAAACCTGACCCTTTGAAGTGTATATCTCCACCTCACCTCAGGACAATTTTTGTTAATAAAAAACATGGGGTCCGGAGAGGAGGAGATCTTAGATTCTTTAGCTAGGCTCCTCTGACTCCCTATAATGCCTTTCAAAATGATGCTTCGTCTCTGGACTCTTTATTAAGTTACACACAGCCCTTTTCCAGCTTGCTGAATTCATCTAGATGCTGGAACAAGAACCCCAGCACAATAGCTATCTATCTCTTTTCTCCTTCTGGCATTCCCATAATGTAAATGCTGGTACACTTGAAGTTGTCCCAGAGTCTCCCTACACTATTTTCATATTTTTTATATCTTTTATTTTTCTTTTTGCTCTTCTGCTTGGGTGTTTCCTGCTTCCTCATATCCAAATCATTGATTTGATCCTCAGAATCCTCGACTCTACTGTTGAATGCTGTAAATTATTCTTTATTTCAGTTAGTGTATGCTTAATTTGTGGCTGGTCCTTTTTCATGTCTTTAAAATTCTCACTAAGATTCTTGAAAGGCTCACAAAGTCTGTTGATACTCTCATAGATCCCTTGAAGCTCTCATTAAGATCCTTTAGCAACCTTATAACCATTTGTTTGAACTCTGTGTCCAGTAGTGTGCTTGAATTCATTTCATTTGGAGAGTTCTTCTGATCTTTCATTTGTGACATATTCCTTTGTCTTTGCATTTTGACCACTTCCCTATGTTTGTTTCTATATATTGGGTAGCTGCTAAGTCTCCTTGAGTTGATAGAGTGGCTTTGTGTAGTAGATGTCCTATAGGGCCCAGTGCTCAGCCTCCCCAATCACCTGAGGTGGACACTCTTGTGCACCTCTTCGTGGGCTGTGTGCAATTTTCTTGTAGATGTGCCTGGATTGCTGTTGGTGTCACTGGGAGGAATTGACCTCTAGCCCAACTGGCTGTGAGGACCAGCTGCAACTACAGTGGGAGAGCTGTTGTGCAGGAAACACCCTTACGGAGCAGGACTTGATTCAGTGGGGTTTGGTGCACACTGAGCCTGCCCCTGGAGTGTGTCACTTATGGATGTTAAGAGTTGTAATCTGGTATGGTCTCACACTGACTACTGGGTACACTGGTTCTTGGTTCTCCTGGGAGGTGCAAATTCAGCCACTGCATGGGGACATTCAGCAGGAGCTATAGAGAGATCTGCAGATTCCTCCTCTTTTTGTAGAGTTTGGAAGTGTCCAGATGAGGCCCAGCTGTGAAGCAAGGCAGGCTGGTGCTGGTGCAGACCTTGGGCCTTTTATTGATAGGCTTGGTGCTCCCTGATCCAGCTGCAGCTTGTTTAACAGAATTTTAGCCTGAGAAAGGACAAACTATTCATATGCAAAAGCTGCTGTGCCCAGCTTGGGTGGGGTTGTAAAGTGGATGAAGTGGGCTCTCAGGGAATCACCAGAGTGGAGTAAACAAATGGCTGCCAGTCAGCCCTGCACCTGGGAGGTCCTGGCTCGGGAATAATGCTGCCAGCACCTCCATCTGGAAGAAAGCTACCCCGAGTTCCTGCCCTGATGCCAGACAGCCCAGTTTCACCCCGTATGTGTCTGGATCCCCCGAGCCTTGCCTGGCACTGGAGCTCAGAGCAACTGGGAGCTTGTAAATTCAGTTTGCGGTGCCAGTATTTTAAGAGGAGCAGCTGGGTCTCCAGCAGCCTGTGAGTCACTCAGCCCCATTCTGCACTGGTTCTTACAGTCCATAGTTATTACTGCCCATAGGGACTTTTTCCCCAGCTCTAGGACCCTGGATTGGGAGTCTGATGTGGGGCTGGGACTTGTTGTTTCACCCAGTGGCCATTGCAGAGGTGAACTCCCTCCTGATTAAAGAAGCGGCACATTAGGGTACTGGACCAGCTCGTTCTGCGTCTCCGCACCTCCTACCAGTCTCAATGTGCTTTCTTCTTTACCTCACTAGTTGTAGAACTTCCACTCAGCCAGCTTTCCTGCAGATCTGGATGATAGTTGTTCTCTATTTTAGTTTTAATTTTGATGTGGTTGTGGGAGGCAGCAAGTATAGGCATTTACCTATGCCGCCATCTTGGTTCTCTAGAGTAGCTTTCTTGACCTCAATTAAGTTTGAATGGCTTGGCTTTGGACACAGCTTTTATTTAGGTGTTCTCCATGTGTCTATATTTTTCAAAGATTAGGGGGCTTCTGGGACATATTATTCTCATGATGATCACAGAAGTACATGGGGGTTATCTCAGAAATGTGAGGTCTTTTCAAAACTGGCACACCATCACTTTCTCAGAAATTTCATTGGCCAAAACAAGTCACATGGCCAAACCTAATATTGGTTAGGAAGTAAAATAATTTCTGCTTCTTATGGTAGGAACTGAAGAGTTACATGATAATGCAGATGTATACATGGAGGGGTAAGATTTGGGAACAATGCATCAATCTACCATGGCCTGGCTGAAAGTTAGTGATGATGAAGAGCCAGAAGATGAGAGTTAGAGAAGATGTTTTGATGAAAACTAAAAGATGTAGTGGTAAGAGTCTTGGGGTCAGGAGTTGTGGGTTTGAGTACATTCACTTGGTAGGACGTTGACGAAGTTATTTTCAATCAGGATATTTTAATATTATGGATTCATGGGATCTTTCGCCTAGTATTTTCATTTTATAGATAATATTGCTGAAGCAAAAGGGAGTGAAGTGATTAGCCTAAGTTCCAATAGCTAGGTAGAAGCAGAGGCAAGAACAGAACCTAAGGTTTTATTTCTATTCCTGTGTCTTCATCACTACAAAAGAACTCAGCCAATTTCATTTTCCACATTTCAATGCTCATTTGTTTTCCATTTCTTCCAAGGGCAAAAATTATAAAGGGAAGAGTTGAAGTTCAAGCTGAGGTAGTACTTCCTGCATGGGACAGTATTTAAATGCTCTATTATGTTGGGGAAAGTGCTAGTATTACTGCCCCCATGGTTATTTCAGAGTGGCATTTTTTGCTCTGTGATGGTGTTAAGTGGAATCTTTCCTGAAGCAGCAAAGTTGGCTAGATACGATTCATGACCTCTTCTAACTTTATGGTACTGTAACCCTCTATGCATAATTGTTTATTTGTTAAGCATGCATGTAGTGCTTATTTTGTGCCAGATATTCTTTTAATTACTCTACTGATATTAATTTAATCTTCAGAACTACCCTATGAGGTAGGAACTTTTATTTATTTTGATTTAAATCTATAACAATAAAAGTGTAATATGCTAATTAGATTGGACAGCCGAATGACCTTCCGGATATCATTCTGGACGTCCTTCTGGACGAAGCCGCGGCGGCTGAGGTAGAGGCAGTTAGGGGCGATCAGGCAGGCAGGAGAGCAATTAGGGGCGATGAGGCAGGCAGGCAGAGGGGTTAGGGCCAATCAGGCAGATAGGCAAGTGGTTAGGGGCGATGAGGCAGGCAGGCAGAGTGGTTAGGGGCAATCAGGCAGGCAGGCAGGAGAACTGTTAGGAGCCAGCAGTTCTGGATTGCGAGAGGGTGCAGGTCAAGTTGAGGGACCCGCCCCTCAGCACAAATTTCGTGCACCAGGCCTCTAGTATTAAAATAAATACAAAACAAACTAACAATAAAACAAACAAAAACAAAAACCTAAGGCACAGAGTCACTAAATAACTCCCACAGTCATGTACAGAAATAGAACTGGTACTTGAACCCAGAGTCCTTCCCTTTATCAGTGTACTATGGAATCATATAGGCGGTATCAAAGCACAAAAGCATCAGAACTGAACAGACCAACTCTGCTACCTTTTCTGGTTATGTGACATAGGACAAATTACCTGTTTGAGCCTCATTTTTAGTTGTAAAAATGCAGATAATAATTATATCTACCTCACAAGGTTATTGTTGTCATTAAATAAGTAGTGTATAAAACATGATTGGTACTGAAACAGTTCCATTTTTGTAAATACTATCAGTTTAAAAAATGTGTTTATAAATATTCCTTTAATGCTTCATAACCTTAGTTTTATTGATTTATCTATATGATTTACTGTTTAGCAACCTTGCATGCTCATTTGGTATTGCCATCTCCGTCTGACAGAAGAACAACAACAATGAGGCTGTTTCCCTCAGGGAAGAGATTAACACATAGGCAGTGACCCTATGTGTCTTGGCTGTTTGGAAAGTTGCTGAGCTTTTTCCTAATTTATTCTGACCTTTAAAATTGCACTGAATCTGAATTCTGTACATATTGTTCAGGGTGAATTTTATATTATGGTTTTGCGTGATCTAATTTGTTATGTATATTATTTCTCCTCTGAGCTCCCAGCGAAAACATATTAAATATCTGCTGTTGTCCTTGTGAAGAAGGGTCTGAGTATGTTACTAAATGTCAGAATCCCATGTTCTGTGACATGAAGCATCATCCTCTCATTCAAAGAGTAATGGACTATCTACACAAAGCTCATGGCCCTGCATGTATTGCATGCTGGATGAGTGCAAATGTGTGGAGAGGGTTATATTAGCTTACATCCCCTTCCAAGTGGGAGGAGGAGATGGACAAGAATGTTCAGCTCCAGAGATCCCAGCTTCAACTGGGCAGAAAAGGAGCCTCGTTGGCACATAGAGTGGAGATTTCCTGAACCAGAACCTATTTTTTAACCATTGGCAACTTATGTTAATTTCCTCCAGCTAGGACATAAGGCTCAGATTGTCCAAATATGGCGTTAAGACATTTTGTGTGTTCCTTAAGCGATTCCTGTCCAGCTGCTCATCTATTGTAAGTCATCATGATGAAAGTGTGCAAAGCCTATTTCACTCAGACTTTCTATTGGACAGTTACTCTTGCCTCAGTGTTCACTTCAATCAACTAAACTGAAGAAAAAAAAAAGAATAAAAGACACATAGAAGAAACAGCAATCTCTAGATGCAGTTTGTTGTTTATTTACTCCAACTCTAGTTGTGGAAGGGTATAGGTACTGCATTAGTTAACGTCAGCATTTCTTTTTGCAACTGAAAGAGATATTGGGCTTTTGGGGTATATCTTTTGTCCTTAGTGGGTTATGAGCATCTTGAAGGCTGGTTTCCTCTTTAAGATTACCATCAGAGCTGAGCACCTTCCTTGTACAAACTTACTTACTATATTTATTATTTGCACATATAAAATAATCTTATGACTGAAATTATGTTTAAGAAGCAAAACTAGAGAGGAAAAAATTATTTTTTGCCTGTGACCTTAATGCCTATGATGATTTGTTTTCCTTGTAATATTCTTCTATAACAATTTAGTTCATGTAAATGGTAACATAGCATATTCATGTTAAAATGATGCAGTGACAATATTTCTAGTTATGGAATGTACAAGAATGACTAAAATGTTAATATAATACATATAATTCTCTTCATAACAGTGCCCCTTTCTTCCTTCCATTTGTCCATCTCCTTTTTTTTCCTCCTATTTTCTTTCACTCTCACATTCTTGTTCTCTCTCTCATTCAATATTTACTGAGAATATACTCTATAGCATGTCCTCTGGTACTTATTATATCTGGGAGTACAGAGATAAATAAATAAGACACAGTTTCTGCTCTCAAAGAACTCACACTCTAGACCAGCAAACAGACAATTACAGTACAATGGGGTTAGTTATTTGATTATGTACATAATGCCGAGAGAGCACACAATAATATCCAAATCCAGACTAGGATGTGAGGCATGGAGGACCACTTAGAAAATACACCTTGGAGAGTATGATACAGGAGTAGAATCTTGAAGATTAAACTGGAGTTAGCCAGTGAATTGGGGTGTGAGGGAAGAACATGCTATGTAGAGGGCACAATTTATGCAGATAGAAGGTTCTCAAGATAGAAAGTATACATCAATGGCCTGTGGACGGATCCTGTATATGATCTCAAGGTGAGTAAACTTGCAGTTGATAACTGCAGATTTTTAAGATGGCGAATAGTGTAGATTTTAGCTATAAGTTTGCTTCATTTCACGCTGGTTGCATGGCCTTGGGTAAGCCACTTAACCTCTATAAAGTTTGGTTTCTTCATTTATAAAATAATAATCATATGAGGATTTATGGCAAAAGAAGTTAGTCTGGGACTCAGTTGAGATGCTAGGTAGAAACTGGTTATTATGAACCAGGAGGTCACAATTCAATTCCTGGTCATGGCACATGTCTAGGTTGCGAGCTTGATCCCCAGTGTGGGTGTTCAGGAGACAGCCAATCAATGATTCTCTCTCATCATTGATGTTTCTATCTCTTTTTCCCTCTTCTTTTCTCTCTGAAATCAATAACATTATATTTAAAAATACATTTTAGAATGCAATGATAATAAAGTCAATATACCTCCACATTTATGGAACACACTTGAGCAGTACATAGAGAGAAGTTTACTTTTGTTTTCTTTCTTTTTTTTAAAGGGAAGTTTATTGTTTTAAATATATTGATCAATAAACAAAAATGATTAAAAACAAATATGTTGAGCATTTAATTCAAGAACTTAGAAATGATAGAGCAGACCCAAAATAATGAGACAGACTCAACATGTAAGAGTTAAGGATATAATATAAATAAATTAACGGAAAACTTTAACAACAATCAAAACTGTTAGAGATTATTAATAAAATCAAAAATTAACTAAATAGGTAGATCACTGGTAGATCAGTTCATAGAAAGGGAAGATGCAGTAAACAAATTACAGATTATAAAATAAATAAATATTATAGACACAACAGAGACTTTTTGAAGACAAAATAATTTTAAATAGCTTATGTTAATACATTTGAAAAATATGAAAGGCCAGAATTTGGTACAAGATGAAAATACTCAGAAGACAAAAATACATACTAAAGAAATTGAAATGGAAGTCAATGATCTTCCCTTCCCTTCACTATCCCATAGAAGTGGTCCCAGTTGGCTTTACTGCTGAGTTCTACCAAGCATTTAAGGGAGCAATTAATTTTTATTCATATACAATTTTCCCAGGATATATGAAAAGAGCAAAATCTATCAGATTTATAGTACTGTAATTTTGATTATGAAATGAAATAAGGAAAATAAGTTATAATAAAGCAAAAGCCCCTTTTACTTATGAACATAGAAGAATTCTGATAAATGAAATTAAAAATAAACTAAAGAAATGGAGAGATATTTCATATTCATGGATAGGAAGACTCAATAATGTCAAGATGTCAGTTCTTTCCTACTTGATCTACATATTAAGTATAATCCCAATCAAAATCCTAGGGAATTATTTTGTGGCAAAAAATACAGAATAGGCAACATAATGTTGGGGGTTTAGAAGGACAAACTTGGAAGACTGACACTACCCAACTTCAAGACTTACCATAAAGCTGCAGTAATTCAGGCAGTGTGGCATTGGAGAAAGAATGGACAAATAGCTCAATGTAACATAGTAGAGAGCCCAGAAATAGATCCAAGGAAATATTGTCAACTGATTTTTCACAAAAGAGCAAATGACAATACAATGGGGCAAAGATAGTCTTTTCAACAAATGGTGCTGGAAAAAAATGGACATCGACATGAAAAAACAATGATTTCATATGCAATAAAGACCTTTCATAGACCTAAATGTAAAATACAAAACTTGAAAGTCTTAGAAGATAACATAAAAGAAAATCTACATGATCTTGAGAATGGTAATGACTTTTTTTTGGTTAATCCTCACCCAAGGCTATTTTTGCCTCTGGCACATGCCCCAACCAAGGCCAGGGATTGAACCTGCAACCCAGGTAAGTACCTGCCCTTGACTAGAAATTGAACCCAAGACCCTTCAATGCACAGGCCAACACTCTAACCATTGAACAACACCAACCAGGGCAGTGATAACTTTTTAGATACAATATCAAAGGCGCAACCCATGGAAGAAATAATTGATCAGGTGGAGTTCATTAAAATTTTTTAAAAAGTTCTGCCCCGTGAAAAACAGTGCCAAATGAATGAGAAGACAAGCCATAGACTGGGAGAAAATTTTTGCAAAGTACACATTTGATAAAGGACTATGATCTGAAATATACAAAGAACTCTTTCTTTATTTTATTTTTCAATTACAGTTTAGGTTCAATTTATTTTGTATTACTTTTAGGTATACAGCATAGTGCTTAAACAATAATATAGTTTACAAAGTGTTCCTCCCAATATTTCCAGTACCCATCTGGCACCATAATACAATATTATTGACTCTATATCCCTGTCACTATTTGTAACTATTTTGTATTCCTTAATCACTTCATCTTTTTCACCCAGTCCCCCAACCCCACTCCTCTCTGACAACCATCAGTCTGTTCTCTGTATTTATCAGTCTGTTTCAATTTTGTTTGTTCATTTATTTTCTTCTTTATTTTCCACACATAAGTGAAATCATACGGTAGTAGTTGTTCTCTGACTGACTTACTTCACTTGGCATAATACTCTGTGCTCTTCTATACTGTTGCAAATGGTAAGATTTCATTCTTTTTTGGCCAAGTAATATTCCACTTATAACTTTACAAAGAACTAGTAAAACTCAACAATGAGAAAACAAACAACTGGATTTAAAAATAGACAAAAGTACGTAACAGAGAAGATATACAAATGGGAAATAAACTTATGAAAAGGTGTTTCACATCATATTTTATCAGGGAAAGGCAAATTAACAATGAGATATTACTACACACTAATTAGAATGGCCATAATCCAGAACACTGACATCACCAAATGTTAGTAAGGATGCAGATCAACAGGAACTATCATTCAGTGGTGATTGGAATGCAAAACGATACAGTCACTTTGGAAGACAGTTTGGCAGTTTCTGAGAAAAATATATATACTCTTACCATATGATCCAGCAATTGCAGTCCTTGGTATTTACCCAAAGGATTTGAAAACTTATGTCCACACAAAAACCTCAACATGGTTGTTTTCAGCAGTTTTATTCATAATTGCTGATTCTAAGAAGCAACCAAGATGTTCTTTAGCAGATGAATGAATAAACTGCTGTACATCCAGACAATGAAATATTTTTCAGATCCAAAAAGAAATGAACTATAAAGCCATGGAAAGATACAGAGAACCTTAAATGTATGTTGCTAGGTGAAAAAAATCAATCTCAAAGGGCTACACCCTATATGATTTCTCTTATATAACATTTTTTAAAAATCGTTTTAAATATGTTTTTTTAAATAATCCTCACCTGAGAAAATTCCTCCCACCTATTGATTTTTAGAGAGAGTGGAAGGGAGGGGGAGAGACAGAGAGGGAGAAACATTGATGTGAGAGAGACACATCAATTGGTTGCCTCCTGCATGCTCCCCGACCAGGGCTGGGGATTGAGCCTGCAACTGAGGTATGTGCCCTTGATTGGAATTGAACCCATGACCCTCCAGTCCTCAGGCTGATGCTCTAACCACTAAGGAACTGGATAAGACTAAAATACGTTTTTACTGATTTTAGAGAAAGGGGAAGGAAGAAGGATAGAGAGAAACATCAGTGAGAGAGAAACATCGCTCAGCTGCCTCCTGCATGACCCTACTGGGGATCAAGCCCACAACCCCAGGCATACCCTGACCGGGAATCAAACCAGTGACCTCTTGGTTCATGGGTCGATGCTCAACCACTGAGCCACCCTGGCCAGGCAATTATATAATATTTTAAAAAAGGCAAAACTACGGGGTTCAAAAAGTTGAATATGGAACTGCTGTTTGACCCAGTGATCCCACTTCTGAAAATATATCCTAGGAATCCTATCAGAAAATATATGCACTCCTTTGTTCATAGTAGCATTATTTACAGTAGCTAAGATCTAGGAATAGCCCAAGTGCCCATCAGTAGATGAGTGGATAAAAAAAGCTGTGGTATAAGCATGGATGGGTCTGGAGAGAATTATGCTAAGTGAAATAAGCCAATTGGAGAAAGCCAACATGATCTCACTCATTTGTGGAATATAGTGAACAACATAAATCGATGAACAAAAATAGGTCTAGAGACAGAGAAGCATCGAACTGACTGTCAAACCTCAGAGAGAAGGCAGGGGAGGAGGTGTAAGAGATCAACCAAAGGACGTGTATGCATGCATATAAGCATTACCAATGGACAGTCACTAGGGGGTGAGGGCATGTGCTGGGGCGTGGGAGTGGCCAGAGAGAGGTCAATGGAGGAAAAAAATATAATATTGTAATAGCTATGTATGGGCCAGAGGGGGTTACTTGAAATATTAGGGGAACTACTTTGTAAGGTATATGATTGTCTAACTACTATGTTGTGCACCTGTAATTAATACAGAATAATATTGAATGTGAACTATAATGGAAAAAACTATGGAAAATTGTATATTATATATTTTTCATCATAAAAAAAGCTGTGGTATATTTATACCATGGAATACTAGGCAGCTGCAAAATAAAAGGATATCTTACCCTTTGAGACAGCATGAAGAGACCTGGAAATTATTATGCTAAGGAAAATAAGCCAGTTAGAGAAAGACAAATATCACATTATTTCACTTATATGTGGTATCTAATGAACAAAATAAACTGATGAACAAAGTAGGGCCAGATGCATGGAACAGAATGCCAGATCTCAGAGGGGAGGAGGTGGAGGGGATTGGAAGAGATTAACCAGAGAACATATACTAGTATACCAGTATATGCATATATGCATAGCCCATTGACACAGACAATAGTGTGGGGAAGATCTGGGTGGGGCAGGGGCTGGGTAGAGGTGGGCAAAGAGGGGGATATCTATAATACAGTTAACAGTAAATGAAAACAAACAACCTATGGAGACAATGAAAAATCAGAGTTTGGTAGGGGAGAGGATGAATAGATGGAATACAGACTTTCGGCAGTGAAAATACTCTTTATGATACTGAAATGATGGGTACATGTGTTCAAACCAGTAGAATGTAAAACACCAAGAGTGAATCCTAATATGAAGTATGGAATTTGGATGATTTTGATGTGTGAAATGTATATTAATCAATTGTAGCAAATGTATATTCTGGTGGGAGATATTGATATTGGGGCAGGTTATTAATGTGTGGGGCCAGGGAGTATATGGGAAATCTCTACCTTCCACTTAATTTTGCTGTGAACTTAAAACTGCTCTAAAAAAATAAAGGTTTAAGAAAAAAAGCAAAATATCCCATTACTTATAACATAGATGCTAAAGTATTAGTTAACTGCTTTCAATAGTTTTATATATCAGCCTTAAAAATCAGTTGTTGCAATTAACTTCAGTTTTAGTGTAAAGAAGAAAAATCATGCTTATCTTAATCTAGCATTGAAGGGACATTCCTACCTCAATAATGGATATGTGATTAAAATCTATAGAAAACACTGTACTTAATATAGATACTAAATACATTCCTCTTAAGATGAGGAATAAAACAAGGATGCTATTAACCTACTGCTGTTCAACCCAACACTGGAGGGCAATAAAGATGAAAATTAACTAAGTGTGTAAAGATGTGGAAAAAAAGATAAAACTTGTATTATTTTCAGATAATATGATTATCTAACTAGAAAAATCAATAGTACCTGCAAACTTATTAAACCTATTAAGTAATTAAGCCAGATTGGCAATTACTAATCTACAAAAATCAATATTATTTTCAACATGCAATAACCATTCAGAAATGTTGTAAGTAAAAATACAATTCATATTAACAACAAAACTAAAAATATGCAGAAGTTAATTTTAACAGGAATACGTAAAACTTTTATTGAGAAAAATTGAACTGTATAGTAAAGGACATAGAAAAAAACCCTAAATAAAATCAGAATAAATTTGAGACATTTAGTGCTCTCAGATGTGTTTCTGTAATATAAAGTTTTTTAAATTTCTTCAAATCAATCTGTAAGTTAAGATATTTAGTTTGTTCCTTGAGTGATATTCATTTGGAAGTCTTTTAAAAAATATATATATTTTATTGATTTTTTTTTTTTTTACAGAGAGGAAGGGAGAGGGATAGAGAGTTAGAAACATTGATGAGAGAGAAACATAGATCAGCTGCCTCCTGCACACCCCCTACTGGGTATGTGCCTGCAACCAAGGTATAGGCCCTTGGCTGGAATTGAACCTGGGACCCTTCAGTCTGCAGGCTGACGCTCTATCCACTGAGCCAAACCGGTTAGGGCCGTGGTCAGCAAACTCATTAGTCAACAGAGCCAAATATCAACAGTACAACGATTGAAATTTCTTTTAGAGCCAAATTTTTTAAACTTAAACTATATAGGTAGGTACTTTGTTATTAACTTAATTAGGGTACTCCTAAGGCTTAGGAAGAGCCACATTCAAGGAGCCAAAGAGCCACATGTGGCTCGCGAGCCACAGTTTGCCGACCATGGGGTTAGGGCCACTTGGAAGTCTTAAGGTTCACAAATAGCCAAGTCATTCTTAAGAAAGAAGACTAAAGCAAGGAGATTTACCCTGTCACATATCACAAGATACTATAACGTCAGTGAAATAAAAACAGTGTGATATTGGCCCCTAAACAGAATACCTAGTAGAACAGAATAGAGAGCTTAGTGACAAACTCATATACAAATTTAATATGAAATAATTATAGCATTTCAAATTACTGGGGATAGGAAAAATTGTTTGATATGTGGTTTTGGGAAACTGGATCACTATGTAGAGAAATATAAAACTGGATTACTTCTTAACAGCACAGACAGAGATGGATTACAGGTGGATTAAAGGGTTAGAGCTGAAAGGGAAAACTTTAAAAGTTGTTTTATATTCCTTCTTCCTCATATAATCATCTAGGTGGAAGTTTAAGGTCTCCAGGGTTCTGAAGAAACCTTTTAGAATAAAGCCTTCTTGGCTTCTCTTTCTACTTTGTTTTGGTGCTTTGCACAGATATCCTTTTTGTGCCACTTATTAAAGAGATTTTTAAAAGATATATTTAATCCAGCATTTTTGTTCTTAGTCCAGTGTTGAGTGTTTCCTTCCACGTCCTGCGTGGAGTAGGGTTCGGTATCTGAAAGAGGAGCCGCTCAACAAATGAGAGAAAAAGACACGAGATAATTTTGCAATATTGGAGGACCAGGCAGGCAAGTCCAACTCAAGGAGAGGGACTTCCACCCATGCTCAGGCTGCTCCAATCTTTTATTGACCTGGAGTAGCCCTTAGGCAGGCGACCCCCCATTAACAGGCAGACTAGCCCATCAGCAAGGATTTACATAATAATAAATGGGGGAGTAGTTTCAGCTACCAGGGACAGAGGTGGTGCCTAGCTCCAACCTTTGCTAGGGCTTCAAAGGCACCCAGCATCGGGGGGGGGGGGGGGGGGGGGCGGTTTGGGGGGGTTCTCTGTCTATGCTTATCAGATAGTGAAGGCAATAAACAGTTTCCCACATCTCCCCCTTATTTTTTCCTTAAGAATCTTGTATCTGCAGACCAGAAATAAACATATAAGAACAAGTCCCATTTTCAATGTCCAACAGTTCTGAGTCCAAGTTTCAATGTTTGACAGTTCATGTGTACATACCAGCAATGAAATGCTGGTTCTGGATGGTGGACAAATGCAGGTCCAGTCCTCTCTGGTTTGGTCCTGGGCACCCTGCAGCGATGCACAGCTGCTGACTGCTAGCATGGCAAGGCGTCTTCACCATCTCCATCTCTGAACTGTCTCTCCTGTCTTTGTGGCTGGAGCAATTTGGTCAGTTTCTTTCTGGGATCCCTTGTTGCAGGAATCCACATGGTCTTTGAGTTGTTTTCTGAAAATATACAAACGTATTCTCGACCAAAGGTTAATAAAGGAAATTTTACGTGGGGGATCCTTTTTATATTGGCCCAAATGATTTTCCTTTGGCTTATTTTGACACCACATATGTTTTTCATGGGTGTCTTGCTGTTAGCATTACAAAATGAAAAAAAAATTTTTCTAGATGTAATTTAGTTACAGGATATTTTTCCTTACATGGTATTCTTCCACTATATTTTTCCACTATCCCCCCCTTTTTTTTATTTAACTAGGAGACTTCTTGGAAATTTTATAATGCAGTCTAGATAGCTTTAAATATTAATTTTTTGCACAAAAAAATTGAACCTGAACATGCTTTAGGTTTATAGCATGTTTACCACGAAATGAAAATTTTTGTTAATACTTTTTGAATAATTACTGTTGTGCCCAGATTTCATGATTCCCAAGAACCCACAGGGAGCCAGTGAGTCCGATGCAAAAGCAAAGAGTCATTCATTTCAAACCTAGGTTTGGCTCCCCTGCCACACTCACCGATGCAACGGTAAGCTCCAGTGGCTGAGAGAGAGAAAACTGTGTGGAGAGAGGTTTTATAGGGGTTTGGGGTAAGGGGAGGAGAAAGGACTATGGGCCCTGCCGATTGGCCAGGCGCGAGTACACAGGATGTGGTCATAGTGATGGCGTGCACTTCCCTTGACTATCTTCCAGGAAGAAGCTTGCTGAGCACATGGCCAAGTTAAGATGAAGGGCATAGCCCTTACCCTGGGGCAAGGTGGAGGGCGTAGTCCTCGCCCTTTCAATTACTTATTTCAAATCAGCCAACTTTAATTAATTTGAAAACTTGACTTTAATTAATTTGAAAACTATTTTGCTGTCAAATTTAATATTTTAACAATAATCTTAATTTACACTGTAAATATTAATGAAAAGGATCACTTTACATCCTTGTGAAGGCCCAAGCATTCCTGTTGTTAGGCTAGATTTAGACATAGGGTCTGTTAGCCAAGCCTTCGTTTTTCTGGGTACCATTTTCAGATGGACCAAGTCTCTTCTGTTATTTGGTTCCTGATCTGGGCTGGGCATGGGAAGCAAGAAGCAGCCATGGGGACAGGAGACCTTCCTCAGAAGGGGTGAGTGTTCAAGCCCCTGCACCATTGGGGGGGTGAGGATCTGTGCCCCACCTCTGTTGAACC
Source organism: Myotis myotis (assembly GCF_014108235.1). Classification (NCBI taxonomy): domain Eukaryota; kingdom Metazoa; phylum Chordata; class Mammalia; order Chiroptera; family Vespertilionidae; genus Myotis; species Myotis myotis. The sequence goes on from NW_023416346.1 coordinate 86,057,134, forward strand.
CCAAGTTTTCTCCTACTGGCCCCCAGCTGTGCCTGTCTTAGGTTGCCCCACCCTGTGGGGTCTTACCCGTCTTTGACTACCAACCATCTCTGGGCCAAGTAGGGTGATGTGAGGTTCAGTTCTGTCTCCTTGTTAACCTATGTCCCTCTGGCTTCCATGCCCAGCAACTGCCTTTGGATCCCCTCACCTGCTGGCGGGGCCCCGGCATTGATCACAGGGAACCCAGGTTTCTTCTCCAGAGAGGGCCCAGCTTACGCCATTGGGCAAGAGACAGATCCATGGTACCAGCCATCATGATCCCAGTTTGAATGGAGAGCCTAGATAACAGCTGTAGACAATTGGAATCCTTTTGGCAAAAAAAAAAAAAAAAGTCAAGAGAGGTCAATACAGAATGCTCAAGTGCCTTTCCCAGGAGGCCCTCCACACAGTGGAAAGGAATAAATCCCTTCTTGTAAAACATTCAAATTCATTTGTAAATTTTTTGGGATAAATGCACAATATACTGTTGTAAAGCATCAAAAATTATTAACAGAACTTTGTAGAATAATACCATGTAAGAATATTCTTTGCTCTAGGTCATGACAACTTAATTTTAAACTCAAGGTTTGGAATGAGGAACCTAGTTTTCAAAAAAAAAAAAAGAAGAAATTTACAGAAGCAGAGACAGTATGCTATCTAAATTATAGTTCTGGGTCTCCAGAGCACTGAGTTGACAAGTTATCTGGAGCCCTCTGACCTTGGGATAGCTATGCTGTCCTTCCCAGGTAAAGGAAAAATGTGCCTTCTAAGACCAGTATGAAACTATAGTTTTTACCTGAAAGGATTGTTACCATACTTCACTTTACCGTGCCCCAGGTGGTCTCTGGGCTGTTTGTTGTCTGGTTTGTCTTCCTCCTGTTCCTCATCTTCAGTGGACTGCTTGGAGTCGCTGTTCTCTGTGGCTGCGGTAGTTGATTGTTTACAGCTACATGTTATGGCTCCAGGCGCAAGATCTTCAGTCTGGCTAGATTTCTGATGCAGTTTAATATTTCTAGCAGGAATCCATACGGATTTGGAAAAATTCTCTGGGAATATACAAGCGTACCCTCTGCCAAAGGTTAATAATGGGTCAGGTCCCTTCCATAAACCAGATTCAGGATCCTTCCATTTAACTAGACCATTTTCTTTTGTTTTATTCTGACACCAATGTAGCTCCATAGGTGTCTTTCCATCAGCATCACAAGTGAAAAAATTTAGAGTAATTAAGGCTTCATGCAGCCTACCCACAGGTGATTTCTCCATCATCCCTCCTTTTTGTTTTTCTAATTGAGATTTCAGTCATTGGTGTTGACGTTCAATAATGACCTGTCCTTGGGAATTATATGGTATTCCCATAATGTGCTGAATTTTCCACTTTTCACAAAATTCCTGGAATTGACAGCTTGTATAAGCAGGTCCATTATCAGTTTTAATAATCTTTGGAATTCCCATGACGGCAAAAGCAGCTAGGCAATGATTAATAACCTGTTCTGCCGTCTCTCCTGTAGATACAGTGGCCCATAGGACCTTTGAAAAAGTATCTACAGAGACATGTAACGCCCCAAGACGTCCAAAAGGAGTATAATGTGTTACATCCATTTGCCAGATATGGTCCCTTAGCAAACCTCTAGGGTTGACTCCTGTGTTAGGCCCTTGAGGTAGATGTAACATGCAGCTGGGACATTCCTTGATAATCTGTTTTGCTTTCTGTCGAGAGATTGAGAATTGTTTGGACAACATTTTAGCAGGCTGATATAAAAGCTGATGAGACTCTGAAGCCTCTTTTAATAAAGCAACCAATTGATCAGCATGTGCATTTCCCTTAGTTAATGGGCCAGGTAATACACTGTGAGCCCTGATGTGAGCGATATAAAAAGGGTATTTTCTCTGCTGCACAATCTGCTGAACCTGCTTAAATAGTAAGAACTTTGGTCACTAAGCCATTTCAGCCGGGCAGTTTCAATTCTACTTACTAGACCCGAAGCATAAGAGGAATCAGAAATTATGTTAACAGGCTATTGGAAATCTTGCAATGCAGCCTTAATAGCTTCTAACTCAATTCTTTGCACAGAAGTATGACTGGTCAGTATGACTCGGTCAGAATTTATAGTATGATAGGCAGCTTTCCCATTTGATGACCCATCAGTAAAAACAGTTAAAGCTCCAGGAATTGGTTCCTGCCTAGTATTTTTTGGTATAATGATGGAGGTCTTATTTAAAAATTGTAAAAGTTTATCTTTAATAGGTGACAACTAAGTTCCCCTGAATATCCACTTAACCCAATTTGCCAATTTACGTCAGTTTGAAACAACATTTCTATTGCTTTCCAGTGAGGGGAAGATAGATGCATTTAGGTTCTTCTCCTCTAAGCTGCCTGCAATGCTTCCTAAGCTGATATATTAATTGAGCCATCAGTTCTATATAAGTAATAGCAGTTTTAGAGGACTGATGGCCTAGGTGGACCCATTCAATAATAGCGGGAGAGTCTTTATTTTGGAAGATGACTCCACTGGGACTATTTGCAGTATGGTTAATCTGTCCCAATAAAGGCAATTCAGGCTGTACCCATGCTACTTGAGCTGAGGATATCGCCTGTTCAATTCTTAGCAACTCCTTTCTGGCATCATCTGTTAGTGTTCTGGGTGAGGAAAGGTCAGAGTCACCCCTAAGTATATCAAATAAATTTGTCATTTCTCCCGTAGAGATTTTTAGGTAGGGTCTTAGCCAGTAAATGTCCCCTAATAATTTCTGAAAATCATTTAAAGTTTTAAGACAGTCTTTTCGTAGTTCCACCTTTTGTGGCCTAATGTATTGATTTTCAATTATGATTCCCAGATATTTAAAAGGTGTTTGTTTTTGTACCTTTTCTGGAGCAATTTTTAAGCCCCATTTAGGGAGCTCCTTCTCTAATTGGAAAAATATTTCTAAAGTCTGCTCTTCCCGTGGACTTGCTAAGAGAAAGTAATCCATGTAATGGATAATGTAACATCGGTAATATCTGTCCCTTAAAGGTTGAACAGCTTGAGCCACATATTTTTGGCACAAGGTAGGGCTATTGGCCATTCCTTGAGGCAAAACTTTCCACTGGTATCTTCTCATGGGTTCTATATTATTAATAGATGGCACTGAAAAGGCAAATCTTTCTTTATCTTGAGGTGCCAAGGGAATGGTGAAAAAGCAATCCTTAAGATCTACTACTATGAGAGACCAATTTAAAGGGATTTGTGAAGGCGCTGGGAGTCCAGATTGCAAAGCTCCCATGGTATGCATAGTAGCATTAATTGCTCTGAGATCATGTATCAATCGCCATTTCCCTGCCACCTTCTTAGGTATAATAAATATAGGCGTATTCCAAGGGCTATTGGAAGGCTCTATATGACCAGCTTCTATTTGTTCCTGTATCAATCCATGAATATGACCTAATTTCTCCTTGGGTAATGGCCACTGATCCACCCATACAGGTTTATCATCTTTCCATTGTATAGGATCAGCATGGGGGCGAGGAGACTGAGCAGTGACCACTCCTAAAAAGGTTGATATCCTCGCCTTCCTGGGTTTTTTACACCTTGATCACTCTGATGTCCCATCTGAGTTACAAGCTGCTGACCTTTGCCAGTAATAATACAAGCTTGTAAACCTTCTAAGACATCCCGGCCCCATAAATTGACTGTAATTCCAGAGACAATGTAGGGCTGAAACCATCCTGTCTGTCCTTCCTCATCTTGCCATTTTAACTGCAGCACTACGTTGTGTGTTATCAGGAACTCCCACCCCTCTAATTGAGTCCATAGCTTCTACCATGGACCAACTAGGAGGCCAGAATTCTTTGCTGATAACGCTGACATCTGCCCCAGTGTCTACTAGGCCTTTAAACATTTTTCCTTCTATTCTCAAATTAATCATAGGACGAGTTTTGCTAATTTCCTGTATCCAATAGATGTCTGAGCTTTCAATCCTTGCATTCCTCTTTTCCGATTTATAGCCTTGCCTTGTTGAGCATAAGGTAGAAATAGTATTTGAGCAATTCTTTGTCCTGGAGTAATTTGTATAATATGATTGCATTCCAATATAACTTTAATCTCTCCCTCATAATTTGAATCTATGACTCCAGGCAAAACAGTTAATCCTTTCAGAGTGTTTCCACTTCTCCCTAAAATTAACCCTAAAGTTCCTGATGGCACAGGTCCCCAGATTCCTGTAGGAACAGCTTGCCGAGCCATATCAGGGGTCAAAGTGACCGCTATAGTACTGTTAAGATCTAGGGTTGCACTTCCTGGAGTGGCCCAAATCAGAGATTCCACTGTGGGCTTTGCAGGGCAGATCTCCCCTTTTATTGACGGGGCTGGGGGTTGCCCCGTTGGCCGTTTCCCTGCGGTTGGCCATACCCTGTGTCTTGATTTAATGGCTGCCCATTTTTGTGGAATCTCGATTTACAATGGCCGGCCCAATGGTAGCTGGCATCTAGGACACAAGAGAGGTTGGATCTGTTTTGATCTGCTCACTAGGCGAGATGTTAGCGCCTTTCCCTGGAGCGCCCTCTTGTGTCCTTCTTGGTTGTCTACATTCTTTTCTAAAATGTCCTATGTTTCCACAGTTATGACACCTTTTATTTACAGTAGCAGCGGCAGTGAGTAAATTCACTTGAAAAGTGCCTGACCCCACATTCTGACATGCTCGAATCATTTCTGTAATGGTACTACCTTTTCTCAGAGGCATCAGGCATTTCTTACAATCATCATTGGCATTTTCATAGGCTAATTGTTGAATTAAAATGTCTCCTGCTGTCTCATGTTGAATCTGTCGTCTCACTGCTCGAGTGAGACGAGCCACAAAATCAGAAAATGATTCTAAAGGCCCCTGTAAACATTTACTAAAAACTCCCTCAGAGTCCCCTTTTGCTGGTAAAGTCCACCACGCTTTCCTTCCACAAGCTCTAATTTGCTCATTTGCCAGTTGCACATAATCTAACTGGGTTCGCACATCGTTGTATTGTCCCAGTCCTGCTAGCATTTCATAAGTTATTTGAGCATTCAGCCCGCGGTTTATTTGGGCTTGCTCCTGGCATCTCTCCAAGAATTCTCCTTTCCATAGTAAATAATCTCCTCCATCCAGAGTTGCACCTGCTAGAGAATACCAATCATGAGGGATTAGGAAAGCTTCAGAAATACTATGCATAACTTCTCCTGTAAAAGGAGCTGTTGGACCATTTTGGACTACACTTTCACGTAAGGCCTTTATCATTTTAACGTCAATTTTTACATGCTGTCTGATTACCTGATTCGGTAGCTGTGGATCAGGTACCTCTATGATAGGGAAAGCAAGCCTTTCTTCCGCTGGTATTTCCCTCAATCCTTCTCTGATGGCTTTTTGCACAGGTGATTCAAATGACAGCGAATTAAGCATATCAGAATTAGGACGTGCATGCAGAGGTGGAGAGGACCATGAAGGCTATTCCTCTAACGTGTCTTCCCACTCCTCACTAGGAGGAGCGGAGGGAACCAGTTGAGGAGACTCCTCCTCAGCCTCTGTAAAATGCTTTAGCAAATGCGATATTATGTTCCCCATGGAAAAAGTTTTTTGAGATGAGTTTTTTCTTGCTGCTAACCTTTTTTCAAGTTCTAACTAACTTTTTTGGCAACCTTTTAAGATCTAACCTTCAAGAAAAGCAAAGGTTATGTTCTATAATAACATGCAAAAACTGTAAAAGATTACCTTCTAAAATTTTAACACTTTAAACATGCAAATCAAAAGCACAAAGTACAGTTTCTTAGTTTTTTAAAAGCCAAATATACCTTTTTAAAGCCGAATCTACTTTCTTAAAGCCAAACCCTGCCCCCTTGGTTAGCCTGGTTAAGAAAACATTCCCAGTTTACTTACAGACCCGGGCTTCTGTAGTTGATCCTGGGCATTGCGTGCGGTAGAGTCCCCCTCACCTTTTTTCTGTGAGTTTTCCGCACCTTTTCGGTGAAAACTTCCTTTTCTCGCTCCAGTGAGGCCTCCACTTCCAGATTACCCATCGGGCGCCAGATGTTGAGTGTTTCCTTCCACGTCCCGCGTGGAGTAGGGTTCGGTATCTGAAAGAGGAGCCGCTCAACAAATGAGAGAAAAAGACACGAGATAATTTTGCAATATTGGAGGACCAGGCGGGCAAGTCCAACTCAAGGAGAGGGACTTCCACCCATGCTCAGGCTGCTCCAATCTTTTATTGATCTGGAGTAGCCCTTAGGCAGGCGACCCCCCATTAACAGGCAGACTAGCCCATCAGCAAGGATCTACATAATAATAAATGGGGGAGTAGTTTCAGCTACCACGGACAAACAGAGGTGGTGCCTAGCTCTGACCTTTGCTAGGGCTTCAAAGGCACCCAGCCTCAGGGGGGTTTCGGGGGGGGGGGGGGGAGGGTTGTCTGTCTATGCTTATCAGATAGTGAAGGCAATAAACAGTTTCCCACAGTCCAGAGTCATTGTATCTTATTCACCATATTTCCAGAAAGGGAAATCTCTCCGTATTTCTTCATTTTCAACCTGGGGGGGGGGAGGGGATGCTTTGAAATTAGAGAAAAGAATACTGAGTATTCATTCCTTCCTTGTGGGATTTAAGAATTGCTGCTAGGGATTATTCAGTCTTTATTATCATTTTATTGTGGGAGATATGTAGTGCTCATCATTTAAATGTCATAGTGGATGGATTTACATAATATTCAAATTACACATATATTAAGAAATGTTTAAATTGAGTGATAGAATGGGTGCTTGGCAGAGAAAATTTTGAATAATAAGTTACATTTGCCAGTTGCAAGAGAATCCACTCATATCATTCTGAGGCTGTTTGCCAAAGGATATCCTTTGGCTAGTCTACCAAATGGATCTGTGATATATCATGAAATTAATTGCTTTATTTCCAGCATATGTTTTGGTAGTAGATAGTAATTTTAGATGGGGATTGCCTCTGTGACTAATTTATGAGAAGGAAAAGATATTTTTCTATAATATCAGAATTCTCATATTTGTTTGGATCAAATAGAGTATTTATCGCCAAGTAGTACAACATATAGGGCTGCAAAGAACTAGATGGTTTAATAGTAGGGAATAGGCTACAGATAAGGAAACCAAGTTAGAAATATAAACACTGTATCCATGAAATGGTAAAGCACATTTCATGCTCAGGTGATACATGATCTCCATTAATTGTCACTTGTGGAAAGGTGTAGAAGGAAGACCACAAATTAGATTTTAAAAACTTACTTTAAAACTGACTCGAGATATTATGACACTCAACTGATAGCTAAAAATCTGACATTTTAAAATCTGATATTCTTTTTTTTCTTCATGAGTTTATTTTTTAATTGATTTTTAAAAATATATTTTATTGATTCTTTACAGAGAGGAAGGGAGAGGAAGAGGGATAGAGAGCCAGAAACATCGATGAGAGAGAAACATCGATCAGCTGCCTCCTGCACACTCCCCACTGGGTATGTGCCCACAACCAAGGTACATGCCCTTGACTGGAATAGAATCCGGGACCCCCCGAGTCCGCAGGCCGACCCTCCATCCACTGAGCCAAACCGGTCAGGGCTATTTTTTAATTGATTTGATTAGAGAGAGTAAAGGAGAAGAAGGGCGAGAGAGAAATATCGATCAGTTGCCTCCTGCATGCACGCCACCTGGGGTTTGAACCTGCAACTGTGTATGTGCCCTGACCCGGAATCGAACCTGTGACCTTTCAATGTATGGACAATGCTCCAAACAATTGAGCCACCCTAGCCAGGACTTCTTCATGAGTTTAGAGATTGGTGTTGAGACTAGGTTTCTCTTTCTAACCCCTGATTACCTTGACCCAAATGTTACTCTAAAGTTATTTGAATGTACAGGGTCATTTGCTATATCATAATGGATCAGCCAAATGAAGCCCAAATTTGACAATTTCCATATATACAACCGCAACTTTCATTTAGCTCTTCATTCCTCTACTTGTGAATAGTCAAGGGAAGTCCCTCATAGTCAAGCAAATTCCTGAACGTTAAAGATAGAGACTAAAACAAATAGATCAAAGACAAGTGGAAGGAAATAGGAGAGATAGACTTGAAATATATAACTTGACTATTTTCAGATAGATGGAAAGAAACTGCATCTGTGAAGCAAGAACAGGAGCTTCTAAAAGAGAGCAAAGAAGAACACTTGGAATTAAAAGAAGTGATAGCAGATATGAAAAACTTAGTAGATGGTTTGGAAGATAAAATTAAGAAAATATTTTAAATGGTCAAAAAAGGAAAGAGATGGAGGATTAGAGAGAAAAGAGAAAAGTAAAAGTCTAGTCTAGGAGGTCCAAACAAATGAATTTTATAAAGATAAAGAGGAAATTATACAGGAAATAACTGAGAGGATTTTCTTTGAATATAAGACTGAATTAGTCTAAATTTAAGACTGAAGTGTTTTTTCCAGAAAGGACCAATATGGATGAAGATAGATTGTTAAGGACCTCGTTAGGTAAAAAAGAAGGAACTCTTGCCTTTTGCAACAGCATGGATGGAACTGGAGAGCATTATGCTAAGTGAAATAAGCCAGTCAGAGAAAGATAAATACCTTATGATTGCACTCATTTGTGGAATATAGAGAACAACATGAACAGGGACAGATCCAAAGACAGAGAAACATCGATCAGACTATTAATCCCCAGAGGGAAAGTAGGGGAGGAAGGGGTCAAGGGGAAGAGATCAACCAAAGGACTTGTATGCATGCATATAAGCCAAACCAATGGACATGGACAACAGGGGGATGAGAGCATGAGTGGTGGGGAGGGGAGGATGGCGGTTTAATGGGGGGGCGGGGGATGAGGACACATTTGTAATACCTTAACTAATAAAGATTTTTTTTTTTTTAAAAAAGGACCTCATTAGGAAATTTCAGAATCATTGGAACCAAGATTCCTGCCTATCTAGCATTCTATAACTGGCCAAAGTAATAGGAGGATAAATAAAGAAATGTGTAGATTTGCAACATCTCAAAAACTAACATCTATACCCTTTTTCAGGGAGCTTCATATAAATGGGCTTCATCATAATAAGTGAGCAAAGCCAGAAAAATAAGACCAGGAAATATTGGGCAAGAGAATTCCAACATAGGAAAGAAGCAAAGATAATTCCTTAGGATGAAGGTAGAAGAAGATCCCCAAAATACAACCTGGCAGTATGCATAGAAGGCAACAAGTTCAGATTAGAGCTACCAGAATTTTCCAGGTGATACTACTTTAAAATGAAATGACATGAATGAGGATATTTAGAGAACTAGAGGAGAGTTAGGGATTTAGTGTTAAGTGTCTTGAAAATTAGAAACCAAAGCAAAACAAAGAAGACAATTAGTAACTTTAGGGAATATAAAACTTGTTTGGAAAGTAAGATTAATCACATTTCATATGTATCAGTTATAAATAATATTTAGATATCCATGATAATGTAAATACTAAATATGAATAAATAAACTTACAAGTATATTGGGAGTATGAGGAAGTGTGCTTAGGTTGGGGGGCAAAGGTGGTGGTAATGGGACAGTGAGAAGAGAGCTAAATCCTCATCTTTATTGTAAAGTTAATAGGTAATGCATAAAACTTAAAAATTAATAGTAATATTTATTTTGAGATATTAGAAATATGGAAGTAAATACTAGAATATTTGGCTTAAAATGATATAAGTCGTTGCTTCTTTGGAAGGGGAAATAGGAGAAAAGGGCCTGGGGATTGCTGTTTGTCCTAAACTATTATGTAGAACTATGTGATTATTTGCAAAAGAAAAATTTTAATAAAAATCTTTAACTTTGGATGCTACTTAAATGATCATTTGAGCATTATGAATGTTATGCTGCAATCAAGTTTCCAGGCTGTATTTCCTCTCTTCAGTGACTGTACAGTACAGTAGGTGGAAGCTACACTCACCTCCTCCCAGGACCAAACTGGAATCACAACTAAATTACAGAACAATCATCATGAATATCCAACGTGAATACTAGCTGAGAGAAGTCTTATAGACAAGGATTTATAGAAGAAGCCACATCTTCTGTGATTGTTCTAGCCCAAAGCACCTGAGCTGGAAAGAGTTGCCTATATAACAGCTGACTGTGAAAAGCCACAGGGTTTCTGTCCATGAGAGAGAGACAGGAGTCCACTAGAGATACAGGTACCCTCTTAAAGGGCCAATGCACAAAATTTTGTTCACAGCCTTTTATCCTAGGCTCTGGCAGAGAGAGAGCAGAGTGAACTAGACTCCCTGTGCTGAGACATTCTCCCACATCTCAGACACCATCTTTATTGGATGGAGCATGACCTCTGTGTGGCATTAGCCAGGGGGAATGCATTAGCCCCACCGTACTCACTCCTTCTAACCCCACCTTCACATCATTTGAGGATAACATGATACTGTATAGAGAAAACCCTAACATTCTATCAGAAAACTACTAGAACTAATAAACGAATTCAGTAAAGTAGCAGGATACAAAATAAATATCCGTCAATCGCATTTTTATATGCCAATAATGAACTATCAGAAAGGGAAACTTAAGAAAACAATCCCATTTACAATTGCTTAAAAAATACCAAGGAATAAATTTAAATGAGGATGTAAAAGACATGTACTCAAAAATTATAAAACACTGAATAAATAAACTGAAGAATATACAAATGAGTGGAAGCATATACCGTGTTCATGTATAGGAAAAATTATCATAATTAAAACGTCCATACTATCCAAAGCAATCTATAGATTCAACACAATTTCTATCAAGATGATGCTGTATTTCACAGACCTAGAACAAATATTCCAAAAATTTATATGGAACCACAGCAATCTTGAAAAAGAAGAACAAAGTTAGAGGAAGCATGCTAACTGACATCAAACTATTCTTCAAGGACATAGTAATCAAAACAGCATGATAATGGCATAAAAACAGACATATAGATTAATGGAGAGAACCCAGAAATAAACCCATGCCTTGATGATTAATTAATATTTGACAAAGGAGGCAAGACCATATAATGAGTTAAAGATAGTCTATTTAACAAATGGTGTTGGAAAAATTAGGTAGACATGTGCAAAAAAAATGAAATTAAACCATTTTCTTACATCATACAGAAGAATAAACTCAAAATGGATTAAATACTTAAGTGTTGGACTCGAAACTATAGAAATCTCAGAAGAAAACATAGGTAGTAAAATCTAGGCCATTTCTAAAAACAATATTTATTTCCTGATATAATGCCTTGAGCAAGGGAAAGAAAAAGAAAAACTAAAGAAATGCAATTACATCAAACTAAAAAGCTTTTGCACAGCATAGAAACCATCAACAAAATCTAAAGACAACCCATTGAATGGGAGAACATATTTGCCAATGGTACACGGTTAATACCTAAAATTTATGAAGAACTTATACAACACAACACCAAGAAAACAAACAATCCAATTAAAAAATGGGCAGAAGACCTGAATAGACACTTCTCCAAAGAACACATATAGATGGCCAAGAGACATATGAAGAGATGCTTGACATCACTAATCATCAGAGAAATGCAAGTTAAAACCACAGTGAGATATAACTTCACTTGTGTGAGAATTGCTATCATCAATAAATCAACAAACAAGAAGTGTGGTGAGGATGTGGGGAAAAGGGAACCCTCATTCACTGTTGGTGGGAATACAGGTTCGTGCAGCCACTGTGGAAGGCAATATGGAGTTACCTAAAAAAATTAAAAATGGAACTGCCTTATGACCCAGTGATTGGACTTTTGGGAATATATCTGAAGAAACCCAAAACACTAATTGAAAAAACGTATGAACCCTACATTCATTGCAGTGTTATTTACAATAGTCAAGAAACTTGGAATCAGCAAATTTCAAGTTTCCATCAGTAAATGAGTGCATAAAAGTACCTGTGGTGCATTTACACAATGGAACACTTCTTGGCCATAAAAAAGAAGGAAATCTTACCCTTTGTGACAGCATGGGTGGACCTGAGATCATTATGTGAAGTGAAATAAGCCAAAGAAAGACAAGTAAGTACCATAAGATTTCACTCATTTGTGGAATCTAATGAACAAAATTAACTAACAAAATAGAAACATACTCATAGATAGAGAACAGATTGTTAGCTGTCAGAGGGGAGCAGGGTTGTAGGGCTGAGTGAAAAGGTGAAGGGATTAAGCAATGAATAAAACTTCATAGACAAAGACAATAGTATAAGATTACCAGAAGGAAAGAGGGTTGGGGGGAGGTAGAGGGTGTAAATGGGGGATAAATGGTGATAGAAGAAGACTTGCCTTGGAGTGGTAAGCACACAATACAATATATAGATGATGTATTATAAAATTGAACAACTTAAACCCATATAATTTAATTAACCAATGTCATCCCATTAAATTCAATAAAAAATAAAATTAAAAAATATTAAAATTTTTCAATGCGGAAAAATTGAAAAAGTTAAACCTAGCATTCAGAGTTGATAAGAATTTTTTAAAGATCCTCACATACTGCTTCATAAATGGGCATTCTCAACAAATAGCAGTTCCTTCCCTTATCAGTCCAACACCAGCCTTTTGACCTGAGGATGGAAAGTGACTCTTGATTAGAACCTCTGGTACATTTGGCACTTGTGCTCAAATTGACCCTGGAAAAGAAGTTCTTTTTAATCCATGTTGGAATGGCTAAGAAATAGTAGACTGATGCCACTGGTGGTTGACTTTAATGGAATTAAATGCAAGTGGACTTCAGAAGAAATAGAAAATTCAAATAGACCAATAACAAATAAAGCCATTCATTTAGCAGTCAGAAACCTTCCTGAATAGATAAGCCCAGGACCAGCTGGCCCCAATGGTGAATTCTACCAAAGGTTTAAATAACTTATTCTTCACATAATCTTCCAAAAATAGTAGGGAAATACTTCCCTACTCATTCTAAGAGGCAAGTATTACCATGATAGCAAAACCAAAAATAACAAGAAACAAAAACTGCAGACCAGTATTGTTCAAGAATATAGATGTAAAAATTGTCAGCAAAAAACTAGCAAACCAAATTCAACAACTTAACCAAGTGAGGTTTATCCCTGAAATGCATTGTTGGTTTAACATCTAAATAATTCTATCAGCCCAGCCCGTGTGGCTCAGTGGTTGAGCATCAACCTATGAACCAGGAGGTCACGGTTCAATATCCGGTCAGGGCACATGCCCAGGTTGTGGGCTCAATCCCCAGTAGGGGTGTGCAGGAGGCAGATGATCAATGATTCTCATTATTGATGTTTCTATCTCTCCTTCTCCCTTCCTCTCTGAAATCAATAAAATATATTAAAAAATAAAAAAGTCAATCAATGGATTACACCATATTAATAGATTAAAGGACTGAAGTGCATAAACATGTCAGACGCAAGAAAAACATTTGAAAAACACCTTTTCATTATAAAAATATTATACAAACTAGTAATAGAAGGGAAGTTTCCCCACCTGATAAATGGCTGATACAAAAAAATCCCACAGCTAAGATCATATTTAATAGTGAAAACCTAAAATATTTCTAAGTTAAAAAATAATACAAGGATATGTACTCTTTTCTCTTCCATTCAACATTATGCTGGAGGTTCTATCCTACCCAACATTGGAAAGGCACAAGTAAAATATGTTTATTTGCATATGACTTGATTTTTTTTGTATAGAAAATATTAAGGAGTACACACACACACACACACACCACATACTCACATACTATTAGAACTAATAAAGGAGTTAGGATACAATATTGCAGGATACAAGATCATTATACAAAAATAAAATATATTTCTATATATTTTTTTACCATAAATTTTACTCCTCAGTTACAGTTTTGATGCCAGGTGGGTCCTGGAAATATTGGGCACACCACTTTGTAAAGTATTTGATGGTCTAACCACTATGTTGCACACCTGAAACTATTTCTATACACACTTAATGAACAATTTGAAAATTAAATTAAGAAAATAATCTTATTTACAGTAGTATGAAAATATTAAAGTACTTAGGCATAAATCTAACAAAAGAAGTACAAGATTTTACACTGAATTTTATTGGAAGAAATTAAGAAAAACCTAAATAAATAGATAAGTAGGAAGACATTCCATATTCGTGAATTGGAAGACTTAATATAGTAAAGATGGTAGTATGCACAAATTGATTTATAGGTTCAGTGCAATATCTAGCAAAATCCCTTTTGATCATTTTGTTCAAATTGATAGGGTGACCCTAAAATCCATGAAGAAAGCACTAGAATAGAAAAAGGAATCTTGAAAAAGACTCACAATTTTTAATTTTTAAGCTTACTACAAAACTATAGAAATGAAGACTGTGGTGTCAACATAAAAATAGACATATAGATTAATAGAACTGAGAGTCCATAAATAAACGTATATATTTATGCTTAATTGATATTAAAGAAAATGTGGTGCATGCCTTGGCCAATGTTGCTCAGTTGGTTGGGCATTTTCTCTGTTTGGTTAGGGCATGTGCTCAGGTTACAGGCTCCATCCCTGGTATGGGATGTGCAGGAGGCAGCCAATTTAAGTTTCACTCTCACATCCATTTCTCTCTCTCCCTTCCTCTCCCTCTCTCTCTAAAATGTTAATAAAATATTTTAAAAAGAAAAGAAAGGAGGGCGAGGGCATGAGTTGGAGGGTGGGGGGCAATGAGGCAATGACACATGTAATACCTTAATCAATAAAGAAAAAACGTCATAGAAAAAAAAAGAAAATGTGGTGTATCTATACAATCAAATATTACTTAGCCGTAAAAAGGAATGAAGTACTGATAAATGGGTAAACCTTGAAACTATTATGCCAAGTGTAAGAAGACATTCACATATTGTATGATTCCAGTTATCTGAAATGTCTGTAGTAGATAAATCCATGGAGACAGAAAGTCAGTTGTGGTTTCTTGAGACAGGGAGTGGGAGAATGTGGGGAATGGCTGCTAATAGGTATGTGCTTTCTTTTTGAGGTGATGGAAATATTTTGAAATTAGATAGCAGTGATGGTGGCACAACTTTCTAAATATACTAAAACGTCCTGAATGGTCTCCTTAAACAAGGGTTGAATTTTATAGGTGAATTATGTCTCATAGTTTTTTCTTTTTAATATCTCATAGTTTTTATTTTAAAAATGGAAGTGGAATAGAAAGTCACCCACAGAAGTCTTTGCTATTTTTCTGGCTGCTATGTTTTCTTCAAACAATTGGTACTTTAAGTAGATTCAGCAGCTGGAAGGACAGTTTGCCCTATCTTTTGTGTGAAAATCTCTGTCCTGTGTTTTGGTATCTGAGTTGGGGCTCCGGCTGTAGACCTACTTGAGGGTTACTCACAAGGCTTCCTGATTACTTATAAGCCACCTAAGTGTAATTTCTCTAATAATCATTTGGGTTTTATTTGACTATGTTGAATGAATTGGATAGATCTTCATGTTATGTGACCTTGGACAAGTTAGTTCACCCTTTTTTTAACCTTAATTTTCTTTACAATATCTACTTCTCAGCATTGTGAATACTAAATGAGATCATGGAATTTAAGTACCTAGCACACTGCCTGGACTGATGTAGGTTTCACTTAATGTTAGCTTCCTCTCTATTTCTTTCCCTCTGGTAAAAGCACATTCCTTACAAGTCAGGTCACTCGGTTCTGTCCTGGCTTCCTGCCTAGCAACAGATGGCCTCTAGAAATAAACCATGGGTTGAGGTATTTTTTTCTTTTTATCTGTATCCTCTGCTGTGCCTCTTCCAGTACCTGGCACACTGCAGGTGCTCAATGAATTTGGATTTTCTGTGAGACAACACAAGCTTTTTACTTGAATTTTCCAGCACATTGCTGATAGGATTTCAGGGTGTCAGCATTAGTCAATGACAAACAAGCATGGCTAGTGTTCCTTTGGAGGCCGTTGTGCTGAAAGGCTGATAGCTTAATGGAATTTCATACTTGAGGAGAGTGACAATTGAGTCCTCCATTCCCCCATAAAATTTTCCAACTCTTGCTTTCCAGCTAAACCTTTCAGGATATTTTAATCATCTATAACATCATCTTTTAATATGCAGCAGTGAAATGCTTAAACAAAACCAAAGAATCTATTGCCTTGGAAATGTTTTACTTATTATTATGTTGTCTGAATACATTGTAGATTAACCTTCTAAAGGCACATATTTGGTTCACTACTGTGTTCCTTCTTCCTCCTTTTAAAAAAATCGAATGAGTAGTTAATGACTATGAAAAAAATTGGAGAGAATAAAAGTACCCAGCATTCAGGCCCATTTTCAAATGTCATTCTCTGAGCAGCAGCTCCCATATCCTTTAGCGGTACTGGTAGGAACTACTCTTTGTCTAGTTGGAGCCATTGAGGGCTATATTTGTGGAAGTCAAAACTACCAAGACCAGTGCAAAAGCAAATACACTCTAGCTATTTTTTTTTCTTTCCAGGAAATAGAGAGATTGGCCACATGAAATCTGGCACTGTGCCCTGCGTTCTCAGTTCTGAGTAAATGGAATTAAAACTATAGACATCTTAATCTGTGCCTTCTCTTCCATGTCTAGGAGCGGAAAAAGAAATTTGAAAAGGATGGTGAGAGGTTTTATTCTTTGTTGGATCGACACTTACATCTGTCTTCCAAAAAGAAAGAATCTCAGTTACAAGAGGTATGTTAAAAAACATGTCCCCTCTTCCATTGCCAGCTATATCTTGTGGTAGCTTCCTGTTGCAATGCTTTCCTCGTACCCTGCCTCAACCGAGAATCATGTATGATAGTATTTCTTGCAGTTAAAACCATGGCCTGGGACCCAGCTGTCCTGAGTTCTCAAGCCAGCTCCTCCACTGATTCACTGTATGATTTTGAATAACATATTTCTTTCTTGGTCTGCGTTCCCCTATCTGTCAAAGGAGGACTGGTACTCACCGATCTACAGAATCCCTTTCAGTTCTAAGTTTCTGATTCCATATTCCACACGAGGATAGAGTTAAAGCAGTGTTGTATTTGGTGGGTCAGGAACAGATGTATTTTTTTTCCCTCTGAGGTATACCAACATTAGTTATTTTTTGGTTCTGCATTGGGACTATAGCTTATATGAGACTTGCATTGATTTCAGTTCAAAGAAGTCACTATTTGGTGAGTGCCTACAGCATGTCAAGTTCCATGCTGGGTGCAGCAGGACTACAAAGAAAATAATGCCCTTCTGCAGCATACCATTTGGATAAGAATACACATGACTCTTGTACAGGTAGAATTGTTCCATACTATAATATGTATGTGTATGTGGTGTCCTTGTAGGGGTGGGAAAGTATTTAGAGAATAAAAAACTTTGAATGTGGAGAATTGCCTTTGTGGAAGAATGTTGCTTTCCAATTTAAGGTGGTCATTCAATAATAGGTAAAATATTTGATGCATAGAAATGGAGAAATGGACCCTTCTAGTGGAGGGCAATGGCACAAAGAATGGAAAACATTTTGACCAGAATTTGCATTACTACTGGAAGGCGATGGAAGACAAGCTAAGATTAGGCAAGTTGAGGCTATATTGTGGAGTAATAGGCTCAGGAGTTTGTATTGGACCTGGAAGGATCATTGAAGACCTTTGATTGTGCAAGCAATATGAGTGGAATTTTATTTTAGGAATCTTAACCTGGCTGGGGCTATACAGTGAATTATATCAGGGAGAGACTGGAAACAGGAAAACCAATTTAGGAAACATTGCAATGAGCTAGGGGAGAGGGTCTGAGTCAGAAGAGTAACACTGGGGAAGGGAAAGAAGGACTTAATTGATTAAGACTTTTTTAAGTGGAAAAATGGGCCTATGGGATAAAAGGTCCAGTATCATATAGAGATATTTACAGGTACCCAATTGATTAAGGTAATAGATAAGTGCTATGAAAGTTCTTAGAAATCATCCTCTCCAAGGTCATACACATTGTGGCAAAGTTGAAGGTCATCCCAGACACTTGATTTAGTGAGTATACATCACATCATGTGAGGTGTTTCAAGGTGATGAGTTGTGGGAACCATGCCAGCTCCCTGGATAGTCAAGGCTTGTGGGAGCACAGAGGCCTTATTATCAATACACCAGAATGGCCAAAGGCCACTCTGGGCATGAGCCTAATCGAAACATCCAAGGACTCTGAGTCTGGGAATCCTAATCAGGCCAAGATACCATGAGTGGGTCCAAGGACACATGGTACACTGCCCTTCAGTAGCCACTATGATTGATGTCACTGTTGGCATGAAGCCTTCTTTGTCTAAATAGTGTAAAAGTAAGTCACTGACCAGCTAGTTGGCTGGAGTGTGAAGAAGTCTGCTGGAGTACAGAGAGAGAGCATCTAGGATGAAGATTGTGAAGAAGTCTGCTAGAGAGAGCAGCTGGGCAGGAGAGACAGGAGAAGCCGCTGAGCTGGAGAACTCAGATACCGCTATGATGTGAGACTGTGAGTCTAAGAGGCAGTGTGTGGCTCCTCAGATAATAGCTGTGGATACAGAGACTAATGCTGCTTTATGGGAAAGATATGTACTTACCAGCCGGTGTCTGGCTGGCTGCCTATATGGACTTCACCGTGAGGTCTGTTCTTGTCTGATGGCTATGTAGCCACTGGCTTCTGCAATAAAGACTCATTCTTATACACCCACAACTTCTTATGGCTTTTCTGTCCTCCCCACTGCCGAGAACACCTGTGTCTAGTGAGCAGAGGATAAAGGAGGAGCGTGGACTAAGTTCCCAACAGTTAGTACAGTGGGCAGGGATTGAGAAGGACCTGCCCTGGCATAGTCGAATGGAAGGATTCAGAAGAATACATGGACTCCCAGCCACTCAGAGCCAGTCAGATGAGCAGAGCTGTGCGGTGCTCTTGCTGTTGGCTCTGACATGAGTCAAGAGCCTCAACGTTAGATGGAGCTAGTATTGAGAAAGTAAAGAACTATTTCTTTGTCATAAACTGGAATGAAGTACTAGTCTGGGGTCTTCTGCCATTTTCTTTCACACACTTTTATTTTATTCCGTTTTCATCTATTCTGTGCCAAAATTCCAATGCAGAAAAGAGCTAACATAACAGACCTGAGACTACTACTATGCTTCAAAAGGTCTACTTACAAGAATTGCTCTTGGCTGGTATCTGGGAACTTGGATGGTAAACAGTTCCCTACACTGATATAAAAGTTTCCCTAAATGTAAGTGATTCAGTGTGCCTAGACTGCCTGTACCAACAATGTGGTTTATGTTGAATACCTTATTTTCTTCTGGGAGTCTGGGATTTGGTACATGTTTGGTAGAGGATACCTTTTTGCATCCCCCAAGAAAAACCTAGGACACTCAGTCTTTTTTTTTAAAAAAGTATATTTTTATTGATTTCAGAAAGGAAGGGAGAGGGAGAGAGAGATAGAAACATCAATGATGAGAGAGAATCATTGATGGCTGCCTCCTGTACGCCCCCTACTGGGGATCGAGCCTGCAATCCAGGCATGTGCCCCGACTGGGAATCGAACTGTGACCTATGAACTCATAGGTCAATGCACAACCACTGAACCATACCGGCTGGACAGGACACTCAGTCTTTAGTGAGCTTCTTTGGTAGACAACATTGCACATGTGTTGTCATAATCCCTTGGTGGAGTTTGACCTGTATGACTACACTAAGAGAGAATACTTGGAAATTTGCACCTAGTTTACTCTGAACTTTACCCCGTGTATTTTTTCCTTTGATGGTTTTGTTTGTATGCTTTCATTAAAATAAATCTTAGCCATGTGTATTACTATATGTTGAATCCTGTGAATTGTCCTACAGAATTAGCAAACCTGTGGGTTTGCAACACTGGACACTGTTCAAACTTTATTCTTTTGGAGATGGTTGCAATGGAAGTTTCTGGAGTGTCCTAGCAGTGTGATGCTGTATGTACACATCCCTGATGACTTTCCTAATGAGCAAGGATGCAGTCTTTGTACTTGTTCAAACAGAAAAAAGCTGGGGATCCTTAGTTACATTTTTTAATATTAAAAAACTTTATTTTTAGAGCAGATTTAAGTTTAAAACTTGAATGATAAGTACACAGAATTCCCATATATCCCTACTATCCTGCATATAGTTTCCTCTATTATTCATTTATTTAAATTAAATTTATTGGGGTGACATAGGTTAGTAAAATTATCTAGGTTTCACCAATGGAACAAAACAGAAATCAATCCAAGCCATTATGCTCAATTAATATTTGAAAAGGAGGCAAGAGCATACAATGGAGTCAAGAGAGTCTCTTCAATAAATGGTGCTGGGAAAATTGGACAGATTCATGTAAAAAAATGAAACTAGACCACCAACTTAGACCATACACAAAAATAAACTCAAAATGGATAAAGGACTTAAACATAAGACAGGAAACCATAAAAATCTTAGAGGAATCCATAGGCAGCAAAATAGCAGACATATGTTTTAGCAATATCTTTACTGATACAGCTCCTGGTACAATAGAACCTAAGAAGAAAATACCACCAACTTACACCATACACAAAAAATAAACTCAAAATGGATAAAGGACTTAAACATCAGATGGGAAACCATAAAAATCTTAGCGGAATCCATAGGCAGCAAAATAGCAGACATATGTTGTAGCAATATCTTTACTGATACAGCTCCCGGTACAATGGAACCTAAGAAGAAAATAAACAGATGAGACTACATCAAAATAAAAAGCTTCTGCACAGCAAAAAAAACCATCAACAAAACAACAAGAAAGCCCACTGCATGGGAGAACATATTGGTCATTGTTATCTCTGATAAGGGTTAACCTCCAAAATTTATA
This sequence comes from Myotis myotis, assembly GCF_014108235.1. NCBI lineage: Eukaryota > Metazoa > Chordata > Mammalia > Chiroptera > Vespertilionidae > Myotis > Myotis myotis. Next base: position 86,077,962 of record NW_023416346.1, read on the forward strand.
GGGAACTCATACAACTTAACAAAAGGAAGATAAACAATCCAATCAAAAAATGGGCAAGGGACCTAAATAGACACTTTTTCAAAGAGGACATACATATGAAAACATGCTCAAAGTCACTAATCATCCGAGAGATGCAAATCCAAATGACAATGAAGTATCATATCACACTTGTTAGAATGGCTATCATCAACAAATCAACAAATGACAAGTGCTGGGGATATGGATAAAAAGGAACCCTCCTGCATTGCTGGAGGGAATGCAAACTAGTGCAGCCACTGTAGAGAACAGTATGGAGTTTCCTCAGAAAACTAAAAATGGAACTTCCATTTGACCCAGTGATCCCACTTCTAGGAATATATCCCAAGAAACTAGAAACACCAATCAGAAAGGATATATGCACCCCTATGTTCATAGCACCACAATTCACCATAGCTAAGATTTGGAAACAGCCTAAGTGCCCATCAGTAGATGAGTGAATTAAAAAAACTTTGGTACATCTACACAATGGAATACTATGCTGCTGTAGAAAAGAAGGTATTCTTACCATTTGCAGCAGCATGGATGGATCTGGAGAGCATTATGCTAAGTGAAATAAGTCAGTTAGAGAGAGACAAATACCACATGATCGCACTCATTTGTGGACTATAGTGAACAACATAAACTGATGAACAAAGACAGATCCAGAGACGGAGAGGAATCGATTGGACCGTCGGGCCTCAGAGGGAAGGTAGGGGAGGGTGGGAGTAAGGGGGAGCGATCAACCAAAGGACTTATATGCAAGCATATAGGCCTAACCAATGGACGCGGACACCAGCGGGGTGAGGGCATGTGTGTGTGGGGGGATAGAGGGTAACGGGATAAGGACACATATGTAATACATTAATCAATAAAAAAATTTTAAAAAAATCCTCACCTGAGGATATGCTTATTGATTTTAGGGAGAGGGGAAGAGAGAAAGGGGAAGACTGAGAGGGAAGGAGGGAATGAGATAGAGATAGATAGATAGAGAAATATGAGAGAGAACATTGATTGATTGCCTTCAATATGTGCCCTGCCGGGGATTGAACCTGCAACCTAGAAATATGCCCTGACTGGGAATGGAACCTGGAATGTTTTGGTAAATGGGATGATGTTCCTACCAACTTAGCCACATCAGCCAGGGATGAACTGTTTTAGTCTTTGATAATCTGGTAAACTCTTTATCTCGCTTTCCACTCTGAATGATAACCTTGCTGGATATAGTATTCTATATTGTAGATTTTTTTTAATTTTAGCACTTAAATATTTTTTCCTACTTTCGTCTGGCCTGTAAAATTGCTTCTGAGAAATCAGCTTAGTCTTATAGGATTTCTTTTGTATCTAACTTGTTTCATTCTTTCTGTCTTAGCTTTTTTGTTTTCATTTTAATATATCTTGGTGTGGGTCTCTTTGTGTTCATCTTTTTTCTTTTTCTTTTCTTCTTCTTCTTTTTTTTTTTCCCCCTCTGGGTCCATCTTGTTTGGGACTCTCTATGCTTCTTGGACTTTAATATCTGTTTCCTTCCCTAGATTAGGAAAGTTTTCTGTCATTATTTCTTCAAATATTTTTTTTTTCTGTCCCTTTCTTTCCCCTCCTTCTGGAATCCCTATAATGTGAATGTTATATATCTCACAGATTTCTTATACCATCCTCAGTTTTTTAAAAAACTGGGTGGCTAAAGTCTCCTCTAGCTCTAGCATTCTGTTGATCCCATAGGCACTGACTTGCTTGAATGAGTATGCCGATTTGTTTCTGATTGGATAATTTCCACTATTTTGCCTTCAGTTCACTAATCTGTTCTGTATTAATAAAGCTGCTGTTGATTTTTTATAATGTATTCTTCACTTTGATTATTGGATACTTCATCTCAGATTGGTTCTTTATTACATTTTCTATCTCTATTCAAGTGCTCTCTGAGTTCTTCTATTCTATGCTCAAGTTCATTGAATATGGTTGTGACTGTTGCTTTGAATTCTTTATCTGACAAATTACTTAACTGTGTTTCATTAGGATTTTCCTCTGGAGTTTTTTCTTGTTCCTTCATTTGGAGTATATTCTTCTGTCTCCCCATTTTGTTTGACTGTCTGTGTTTGTGCCTTTGAGTTGGTTGGAATAGTTACTGTTCCCATTCTTGAAATAGTGGTCCCTGTTAGTTTGTGTGTTGAATACTTTTAGCTTGCTGATTGTAGTTGGGGTGGATGCCTGCAATACCTATTGTTTCACATAGCTTGAAGGAGTGGGTCCTGATTTGGCTAGCCTGGTGTGTGTGTGCGCTTTCTTGCCTTTCTGATATGGGGAGGGCTGCATGATAGAAGGGACTGCCTTGTGTGTGCTCAGCATGTCCTGTTTTAATTATCTGTGCTGGGCTATTCTGCATGATTGCTTTCTTGTATTTCAACCACTTATTAGCTCCACCCTTTCTTTTGGTGGTGCAGCCTTGTGTGTGCAAATAGCCTTACTTTGTTCTTTACCTTCTCTTGGCTCGGCAACCCTACCCAAATGTACGGTAGCACCCAACTCACTCTGCATTGATCTGCAAGGTTTTACTAGATCTGTGTTTTCTTTGGGCAGAGTAGCCCCACATGTGCATGCTGCAGTGCCCCCCTATCTCTGCACTTTCTCTGATGGGGCAGTCCTGTGTGCTGGCACCACAGCCCATTTACCAGCTCCATACTCTTTCTTGGAGTAGCAGCACCCCACTATCTGTGCACTTACTCTGGATAGGATATCCCTATAGCCAGGGACCACAGTCTTTTGCTACCTCTATATTCTTTCCAGGCAGAGGAGCGCCACATGTACGTGCAACCCAATGGGTAAAGCATAAACTCGAAACATAATCCTGCCACATCTACTGGATCAGCCTCTGAGTGAAGAAGCTCCTTTGATGCAAGCTATCATGCCCTCCTTCTTCTGTTTGATCTAACTCCAGGAGTGGTGGCTGAAGATGTGCTGCAGCACCTGCAGGTTGTCCATAGAACCTGGATGGAGCTTCCATCTGCCATCCACATGCCTGGGAGCTATAAACAATGATGTGCACCAGTTCCTCTGGTCCTGGGATGTTCCCTCAGCTCCTGGAGAGCTCTTGCAGTTCCTCAACCTTCTCTATCTCCCACCCCCCCCTTTTTTTTCTCTCTCTCTCTCTTGTTTGTTGTGCAGAATCTATTGAAAAGGCTCTCAGTTGTCTTTCAGGAAGAATTTCTGTAAATATAGGGATACATTGAATGTGTTTTTGGGAGAGTGCAAGCTCACTGTTCACAAATGCCACCTTCTTGGACCTACTAAAGAGTTCTTAAATATCAGATATAGGCTGCAGGACCAGCTTTGATTCTCCATATTCAAATGTCTATACAGTTTTTGAGATATTGTTCTCTCTGATTTCAATTCTCTGTTGGATCTAAGAGGAGTTGTTGATTTTTTACCTTGTTCAGCGTTTTTCATGAATGACAATGGACATGACAACTTACAGGCTTCTTACTTATAGGACCAGAAACAGAAGTCTTGTGTCAATCACCTTTTATCTCTTGGCTTCATGTTCCCTAATTGTAAAACAAAGAAATAAGATCACTACTTGGTGGCTAAAGTCTCCTCTAGCTCTAGCATTCTGTTGATCCCATAAGCACTGACTTGCATGAATGACTATGCCAATTTGTAACATTTGCTACCCTTCTTACACAGGCAGACCTGCAGGTGGACAAGGAGAGGCACATTTTTTTTGAGTCCTCCCTTGATTATGTTTATCAAATCCAGGAAGTTCAGGAGTCCAAGAAGTTCAATATTGTGGAGCCGGTAAGTTCTATCTGTTGGTTAATGCTTTAAAAATATTTATGAAATGCTTGGTAAATACGGAGAACTTTGATCATAAAATTGGAACCTCGAAGAATGTGAAAGATAATCCCTGTTTAAAAACGAATCTTTCCTCACCCATGTTTTCTCTCTAGCTATGCTTATTCTTTATTTTATTCCGTTCTTGTTCTTTTGTTCCCTGGCTTTCTCTGTCTCCCTTTAAACACACACACACACACACACACACACACACACACACACACACACACACACATTTTTATTGATTTTTTTTAGAGAGAGAGGAAGGGAGAGGGATAGAGAGATACTGGTAGATGAGAGAGAAACATCATCGATGGATCCTATATCTGCTGGGCTCTGTCTCCCTTCTTTTTACCTCGTTCTCCTTCCTTTCTTCCTCTCACGCTTTCATAAAGCCTTTTAAAATACCCATCATATCCCAGGCACTGTGCTAGGAACTCATTTCCTGTGTACTCAATGACTTCCCATTCTAACACGTTTACTTCTATTTTCTTTAACTTTTTTCTTTACTTAAATCTCCTTAATTTGTTATAAAATAAGATGTACTTTGATTTGACAGCTATGTTGAATTTTAACAACTTTTTATTATAACAAATGTATTCTTATTGCAGAAAAGCTAGAATAAATTATAAGAAAAACAAAGGGGGGAAAAGACATATATACCACTCTTTGTAATATTTTAAGCAATAAAACAAAATTTAAAAAAAAGAAAAACAAAACAAAAAACAAATTCCCCATACAGAGATAATGACTGTGAATATTGTGGCATTTTCTTCCCATATTCTCTATGTACCTATTATATTTGTTTTCTATCTGCATATACCCATGTACTTGTAGATTTGGGTGTGTGTATACATATGTGCATAAACATGCATATATTGCAAATTAATATATGCATCTGTGTTTATGTGTATCTGTCATTTATATATGTCTGCTATGTATATGTGCAAACAAGTATTTATTCATTCATCCCATAAACATTTATTGTGCTTCTATTATGTGTTGGGCACTGTGCTAAACACTGGTTTTGCTATAGTGAACAAGGCAGACTCAGTTTCTGTCATTATGGATACTACTGTCTCATGTCGGTAGACCAAAGGGAAGGAAAATATCCTATATAATAAAAGCCTAATATGCAAATCAACGGAACAGTGGAAGAACCAGCGGAATGACTGGTCACTATTATGTGCACTTACCACCAGGGGGCAGACGCTCAATACAGAAGCTGCCCCCAGCCTGCAGGCCCCAGGCCAGCAAAGGCAGCTGCCAACAGGGGCCCCCCGATTGCCCCACTGAGGGAGGTGACCAGTGGTGGTAGCAGAGCGCAAAGCTGGTGAGCAGGCAGCTCCAGGCCGGCCAAGGTAGGTGCCGGCGGGGTCCCCTGATCGCCCCACCAGTCGTCCCACAGATTGGCCCTGATCTCTGGCCAGGCCTAGGGACCCTATCTGTGACCAAATTTTGTGCAGCGGGCCTCTAGTACATAAATAAAATAATCGTTAGTTGTAATAAGCACTAAAACAAATAACAAAATGGGCAGCTACTTTAGGTCAAGTAATCAAGGAGGTCCTCTGAAATTGTCATTAAGATCTAAAGAAAGCAAAGGTGAGGCAATGTGAATAATGGGGAAAGAACATTCCAGGCATAGAAACACAGACATACACAGTCCTTAACATAGAAAAGAATGGTGTAATCAAGGAATAAAATACTGGTGAGATATAAGGGAATGGCAGCAAATAATATCTGAAAGGAAGGCATGGGACCTATAGCTATGGTAAGGTATTTGGGGTGTAGTCTAAGGGAAACCTTTGATGGATATTAAGCAGGATATAATATGAGCTGATTTTATTATGGAGAATGGCTTGGAAGAAGCCAACATTGTGAGTGGAGAAACCAGTTAGGAGGTTAGTGCAGTGCTCTGAGCAAGAGAAGAGGTTGGTTTGGGATAGAGTAGTGGTAGTGTATGCTGGGGTGTTTCTTAGCATCCAGAAGGGTTCAGGAATCTGGAGAAGGGTGGTGTGAAAATTAATAAAGAGACTGGAAATATAAATTTGGAATACATGGGGGTGCCAGAGGAGATTTAGCTATAGTAGCCAAGTTCTCTGCATCTCTGGACCCCTCACTCTTTATTAACACAAATTGCCCTAAAGCAAAGCAGATATATATATATATATATATATATATATATATATATATATTCTAATAAAAGAGAAACATGGTAATTAGTGTACATCCACTACCCTTCCCATTGGCTAATCAGGGCGATATGCAAATTAACTGCCAGCCAAGATGGTGGCCGGCAGCCAGGCAGCTGGAAGTGAACATGAGGCTTACTTGCTTCAGTGATGGAGGACTCCAACGTTCCCCGCCTGCTGATGCCGGCCTCTGAGCTTGCAGTGTGAAACATTGTAACAAATATAGAAGCTAAACAAACTCCAGAAACCCGCCTTCAGCCAGCCAGGATCTCAGAGCTGGAGTTGATACAGTGTTTTGATTATAGAACCCAAACAAACCAGATACCTGCTTTCAGCAGCAGAGGCCTCAGAGCTGGAGCCAGAGCTAAAGCAGGCCCAGAATAAAAAAGAAAAAAAAAAAAGAAAAAAGGAGCGGTTGGGAGCTTCAGTCACCCACCAGCCTGAAAACAGCCCTCAGCCCCTCACCCAGCCTGGCCAGGCACCCCAGTGGGGACCCCGACCCTGATCCAGGACACCCTTCAGGGCAAACCAGCTGGCCCCCACCCTTGCACCAGGCCTCTATCCTATATAGTAAAAGGGTAATATGCCTCCCAGCACCGGGATCAGCGGAGCCACGAGGCCTCCCGGCACCGGGATCAGGGTGACACACAACCTCCCTATCTGCCCTGCTCTGTTTGTGACAGGGAAGGTGCCCCAACCCCCTGATCAGCCCTGCTCTGTGCCTGATAGGGGGGAGCTCCCCAACCCCCTGATCGCTCTGCGGCTCTGTGTGTGACAGGGTGTGGTGCCCCCCTCCCCCCCCCCCCACACACACAGGCCCTGCTCTGTGTGTGACGTGGTAGAGCCATAACCTCCCCATTGGCCCTGCCCTGAGTATGAGAGTGGCGGCACCCCAACCCCCTGATCGGCCCTGCTCTGTGGGTGATAGAGGGTGGTGCCCCAACCCCCCCCCACGGGCCCTGCTCTGTGTGTGATGGGGTACAGCCATAACCTCCCCATCCACCCTGCCCTGAGTGTGACAGTGGCAGCGTCCCAACCCCCTGTTCGGTCCTGCTCTGTGGGTGATAGAGGGCGGTGCCCCAACCTCCTGATCCTCCCTGCTCTGTGTGTGACAGGGAGCGATGCCCCAACTCCCCTATCGGCCCTACTCTGTGAGTGACAGGGGGGAGCTCCTCAACCCCCTGATCGGCCCTGCTCTGTGCGTGACAGGGGGGAGCTCCCCAACCCCTGTGATGGGCCCTGCTCTTTGCGTGACAGGTGGGAGCTCCCCAACCCCCTGATTGGCTCTGCTCTGAGCCCAACCAGGGGCTGCACCTAGGGATTGGGCCTGCCCTCTGCCACCCAGGAGCAGGCCTAAGCCAGCAGGTCGTTATCTCCCGAGGGGTCCCAGACTGTGAGAGGGCACAGGCCAGGCTGAGGGACACCCCCTACCCCCCGAGTGCACAAATTTTTGTGCACCGGGCCTCTAGTATATATATAATCTCAAAGATTAAGGTTTGGTACACAGTAGGCATTGTCAGTTTGGGGAACTGCCTTTGGCTGTCTCAGTAGCAGGCAATAATATATGCAGATTTTCAGGTTTGGGGAAATGCCTACAGCTGTTCAGCCTTTTGGCCAGCTGCAGGTTATAACATGTAGATTTTCAGGTTTGGGGAAATGCTTTCAGCTATTCCAGCAGCAGGTAATATATGATTCTTCAGCCCTGCTGAAGCCTTAAGATCCATCAACCTTTTGATGAAACTTCTTGCATTTATGACATGCTGGAATTAGCCTCCAGCTGTAGTGGAAATAGAAAACAATGGCTGGATTAGAGACGTATTTGGAAGCAAAACTGACAGGAATTATTGATAGATTAGATTGAGATGAGAGTGAAAGAGAAATCAGATCTTATTCTTTACATTCTGGTTTGATTGACTGATTGGGTAGTGTTGTAATTTCCTGAGATGAGAAACCTTGGGAAAGAAACAGGAAGATTGTGTATAGTACTGTGTGTGATTATATATATATATATATATATATATATATATATATATATTTACCAGATAAATATATATATCCTATCTAATAATAGACAAACATGGTAGTTAACTGTACCTTCGACACACTTCCCAATGGCTAATCAGGGCGATATGCAAATTAACTGCCAAACCAAGATGGCGGCCGGAAGCCAGGCAGCTGAAGCAAACAGGAGGCTTGCTTGCTCCAGTGATGGAGGAAGCCAAGGTTCCCCGCCTGCCACTGCTGGGCCCTGAGCTTGTACTCTAAGCAACTATGTTGCAATTATAGAAGCTAAACAAAGCCCATGATTTCAAACCAGTCAGCCGAGCTGGAGTTGCAACAGTGTTTCAATTATAGAAGCCAAACAAAGGCAGATACCTGGTTTCAGCAGCCGAGGCCTCAAGTTGGAGCAGAGCCTCAGAGCTAAAGCCGGCTCTCAGCTCCAGTGACAGCCATAGAAGGTAAATAAATCCCAGAACAAAAAAAAGGAGAGGTTGGGAGCTTCAGTCACCCGCCAGCCTGAAAACGGCCCTCAGCCCCTCACCCTGACTGGCCAGGGACCCCAGTGGGGAGCCCCACCCTGAAGGGGGTGTGAACAGCTGCAAACAGCCATCATCCCCTCATCCAGGCTGGCCAGGCACCCCAGTGGGGACCCCCACCCTGAAGAGGGTGTGACCAGCTGCAAACAGCCATTATCCCCTCATCCAGGCTGGCCAAGCACCCAAGCGGGACCCCCACCCTGATCCAGGACACCCTTCAGGGCAAACCAGCCGGCCCCCACCCATGCACCAGACCTCTATCCTATATAGTAAAAGAGTAATATGCCTCCCAGCACTGGAATCAGCGGAGCCACAAGGCCTCCCGAACCCGGGATCAGCGGAGCCGCGAGGCCTCCCGGCACTGGGATCAGCGGAGTCACGAGGCCTCCTGGCACAGGGATCAGCGGAGCCTCCCAGCACCGGGATCAGCGGATCTGAGAGGCCTCCCAGTACTGGGGGCAGTGGAGCAGCGAGACCTCCCAGTACCGGGATCAGCGGAGCAGTGAGGCCTCCCAGCACTGGGGTCAGCGGAGCAGCGAGACCTCCTGGCCCCTGGAGCAGCGTGACGGGGCAGCGCCCAAACCCCTTGATCGCTCCGCAGCCTACACTGCATCATAGGGATATGGAAGCCTAAGGCCTGTTTGAACACCTTTGCTGTTTGTGTGACAGGGGGCGGGGCCACAACCTCTCTATCTGCCCTGCTTTGTTTGTGACAGGGGAAGGCGTCCCAACCCCCTGATCGGCCCTGCTCTGTGCCTGATAGGGGGGAGCTCCCCAACCCCCTGATTGGCCTTCCTCTGTGTGTGACAGGGTGCGGTGCCCCAACACCCCCATGGGCCCTGCTCTGCGTGTGACGGGGTGGAGCCGCAACCTCCCCATCGGTCCTGCCCTGAGTTTGACGGGTGGAGTGCCCCAACCCCCTGATCGGCCCTGCTCTGTGGGTGACAGGAGGCAGCGCCCAACCCCCTGATCCACCCTGCTCTGTGTGTGACAGGGGGTGGTGCCCCAACTCCCCTATCAGCCCTACTCTGTGCATGACAGGGTGGAGCTCCCCAACCACCTGATTGGCCCTGCTCTGTGCGTGACAGGGGGGAGCTCCCCAAACCCCTGATCGACCCTGCTCTGTGTGTGACAGGGTACACACAGAGTACGGAGCCCCAAACCCCTGATGGGCCCTGCTCTGTGGGTGATAGGGGGTGGCACCGCAACCTCCCCATTGACTCTGCCTTGAGTGTGACAGGGGGCGGCGCCCCAACTCCCCAATCGGCCCTGCTCTGAGCCTGACCAGGGGCTGCACCTAGGGATTGGGCCTGCCCTCTGCCACCCGGGAGCAGGCCTAAGCCAGCAGGTCACTATCTCCCGAGGGGTCCAGACTGTGAGAGGGCACAAGTGGGGCTGAGGTATACCCCCCTCCCCCGCAGTGCACAAATTTTTGTGCACCGGGCCTCTAATATATATATATATATACATATATATACACACACACACACACACGCTGAGTGGCCAGATTATTATGACCACCTGGTGTTTGTAGGCAAATTAGTTATAAGTTCGTGCTGAAGTTGCTAGAGGGCCAGACTATTATAAATAGGGAAGCAGGTTGTTTACCATGACAGTAGAAGTGATTTTTTTCTGAAGATATGGGTAAACAACGCGATTTAACAGTCTTTGAACGTGGGATATATTTGAACGTGAGTGGCCAGATTATTATGACCACCTGATGTTTGTAGACAAATTAGTCGTACACTGCATCATAAGGATATGGAAGCCTAAGGCCTGTTCGAACACCTTTGCTGTCTGCAGTTACCAAGATAAAACATCTCCAATTCACACAGGAACACAAGGATTGGACAGTCGAGCATTGGAAAAAAGTCACGTGGTCCGATGAATCAATCACGTTTTCAGTTGCATCATGTAGATGGCTGAGTGAGAATTTGGCAGAAACAGTATGAAAGCATGCATCCACATGCATGAGTACAACCCTTCAAGCTGGTGGGGGCAGTGTTATGGTTTGGGGCATGTTTTTCTAGCATGATTTGTGCCCTTTAATTCATGCGGAACAATGTCTGGATAGCACAACATACCTAAGTATCATTGCTGATCAAGTTCATCCTATCATGTTGATGGCGTATCCCAATGGAGATGGCTTCTTCCAACAAGACAATGTGCCATGCCACGGTGCTCGTATTTTGCAAGAGTGGTTTCAAGAACATGGAGGGAGACTTTACTTTGCTTAGGTGGCCCCCACAATCACCAGATCTCAATCCAATTGAGCATTTGTGGGACGAAGTTAAAAGCCATCAGGCAGCTGGTTCCACAACCATCAAATTTCACAGAACTGGACAGTGCTATTCATCAGGCATGGTGTCAGATTCCTCTCATCACTTTTCAACATCTCGTGGAGTCAAGGCCAAGAAGGATCACCGCATTATTGAAGGCAAAAAGTGGTCATAATAATCTGGCCACTCAGTGTGTATGTGTGTGTGTGTGTGTGTGTGTGTGTGTGTGTGTATGTGTGTGTGTGTGTGTGTGTGTGTGTGTGTGTGTGTGTGTGTACACTAGGAGCCCAGCGTGTGATTTGAAATAGCGCAGCCCTGCCCTGCCTTGATACCCAAACCTGTCCACGCAGAGCTCCTGCACGCCTGGCCCAGCTCCCAAACCCTCTGGCCTTTTCTGGCTGCTTCAAGCCCCACCCTCAGTCCCTCTAGTAGCCATGGGCTGGTCCCGCCTTCTCTGGGCGCCTCCCCACTTCTGCCCCATCTCTGGAGCAATGCAGCAACTCTGCCCCATCATGGCGCCAGAGGAGAGCATGGAAGCTTCCCGCCTGCTGCACTGTGCTCCTTCCCCTAGCGGGTGGGCCGTGGAGAGTATGAGTGGTGGGTGGTGAAGGACTGGTGAGGGGAGTGCTATGAGCTCTCACCCCTTCCTTCCTTGGCAAGGGGTGGTCCCGCCTCCTCTGGGGTCTCCCTGCTGCCACCCAGTTTCCAGAGCAACGCCCCAGGTAATATGCTAATAACTGGTCATTACTGTTACGGTGTATCGCCCATTAGCATATTAGCTCTTTATTAATACATATATATTTATATTTATATATACATGTGTTTATATGTATATGGTATGTGTGCATTTTATGTGTTCTTACCTGTTTACTTTCTAAAAACTATAGAATAATTTTTAGTACTTTTTATTATACTTCACTATTGCCAACATTGATCATTATTTTTTAAATGTTTATATTTGATTGAATTCATAATTTTTTGTTTTTATTTATATATATATTTGATTTTTAATGGGGTCGAGCACTTTGGGCATTAAAATATTTTATTTATTGTATGTCTTCTGCAACTCCCTCAAAACTATTCTAATTTAAAATTGGGGTTTAGGCTCTTTGAATTCTTTAGCATTGTGGCAGTCTTCATAAAGATACAGATGCTTACTTTATTCATTTATCTATTTAGCTACCTATTCAACACATATTTATTGAGTACCTACTCTGTGCTAATCCTTAGGATTTAGAGAGAAAAGACACAGCCTGTCTTCATGCAGTCAAAATTATGAATGGTTTTATGTGCTATCTGAAAAGGATCTGAATGAATAAATTTGTTAGTAGTCCTTATTTTCTGGAACTGATTTCAGTGTAAATGTTTATCCTGGTAAGACAATATCTATGTGTAGACATGTTTGTGTTTGCATGACTGATTTTAACACTATACTGGGTAAACACTGTGTGGAATTTCTTTTCTGTGCTTCTGTTTTCTTTATTTGATCAATTAGAAGGCACTGGTGATAAAGATATTTTTACATGTTTTCCCTAGGTCTTGGCCTTTCTCCATAGCCTCTTCATTTCCAACAACTTGACTGTGGAGCTCACACAGGATTTCCTCCCTTACAAACAAAAGCTCCAGCTAAGTTTGCAGAATGTAAGTTTGCATATGGGTTTTGTCACTTGACTCTGCATTACAATTGGATTTAAACCCTGATGACCTTGACTTTAGAATTCTAGGTTTTTGCACCCCAGCCAATTTGTCAAGACACACTGGTGTGGATCACAGATATTTTAGTGTACTGGACGGTTCTTGCTCTTCCATTATTAGCTCTTCCCTGTCTTTGGCACTGACTGTTGCTGAAACCCACCCTTCTACCCACTGACAACTTTATCCAATATTTATTAAGAGTTGTTAATTTGCTGTCTCTCTCCCAGATCAGAGCTCAGTTATTGGCTTGTTTATGCACAGGTTTTATGCTACTTCCCTGCTTATCAATCAAGACACTCTCATTGTGGGTTTTATTGCCATGAATGCCCATTTCCCCCTCTCTCCCTTTTTTCACTACATATTACTAGAGTTAACTAGATTAATTTTAAAGGTTTTCTCCAATTTCTTCCCTATGTTGGCCCTTATAGATCGGCATAGGTACAGCCTTCTCATTCTTGTCACATTTTTTTCTTTTTTTCTTTTTATCTTTATTGTTCAGATTATTACATTTGTTCCTCTTTTCCCCCCCATAACTCCCCTCCACCCAGTTCCCACCCCACCCTCTGCCCTCACTCCCCACCCACTGTCCTCATCCATAGGTGTACAATTTTTGTCCAGTCTCTTCCCGCATCCCCCTCACCCCTTTCCCCCCCAAGAATAGTCAGTCCACTCCCTTTCTATGCCCCGATTCTATTATAATCACCAGTTCATTCTGTTCATCAGATTATTCACTTGATTTTCAGATTTACTTGTTGATAGATGTGTATTTCTTGTTCATAATGTGTATCTTTACCTGTTTCTTCTTCTTCCTCTTCTTAAAGGATACCTTTCAGCATTTCATATAATACTGGTTTGGTGGTGATGAACTCCTTTAGCTTTTTCTTATCTGTGAAGCTCTTTATCTGACCTTCAATTCTGAATGATAGCTTTGCTGGATAAAGTAATCTTGGTTGTAGGTTCTTGGCATTCATCACTTTGAATATTTCTCGCCAATCCCTTCTGGTCTGCAAAGTTTCTGTTGAGAATTCAGCTGACATTCGTATGGGTACTCCCTTGCAGGTAACTGACTTTCTTTCTCTTGCTGCTTTTAAGATTCTCTCTTTGTCTTTTGCTCTTGGCATTTTAATTATAATGTGTCTTGGTGTGGTCCTCTTTGGTTTCTTTTTGTTTGGGGTTCTCCGCGCTTCCTGGACTTGTAAGTCTATTTCTTTGACCAGGTAGGGGAAGTTTTCTGTCATTATTTCTTCAAATAGGTTTTCAATATCTTTCTCTCTCTCTTCTTCTGGGACCCTTATAATTCGGATGTTGGTACGCTTGAAGCTGTCCCAGAGGCTCCATACACTATCTTCGTATTTTTGGATTCTTTTTTCATTTTGCTTTTCCGGTTGGGTGTTTTTTGCTTGTTCGTATTTCAAATCGTTGACTTGATTCTTGCAATCCTCTAGTCTGCTGTTGGGTGTCTGTATAATATTCTTTATTTCAGTCAGTGTATGCTTAATTTCTAGTTGGTCCTTTATCACAACTTCGAGGGTCTCATTAGATTTCTTGTAGGTCTCATTAAGTTTATCAGCAGTTTTTAGAAAATTCTTGAACAACCTTAAAAGTGTGGTTTTGAACTCTATATCTAGTAGTTTGCTTTCTTCCATTTCTGTCATTTGTGTCCTTTTTCTTTATCTCCACATTTTTTATGCTTCCCTGTGTTGATAAAGTGGTTTTCTGTGCTTAGTGTCCTCTAGGGCCCAGTGGTTCAGCCTCCCCAAGTACCTGAGGAGGACACTCTTGGTGCTGCCCCCTGTGGTCTTTGTGCACAGTCTTGTTGTAGTTAAGCCTTTATTGTTGTAGGTATCACTGGGAGGAATTGGCCTTCAGGCCAATTGGCTGTGAGAATCAGCTGTGTCTGCAGTGGGAGAACTTCTGTGCTGGAGACACCCCTCTGGGGCAAGACTTGCTTCAATTGGGCTTTGGTGCTCACTGAATCTGCCCCCTGAGTGTGTCCTTTATGGTTCCATGGAGCTTCAAACTGGATGGTCCCACTCTGACCTCTGGGTACACTGGCTCCTGGATCTCTAGCGAGGTGGTAATCTAGCCTCTGCCTTAGGCTATCCAGCAAAAGCCTCCCTGCAGGGCTTGGGCAGGGCGGGTCTCATGGGATAAACAGGGAGGGGCTAGCAGTTATGGCTACTCTCAGAGGCCCCACTTCTCATTGTCTTGGCAATTGCTGGAAGCCCCTCTGAGAGAAAGCTGCTCTCGAGTTCCAACAGATGCCAGACAGTCCCGCTTCTCCCATCTGAGTCTGGGTCCTCAGAAACTCGCCCAGAACTGGAGCTCAGAGCCTGAGACTCCCTCCCGATTGAAAACGACAACCGCGCCCTCAGCCGCTAGCCCACTCCGTGTGTGCCTCTGTACCTTAGTATTTTACTTCCGCATTGCGCCTGCTCTGTGTCTCAGTATGCTTTTCTCTTTCCTTCTAGTTGTAGAATTTCCACTCAGCCAGCCTTCCTGTGGTTCTGGATGATGTCCGTTCCGTCTTTTAGTTGTATTTTTGAAGTGGTTGTGCGAGGCAGCAAACTCCCTTGTTTACCTATCCTGCCATCTTGGTTTTTTTCCATATTTTTTTCTTATTTATTTATTCATTTAATGAATGCTTGTGGATATAATGAATATGTATGGTGTGCCAGGCATTGTAACATGCCTCATACAATGAGGAATGGTAATTTTTATGTCTTCAATGAATATACAGTCTCTTGGTGTAGAGAGACATAACCACAGATAACTCATAATGCCTTTTGATAAATGCTATAATAAAATTAATACCAAAAATTTCAAAGATGCACAGAGAGTTTAACAATTGACCCACTAGTATAGTAAAAGAAGGCATCACTGAGGCAGTGACTTTGAACTAGTTGTTTCATTACATGAAATTTATAGGTGTGTTTTTAGATGAAAATGGTAAGTGGCAGTGGAAATAAATTTTGACTTGTTTGTTTAGGAGGATCCTGACATACAGTTGCTATTGTTGTTGTTTTTCTTTTTGGAGACTCTCATTACTGGGTAATTTCCTTCACCAGAATGTGAGAGCCCTTATCTTCTTCTGATTTACAAAGTATTCCTATAACCAAGTTAATCATTTAAATCTTCCTTCAAATATAACTTGATAAGTATGAGTTTTAGAAGCCTTTGCATTAATATATATGGTTAACTCATTTAGAGGACAGTGACTAGAATGGGTCCAACTAGATAGGGTAGCTCAGATCACCTTTGTCACTGTCATTTGATAAGATTTTTTTTAAAATTTATTTTTATTGTTGAAAGTATTACAGATGTCCCCTTTGTTTGTGTTTTACTTTTTCACATTGACCCCCTCCACCCCATACCCTCCCCTTCCAGGCCTTCACCGCTCTATTGTCTGTCCTTGGGTGATGACTACATGCATATAATTTCCCCAGTTAATCACTTCTCTCCCATCTTCCCTCTGAAATTCTTCAGTTTGCTCCATGCTTCTATTTATCGGTTTTATTTTATTCATAAGTTTATTTTGTTCATTAGATTCCACATATGAGTGAGATCATGTGATACTTTGAATATTTCATGCCACTCCCTTCTGGCCTGAAGTGTTTCTATTGAGAAGTCAGCTGATAGTCTAATGGGAGCTTTCTTGTAGGTAACTTTGCCTCTCATTTGCAGCTTTTAAGATTCTTTCTTTGTCTTTAATGTTTGCCATTTTAATTAATATGTGCCTAGGTGTGGGTCTTTTGGGGTTCAACTTGTTGGGACTCTCTGTGTTTCTTGAACTTGAGTGACTTTTTCTTTCTCTAATTTAGGGAAATTTCCTGCCATTCTTTCTTTGAACAGGTCTTCTATTCCTTTCCCAAGATTCTGCTCCTTCTGGTACCCCTATAAGGTGAATGTTGTTATGTTTCATGTTGTCCCAAAGCTCCCTTAGAGTCCCTCTTGCTTTAAAATTCTTTTTTCCCCATTTGCTTGTCTGAATGGATTTGTTGTTTTTTTTCTACATTATCTTCTCATTTGTTGATTCAGTCCTCAGCTTCTTCTAGTCTACTGTTGAATCCTTCTAGGGTGTTCTTTATTTCAGCCATGTCATTCCTCATTTCCAGTTGATTCTTATTTATTTTTACAACCTCTCTTTTCATGTTGGTGTAGCTCTCATTAAGACCCTTATAGTTCTCATTATGTTGCTTGTACGTCTAACTGAATTGTTTGACCACTCTTATCACCATTACTCTGAATTCTTTATCTGATAAATTATTTACCTCCATTTCATTTAATTCATTTTCTGGCAATTTCTCCTTTTCTTTCATATCTTTGTCTCCCCATTTTTGCTATCCCTTCGTTTTTGTTTCTATGTGTTAGATCAAACTGCTGTGCTTCCCGGATTGTATGGGTGGTCTTATGTAGTAGATATTTTGTGGTACCCAATGGTGTGGTCTCTTAGAACTCCTGAGCTGGGTCCTCTAGGAATTCCCCTTGTTTGAGTTATTTGGGTTCTCATGTTGTAATTGGGTCTTGAATGTTATTATCCTGTTCGTGAATGGAGTCTCCTCTCAGGCTGGCTGGCTATGTGGCTCACCCCAACCACATCTTGTGAGCTGTCATGGAGATGCTGACCGAACAGAATAAAATATAACACAACAAAACACAAAACAGAAGAAATAAAACAAAAATGCACACAAGACCCGTACAGCACCAACAAAAGCAATGACCAGAAAATAGAGAATTGCAAAAGAGAAAAGAGAGCAATAATGATAGAAAAAAAGAAAGAAAAATTATGAGGAGAAAATAAAACAAAGCAAACAAACAAAGCACAAACAAAAAACAACCAAAAAAGGGAATATAGAATATGTAGATGCAGAGCTGAAATAAAGAAAATAAGAATAAAGAATTAGGGTACTAGAGGAAAGAAAATGGTTTAAAATAAAGGAGGGAGGTAAATGAAAATAAAATACAAGAAACAATTTGAAAAATAAATTAGAGGAAAAAGCAGATTGACCTAAAACAAGGAAAAAATAAGATGAGAAATCAGAAGAAAAAGAAAAGAGAGAATGAAAAGAGAAAAAAAAATAGTAATAAAAAAAGAAAAAAGTTGAGTAGGAAAAGGGAAGAGGAAAATTAGATATATGAAGGAAAAAAATGGAGACTAGAATATTATTATTCAATAAAGCAGATAGATAAAGATAAATTTTAGAAGGGAAGAAAGAAAAGAAAGAAAAAAGAAAAGAGAAGACAAAAGGGAGAAAAAAAGTGAAGTGGCATTCGTTTTAGCCAAGTTTAGTGTCCCATGGGAGCTCTCTTTGGATCCCACCCTTCAGTCTGCCAGTTCTGGGCTCCTGTGAGGTACTTGAGTGCTAACCACTGTCAGGAACTGACCTCCTTTGGCTTTCAGCAACCTGCTTGAAACTCCAAGTTGATCCACATATGCACAATTTGTGTCTGTCTCCATAGGCCTTGGCTGCATACAGGAGGGGCCAATCTGCCCTCTAACAGGTTTGTTAGCAGCATAGGATGTAGGGCTGAGGCAGCAAACTTTTCCTGGTTCCCTGGGCTCCACCTCTGCCTGCCTTTGCCTGCTATCCAGATGTCAATCTTAATCACTCAAAACTCTGTTTCTGAAAGGGCTCTAGATGAGGGAGGTGCTGTTTAGTTTACAGGGAATGTGGTAGGTGTGTTTCTCAGTCCCAGAGCTATTCCTCCGTGAGTGGACCAAAATATTACTCTGCCCTTGACTAGGCAGAGATCCTTGTATGGAGACTAGCGGGGTTGGCTGGAAACCTGGAGTTTTTTTTTTTAATATATTTTTTATTGATTAAGATATTACATATGTGTCCTTATCCCCACGTTCCCTCTAGCCACCCCCCCCCCCCCGCTCATGCCTAACCACCCCCCCCCCCCCGTTGTCCGTGTCCATTGGTTAGGCCTATATGCTTGCATATAAGTCCTTTGGTTGATCTTTCCCCCTTACCCCCACCCTCCCCTACCTTCCCTCCAAGGCCCAACAGTCCAATCAATGCCTCTCCCTCTCTGGATCAGTCCTTGTTCATCAGTTTATGTTGTTCATTATATTCCAAAAATGAGTGAGATCATGTGGTATTTATCCGCTCTCCAGTTCCATCCATGCTGTGACAAATGGTAAGAGTTCCTTTTTCTTCTTCCTCTTCTTAAAGAATACCTTTCAGCATTTCATATAATGCTGGTTTGGTGGTGATTAATTCCTTTAGCATTTTCTTATCTGTGAAGCTCTTTATCTGACCTTCTATTCTGAATGATAGCTTTGCTGGATAAAGTAATCTTGGTTGTAGGTTCTTGGCATTCATCACTTTGAATATTTCTTGCCACTCTCTTCTGGCTTGCATGGTTTCTGTTGAGAAATCAGCTGACAGTCGTATGGGTACTCCCTTGTAGGTAACTGACTGTCTTTCTCTTGCTGCTTTTAAGATTCTCTCTTTGTCTTTTGCTCTTGGCATTTTAATTATGATGTGTCTTGGTGTGGTCCTCTTTGGGTTCCTTTTGTTTGGGGTTCTCCGTGCTTCCTGGACTTGTAAGTCTATTTCTTTGACCAGGTAGGGGAAGTTTTCTGTCATTATTTCTTCAAATAGGTTTTCAATATCTTGCCCTCTCTCTTCTTCTGGCACCCCTATAATTCTGATGTTGGTATGCTTGAAGTTGTCCCAGAGGCTCCTTACACTATCTTCATATTTTTGGAATCTTTTTTCTTTTTTCTTTTTCGGTTGGGTCTTTTTTGTTTCTTCGTATTTCAAATCTTTGACTTGATTCTTGGGATCCTCTTGTCTGCTGTTGGATCTCTGTATATTATTCTTTATTTCAATCAGCGTATGCTTAATTTCTAGTTGGTCCTTTTTCATATCCTCGAGAGTCTCACTAGATTTCTTGAGCGTCTCACTAAATTTATCGGCGGTTTCCATAAAATTCTTGAAAAACCTTATAAACGTGGCCTTGAACTCTATATCCAGTCATTTGCTTTCCTCCATTTCTGTCATTTGTGACCTGTTTCTTTGTCTCCGCATTTTTTATGCTTCCCTGTATTGGTAGAGTGGTTTTGTGTGCTAGGTGTCCTGTAGGGCCCAGTGGCTCAGCCTCCCAAGTTACCTGAGGTGGACACTCTTGGTGTACCCCCTTGTGGGCTTTGTGCACCGTCTTATTGTAGTTATGCCTTGATTGTTGTAGGATCACTGGGAGGAAATGACCTCCAGGCCAATTGGCAGTGAGAATCAGCTGTGTCTGCAGTGGGAGAACTTCTGTGCTGAAGACACCCTTCTGGGGCAAGACTTGCTTCAGTGGGGTTTTGGTGCTCACTGAGTCTGCCCCCTGAGTGTGTCCCTTATGGATCTGAGGAGTTGTAATCTGGATGGTCCCCCTCTGACCACTGGGTACACTGTCTCTTGGATCTCTAAGGAGGTGCTAATGTAGCCTCTGCCTGAGGTTACACAGTAGGAGCTACGAAGAGAACTGGAGATTCCCCTTCCTTTTTTGGAGTTTGGAGGTACCCTGATGAGGCCCAGCTGTGAAGCAATGCAAGCCTCTGTGGGGCCTTGGGCCTTCTCTTGGAAGTTCTGGGTCTGTCTGGCCCAGCTTCAATTAGGTAATTTTCAGGTTGCAAATGGCTGGGGCATTCATATGCAAAAGCCTCTGCTGCAGCCTGGGTGGGGCGGGGTCTCAGGGAATCAAAGGGCGGGGCAAGCAGCTATGGCTGGTCCTCAGCCCTGCCCTAAGGGGCCGCGAGTCTCACTGTCCCAGTAATTGCTGCAAGCACCTCTGAGGGAAAGCCGACCTCAAGTTCCGAGTTCTGCCCGCTGCCAGACAGTCCACTTTCTCCCTGTATGAGTCCTGGGTCCCCAGAGACTTCCCAGAACCGGAGTTCAGAGCAGTCGGGGGCTTGTGACTCCCTCCCGATTCAAAAAGACAGCCACGTCCTCAGGTACCAGCCCCTTTCTGCGCGCGAGCCTCCGTACCTCTGCACTTTACTTCCGCAGCTCCTCTGGCTCTCAGTGTGCTTTTCTTTCCTTCTAGTTATAGAATTTCCACTCAGCCAGCTTTCCTGTAGTTCTGGATGATGTCCGTTTTGTGTTTATGTTGTTTTTTTTGAAGTTGTTTTGGGAGGCAGCAATTTCCTGGTGTTTATCTATGCCGCCATCTTAGTTTCTCAAAACCTGGAGTTTTTATCAGCTGTTCTGTGCAGGGATAGTAACCAGTCTGGTTCCTGCATATGGAGTGGGTGGCCCCTCCTGTAATCCAGTCACCGATGCTCCTGAGACTGTTCAAAACCCTAGGCTTGGCTTTTGCTTTTGTTTCCTCTGAAAAGGTCAAAATGCAGGATCTGGCATGCAGGGATCCTCATGGTGGAACAGGTGTATCACCTAGGGCAGGTTTTTGTTTTTTTTTTCTTCTTTTTTTCCTGCCATGTGGCTACTGGGAGCAGCTAGTTCCTCTCAGCAAAAATGGCCCTTTAGTTTTCGGGGCCTACAACGAAATACTTCTGGCTGCTGCTTTTCCACATCTCCCTGTAATGCTTCTACCCAGCCTCTCCTTAGGCACCTGAAGTCCACACCTCCCTCCCTGCACCAAAGTCTCAAGTGAGTAGCTACAGATGAATACTCCTGTGCTCTGAGGTTAACAAACAGCAACAGTAAAAAACAACGGAATGAAACAGGCTTTCTCTCCAACTGACTCAGGTTTACCTACTCCAGATTCCATTGCAGCCAGCAACCCTGCCACCTTTCATGGCTGGATGTTATGTGGGCCTCGGATCTTGGCTCTGGTGCTCTGGGCTGTGGATACCAGCCTGAGTTTGGAGCCTCTATCTTCTGAGGGAACAGACACTCCTGTAACCCAGTGCTCCTCCCTCTCTCGCCCCGCTGGCCTGCCGCCCCTGGGAACTGGGTCAGCTCCTCTTGTGACCTCACCCTTCCTACATGTCTCCACATGTTTTCTGTCCTTCCTTGATATAAGTCGCCTCCTCAGCTGGACCTCAATTGGTAATTCCAGATGAATGCACTCCAAATTAGTTGTATTTCCTGTATGGCCTTGGTGCACGACAGGTCTACCTGTTCGATCGCCATTTTTTTTTTTTTTTTCTCATTTGACAATCTTGAGATTAAATGCTAAGGACCTCTAATGATTTTTATACCCACATTTCAAACTGTATTTTGCCACTGTGTTTTAGTTTTGAATTTTTAGAATATTACTTCTTACCATTAGCTTTTGTTATTCATGGTTATGAAAACATAGGTTTTCTGTTCACCTATCTTCAAAGAAAGCACCCTCTTATACATTTTATTCTAATGGTCAGAATTTATATCAGAGTTCAGTAGGCAGTAACTTTACTTGAGGCAGAAGTTAGAAGTTGCTCTCTTGGTGAAGCAGTCGTCAGTCTCATGCTCAGAATTCTAAGAACCCTTATTTATTTCAGTCTTATATGATTCCTATTAGAAAAAAAATCTCCAAAATGTGGTTTTATGGGTACATTGCTATTTATGTTGCTGTGTTGTAACATATGATAAGAGCCAAGAAAACTCTGGGTCTCTGACCAAAAATTGCTTATTTATGATGATGATGATGATGATGATGATGATGATGATAATGTCTTGACAGACAAGAAATCATTTCTCCAGTACTCGAGAAGAGATGGAAGAACTTAAGAAAAGGATGAAAGAGGCTCCCCAGACCTGCAAACTTCCAGGACAGCCAACAATTGAAGGCTATCTCTATACCCAAGAGAAATGTAAGTGGGAATACAGGATACCCACTGGTTTTAAATAGGCAAGCACCTACTGCTTCTTCACCCTTCCAAACTTCAGGCATCAATAATGATCACAGACCTGAGAACTATACCTCTTTGGAGAGAAGTCTTGGAATAGTGAAAATAAAAAGGAAGGATAAATTAGAGGGGAAAGTTAAGGAATTGTTTTCCAAAGGCTCTATGATAATAAGACTGCAGGTTTTCTCTGAGATTCAAAATGGGGATTGTTAATCGTTTAGTCATTTTAATGACTCTTTTACTGGGGCAAAAAGGGAGATAGGGGAACGGAGGCAGAAAAATAATATTTATTATACCTACTAAGTGCTTTAAGTACTGCATCTCATTTAATCTTTGAAACCATTTTGTCGGAGACATTTTTCACATGAGACTACTGAGGCGTAGAGATATCAATAGTTGAAAGTCAGCCAACTGTCAAGTAGCAGCCTACAAGTAAATTCATATGTACGAAAAGTCAAAACCTATGCTCCTACCTCCATACTTTGTAACTTCCACTGCCTTAGGATTACATGGTTGCCCATAAAACACAAAATAACCATTGTGATTTCAGTGGGCAAGGCAATTGTTCACTGATAGCCAAGGAAAATGTGTTAACTTATCCATTCACCAAACATTGCAGATGATTCAAGTTTTCCTGCCTCCTAAATTACATTATGGAAACATGTATATACTGTTTGATTTTCCTTATGAACTATGACCTAACGCCTGTAAAGCCTGTGATTTTATTCCCTTCCCAGAATTATTCTACCTGGAGAGTAGGCAAAAGAGGCTACCCAGAGGTTACCAGTGGCAAAAACCACTGCAATACACAAAGCATATTATCGTAGCAGTGATGTTATTTTGCTTTTCCTCCCTTAGAGCAATTAAAGTTTGATGGTTTTCAAAGATGTGTTCTTCCATTTGTCAGATTCATTCCTTCAACTCTGCATTGCAGGATTTCTCAGTCTCAGCACTACTGACATTTTGGGATTGGTAATTCTTTGTTCTAAGGGGGGCATACTATGTATTATAGGATGTTTAGCAGCATCTCTCCCCATTTATTTTAATAGAACTCCCTAGGTGTGATAATCTGAAATGTCTTTAGATGTTGCCAACTGTCCTCTGAGAGGCAAAATTGCCTCTGGCTATGAACCACTGTAATATTATAAAAGAAGTATAGAATAATGGGTTTCTAATCTTGGCTCTAATACTATTTAGCTATATGATCCTTCTATGTCCCCATTTTCTAATTTGTCAAATAGATATGGCATTGCTACTCAGTTGAATGTATATTTACTGAGCATCCTTTTTTCCAGATAATATTCAGTGCATTAGGCATACAAAAAAACTGAAAAACCTTCATTTTTGCCCTCAAGAAGTACACAGTTTGATGAGGAAGATGGACAAGCATGTTAATAATTATAATGAAATGCATTGAGCATATATATAAGGGATATCTATAACAATAAGAGAGTAATACGCTAATTAGACTGGACATCCTTCCAGACAACCTTCCAGATGAAGCCAGGACTGTGAGGAAAGCCTGTGTCCTGGGTGCCTGCCGGTGGCCGAAGGGAAACCCGCGTCCCGGTGCTGGAGGGAATCCTGGGTCCTGGGTGCCTGAGGGAAGCTGGTGCCAGCAGCAGGGGGAAGGAAGGCCTACTCTTGCATGAATTTTGTGCATTGGGCCTCTAGTATGTATGTATATATCTATACATACTAGAGTCCCGATGCATGAAGATTTGTGCAAGAATGGGCCTTCCTTCCCCCGGCTGCCAGCACTGCCTTTGCTCTGGCCCGGAGCCACCTTTCTGCCTTCCCATGCTGCCCAGAGGCCTGGAGCATCTGGGGCGGTGCAGAACACCCCCCGGTTGCTCGGTGCCTGTGTATGCAAAGCAACCCACCATCTTCGTTGGGTTAATTTGCATGCTCACTCCTGATTGGCTGGTGGGTGTCACAAAGGTACAGTCAATTTGCATCTTTCTCTTTTATGTGTGTGTGTGTGTGTGTGTGTGTGTGTGTGTGTGTGTGTATGACTCTCACTGAGAAAGTTATGTTCGAATTGGAACTTGAATTATGAGAGGAATCCTGACATGTAAAGAAAAAGGGAAATAAAACTCCAGGTGTATACCACTGCATGAATAAAGGCACAGAGGTGTGTGAGGATATAGTTTATTTGTAGAGTCTTGATTTGCCAAATATTGTCCTGGTTTATATCTGTTGTCCTGATGTAATTAACAGTGGTGCCCCATTCATTCTTAAATATATTTTGAATATGGATGGTAAATTATACGGTCACATATTTATTTGGTAACTGAAAGTAATTCAATGAGACTGGAACACAGATAAAATTAGAAAAGGCAATGTTGAAACAGCAAATATGATCATAACGTAAAGAGCTTTGTGGGCCAACCTAAGGAGTTTTCAGATAATGGAAAAATCATGGGTGGTTTATAATGAGAAGAATAACAGAGATATATAGTTAAAATATTCCTCTAACAAAAGAGTAGAGAATGGACTAGAAAGAATGGACTAGAACAAAGATGGGGGAAACCAAAGAGAAGGTCACTGAAATAATTACTTGGAAAATTATGATTAATTTTGCTTGAAATATCTTATAAAACATGAAAAAGATAAGTCAGCAATAGGGTGTGGGACTAATTTAGTTCTAGAAGAGATGGAGGCTATGAGACTGCTGAAAGACATTTAGGGGATAGAATGGGCAGAACCCAACCACCAATTAAATGGGGCACATTACAGGGAAATAGGAACATTGCCAAAGTTCTTGAGGATTTCTCAGTCAAGTAGGGAAATCAGACACGAAAACATAAAGCTTTAATACAATGTTGAAAACACAAATGACTTCCTCTTGTCAGTTCTCTGATTTAGTTCCTATCATTAACTTGTGCTCTAGAAAGGCAAATAATATAATAAACGAGACAATGATTTTATATAATAAAAAGGTAATAGGCAAATTAACCCTCATACCCTTACAAGATGACTGCCTATGACCAGGCCGGCAGGGGGGTTAGTGAGGGATGACCAAACAACTGAGCAAGCAGGCTGCATAGGGTAACCAGGCCGGCAAGGGGGTTAGTAAGGGATGACCAAATGACTGAACAAGCAGGCTGTGTGGGACAATCAGGCCGTGAGGTGGGTGGCAGGGGTGACCAGGCCGGTTGGGGGGGGTGCAGTTGGAGGTGACCAGGCCAGCAGGGGGGCAGATGGGGTGATTAGGTTGACAAGGGGGCAGTGAGGGCAACTAGGCTGGCAGGGGGGGCCGTTGAGGTCAACTAGGCCGGCATGGGGTGCAGTCAGGGGTGACCAAGCTGGCAGAGGGGGGCAGTTGGGGGCGACCAGGCTGGCAGGGGGGCATAAACTGGCAGTTGGACATCCCCCAAGGGGTCCCGGATTGGAGAGGGTGCAGGCTGGACTGAGGGTACCCCCCCCCCCCCGTGCACAAATTTCATGCACCGGACCTCTAGTAATATCATAAAAAGCCACTTTGTATTGAATGTCTGTTGATGACAAGGTTCCAGCTTATGCAATAAGATGTGTAGTGGCAGCATTCATAGGGAACATGGCAAGGTGTATGATTTGGAGCAAGCCAGAGCAGATGTGGAAAGAGTTGATAAGGTTTCTGATCTCCATATGTGTAGGGGTAGATCTGGAGCATGACCCTGAAGGCCAAGGTGTACACAGCTTCCATCTTGGGGTCGGACTGACCATGCAGCCAAAATATTAATTTGTCATCTCACTTTTGCCTCTCTTTCTAGGGGCTTTGGGAATATCCTGGGTGAAATACTACTGCCAGTATGAGAAAGAGACCAAAACACTCACCATGACGCCAATGGAGCAGAAGCCAGGTGCTAAGCAGGTCAGTTCTTTATGGTGCCACATTTTTTGCAATGCATCTGTGACTACATCTCAGAAGAGTGTATATGTTGACTTAGCGTCAAAGAACCAAATCCATCACTATCATGTGAAGCCATGGCTTCATATGTTCTCTTTGGGCCAGATACATCTCAGTTGAGCAAAAGATCTCTGTTAATTATGTCAGGCCTTTTGAAAGTGCCTCTACTTTTTCATACCATTTACTAAATTATTACAACTGCCTGTCACATTGTACAAAGAAAATTTGCAAAAGTATCGATGAATTGTGAGTGGAGAATATATCTTACTTTTAAGAAGGCTCTATTATAGGATTCCTTTAAATAACAAGAGTTGAAAATATAAATAATTTACCAAAATTCCTTTTTAACAGAGTTAGTCTGTTGTCTAAACCTATTGGAATAACCTATTCCTCACAGTCTATGTAATAATACTCAAATATCTTTAAGCAGTTAATGCCTCTTCTCATGCCCTCCAAACTTTCCTCCACTCTCCAAAGTGGCAGAGGACTTTAACACACTCAGAACATAATTTACTCATCTGGAAGAACCTGATATGCTATGTTATGTTTGTTAAGTTAGACCATAAAGCTAAAACTTTTATTCTGTCATCTCACTTTTGCCTACCTTTGCAGGAGTTTTGGGAACACACACACACACACACACACACACACACACACACACACACACACACACATACATACACACACACACACTCATACTCCAAGATTTCTTTTTCTTTTTTACAGTAATTTTATTTATTTATTTTTTAATTTTGCTTTATTGCTTAAAGTATTACAAAGAGTATTATATATGTCTCCTTTTTTCCCCCCTTCTTGACATTCCCCCGGCTTCCCCTATCCCCAGTATCTTATGTCCATTGGTTATGCTTATATGCATGCATATAAGTCCTTCGGTTGATCTCTTACCCTCCCCCTCCTGCCCCCCAACCCTCCCCAGCCTTCCCACTGTAGTTTGATAGTCTGTTCAATGCTGCTCTGCTTCTGTATCTATTTGTGTTCATCAGTTTATAATGGTCTTTATTATCCATAAATGAGTGAGATCATGTGGTATTGTTCTTTCATTGACTGACTTATTTCACTTAGCATAATACTCTCCAGTTCCATCCATGCTGTTGCAAATGGTAAGAATTCCTTCTTTTTTACAGCAGTATAGTATTCCATTGTATAGATGTACCACAGTTTTCAAATCCATCAATCTGCTGATGGGCACTTAAGCTGTTTCCAAATCTTAGCTATGGTAAATTGTGCTGCTATGAACATAGGGATGCATATATCCTTTCTGGTTGGTGTTTCTGGTTTCTTGGGATATATTCCTAGAAGTGGGATCACTGGGTCAAATTGAAGTTCCATTTTTAACATTTTGAGGAAACTCCATACTGTCTTCCATAGTGGCTGCACC
Source organism: Myotis myotis (assembly GCF_014108235.1). NCBI lineage: Eukaryota > Metazoa > Chordata > Mammalia > Chiroptera > Vespertilionidae > Myotis > Myotis myotis. The sequence goes on from NW_023416346.1 coordinate 86,105,586, forward strand.
AGTCTGCATTCCCACCAGCAGTGCACGAGTGTTCCCTTTTCTCCGCATCCTCTCCAGCACTTGTCGTTTGTTGATTTGTTGATGATAGCCATTCTGACCGGTGTGAGATGGTACCTCATTGTTGTTTTGATTTGCATCTCTCAGATGATTAGTGACTTGGAGCATGTTTTCATATGTCTCTTGGCTTTCTGAATGTCCTCTTTTGAAAAGTGTCTATTTAGGTCCACTGCTCATTTTTTGATTGGATTGTTTATCTTCCTTTTGTTAAATTGTATGAGTTCCCTATAAATGTTGGAGATTAAACCCTTATTAGAGATAACATTGGCAAATATATCCTTCCATGCAGTGGGCTTTCTTGTTGTTTTGTTGATGGTTTCTTTTGCTGTGCAGAAGCTTTTTATTTTGATCTAGTCCCACTTGTTTATTTTCTCTTTAGTTTCCAATGCCCTAGGAGCAGTATCGGTGAAGAAATTGCCTTGGCATATGTCTGAGATTTTGTTACCCTTGGATTCCTCTAGTATTTTTATGGTTTTCCCATCTAATGTTTAAGTCCTTTATCCATTTTGAGTTTATTTTTGTGTATGGTGTAAGTTGGTGGTCTAGTTTTATTTTTTTGCATGTATCTGTCCAATTTTCCCAACACCATTTATTGAAGAGACTGTCTTGTCTCCATTGTATGTTCTTGCCTCCTTTGTCAAATACTAATTGAGCATATTGGTTCGGGTCGATTTCTGGGTTCTCTATTCTATTCCATTGATCTATATGTCTGTTCTTGTGCCAGTACCAGGCAGTTTTGAGAACAGTGGCTTTGTAATACAGCTTGATATCTGGTATTGAGATCCCACCTACTTTGTTCTTCTTTCTCAAGATCGCTGCAGCTATTCAGGGTCTTTTTTTATTCCAGATGAATTTTTGGAGCGTTCGTTCTAGGTCTGTGAAATATGCTGTTGGTATTTTAATGGGAAGTGCGTTGAATTTATAGATTGCCTTGGGTAGTATGGACATTTTAATGATGTTGATTCTACCAATCCATGAACATGGTATGTTCTTCCATCTGTTTATGTCTTCCTCCATCTCCTTTTTCAGTGTCCTGTAGTTTTCTGAATAGAGGTCTTTTGCCTCTTTAGTTAAGTTTATTCCTAGGTATCTTAATTTTTTTTGGTGTGATGGTAAATGGGATTGCTTTTTTAGTCTCTCTTTTTGTAAGTTCACTATTGTTGTATAGAAATGCCATAGATTTCTTGGCGTTAATTTTGTATCCTGCTACATTGCCAAATTCATTTATCAAGTCTAATAGTTTTTTGATAGAGTCTTTAGGGTTTTTTATGTACAATATCATGTCATCTGCGAATAAGGACAGTTTTACTTCTTCTTTTCCAATTTGGATGCCTTTTATTCCTTCTTCTTGTCTAATTGCAATGGCTAATACTTCCAGTACTATGTTGAACAGGAGTGGTGAGAGTGGGCGTCCCTGTACTCCAGGATTTCTTAAGATAAAAGCTGATAGAGTGTTAATATGCTAAAGTAGTTCAATGTTTCCTTTTTTTAAAAAAATTATTTTTATTGATTGTAGAGAGAGGAAGGGAGAGAGATAGAGAGATAGAAACATTGATGAGAGAGAAACATTGATCGGCTGCCTCCTGCATTCTCCTCCTGGGAATACAGCGTACAATCAGGGCATGTGCCCTAACCAGGAATCAAACCATGACCTCCTGGATCATAGGTCAACACTCAACCACTGAGCCACACCAGCTGGGCTCAATGTGTCCTTTTAATTGTCTCTCAGACAGGGTCTTAGTGATGATATTTATTTAAGTATTTTAATTCCTTACAAATTGACAAAGTGAAACAATGTGACCTGTTAGCATTGAAAGATGTGGTACATGAAGACCCAATTTAGGTAGAAAGGTAATTAGGTCAATTTTTCTCTATCGTGTTGCTTTGCATAGAAGATCTTGATTGTGTGGCTTGTCCATGGAAAATTAGAGAGGACTGAGATTTAGTCGCAGGCTGCCGAAAACTGCTTTTTTTGTTCTTTAACCACACATTTTGTTACTCTGCTTCGAATGTCAACTGGAGATGGGATTCAACTCTAATGAAGCGTACCAAATGGTATGAAGGTTTTTCAGAACCTTCATCCATGTTTTCTTATGGGCCTGTTACTCATTCATGACTTCAAAATTTTCCTTACTTTTCAGTCTGCCAATGCACCTTTAGATGTGATTCCAAAGTACTGAACTTGTTTCTTTTCTGTTAGAACTGAGCTGATGTACCTGACTGGCAAGTGCTTATAAGCAATACTGTCCTGCAGTGTTTTCTTTTTATACATACACTAGAGGCCCAGTGCATGAAATTCGTGCATGGGGGTGGGTTCCCCTCAGCCCAGCCTGCACCCTCTCCAATCCAGGATCCCTCTCACAATCCGGGACCGCTGGCTCCTAACTGCTCACCTGCCTGCCTGCCTGCCAGCCTGATCAACCCTATCTGCCTCTGCCTGCGGGCCTGGGGGCCCAACTGGCCCCACCTGACAAACTGGTCGCCCCCAACTGCCCATCCTGGCCAGCCTAGTTGCCCCTAACTGCCCCCCCCCCCCACCAGCATGGTCGCCCCTTACTGCCCCCTGCCAGCCTGGTCACCTCTTACTGCCCCCCCTGCAGGCTTGGTCACCACCAACTGCCCCTCCCCTGCTGGCCTGGTCACCCCCAACTGCTCCCACTGCTGGACTGTTCACCCCCAACTGTCCCCCATGCCAGCTTGGTCGCCCCTCACTGTCCCCCTCTGCCAGCCTGGTCTCCCCATGCAGCCTGCTGTTCAGTTGTTTGATCGTCCCTCACTAAGCCTCCTGCTGGCCTGATCGCCCCACACAGCCTGTTGTTCAGTCATTTGGCCACCCCTCACTGCCCCCTCTGCTGGCCTGGTCTCCCCACACAGCCTGCTGTGTTCAGTCTTTTGGTCGTCCCTCACTAACCCCCCTGCCAGCCTGGTTGCCCCACGCAGCCTGCTGTTCATTTAGTTGCCCCTCACTGCCCCTCCTGCTGGCCTCATCACCCCACACAGCCTGGTGTTCCGTTGTTTGGTCGCCCCTCACTAACCCCCCTGCCAGCCTGGTTGCCCCACACAGCCTGTTCAGCCATCCGTTCGGTTGTTTCGTTTGTGATGGCCGCTTAGGATTTTATATAGATAGATTACTTTCCAAATCCTGGACTTGAAAGTTCCTTTCTTAGAAAGTAAGCTCATTTAGGCCCTTTCTCTCCTGCTCAGAGGTGCCTAATGCAAAACTCAAGACAGAGGAAGTGGATGCCTCTTTCATTTCCTCTTAGCATATAAGAGCAAGCCCTCCTTTTAGTTTATCTTCCCCTATTCCCTTTTCACTGAGTGGCTGCTTGCAAAACCACAATCCTATCACAGCCTTAGTAGTTTTACTGTGGTATTCCTTATGGAATGGAAAGAGGAACATGGTTTTCCATTATGAAGGGAGGGGAGGTGGAAGTAATTACTTGAATTTCCTCAATTATAGTTGGAAATGACTTCTTCTTGTCAGTTCTCTGACTTAGTTCCTATCATTAACTTGTGCTCCAGAAAGGCAAATAATATAAACAAATGAGACAATGATAATATCGTAAAAAAACACTGTGTATTGAATGTCTGCTGTGTGCCAGGTGCTGAATACTTTCCATCATGTGCCTCATTTACTCTCCCAGTAACACTGTGAGGTATGGTTAGCTGAATATGAAGATGGAGGAATTAGCCCTCTTTCTGACTATGGTACTTACCACTGTTCCCTATTATTTCAGCCTAACAACTTCCATTTGTGTTGTGCTGCTCACTTTACAGATCACTTTCCCAAACACTGTTTTATAAGATATTCATCCTTTCCCTGTCAGATAGTTGTGCAAGAAGAAACAGTGCTACCTTTTGAGTCTCAAGAACTGGTTTTAAATCCTAGCTGGCCTAGTACCATAGTTTTTTACTTAGTACTAGTGGCCTGGTCCACGAAATTCGTGCACTCAGGCAGGGGGATCCCCCAGCCTTGCCTGTGCCCTGTCACAGTGCAGGAGCCCCAGGATCCATCGCCCCAAAGAGGTAGGCCCCGCCCATCTATCCATGGCTCCTCGATGGATTTCCCCAAAGAGGTAGGCCGAAGCTGGCAGATGCCTGTGGACCTTCAGGGGCAGGTCATGGGGGAGGCCTGCAGACCCCTGGGGGCAGGCCCACAGTGGAGGCCTCCCTCTGTGCATGCCTGCCCAACCCCCAGCGCAGGCGTGTGAAGACAACGGCCTCCGCCACTGCCCTGCCCCCAGGCCGGGCCTGCGGCAGAGGCCTTCATCTGCACCTGCAGGCCTCACCCCTGCCATGGCCCCACCCCTGTCCACAGTGCTGCAAGGTCCCACTTACCCACGTTTGCTGTGCATGCCCCTGCTGAGCTGTTGTGACGTTGCAGCATCCTGGACAATTTGCATATTCCTCTATTATTAGTATAGATTTATTTATTTATTTATTTATTCATTTATTGTAGCCCTCACCTGAGGATATGTTTTTTATTGATTTGAAAGTGAGAGGAAGGAGAGAGAGAGAGAGAGAGAGAGAGAGAGAGAGAGAGAGAGAGAGAGAGAGAGAGAAAGAGGAAGAGGGAAAGAAGAAGAGAGAGAGAGAAACATCAATGTGAGAGAGAAACATGGATCCTGACAGGGATTGAACCCACAACATGGATATGTGCCCTGACCCGGAATTGAACCCGCCACCTTTTGGTGCATGAGACGATGCTCCAACTAACTGAGCCATGCTGGCCAGGGTAGCATAGAAACTTTTTGATCTTGAATAAATTACTTTTTGCTTGGTATCATTTGTCTTCTTAGAAAAATAGCAAGGATGATAATGTAGTAAACATTTATTGAGTGCTGTTTATTATGTACTAGAGATATAAAGATAAATAAAACATTGCCCACATTCTTGAGGATTTCTCAGTCAAGTAGGGAAATCATTCACGAAAACATAAAGCTTTAGTATAATGTTGAAAACATATAATGGCAATGTATGTGATTTGGGAAGGATTTTAGAGGAAATGAAAGTAAATTGCATGTTGTAGAACCAGTAAGAGTTTAGCTAGGCAAATAATATACATAATCATTTTAGGTGGAGGAAACAGTATATGCAAAGTTATGGAGTCACGAAAGAGCATGATTCATGTATGAAATAAGAGTAGTTTTACACTGATGGAGGTGGTTGCAGGGGAACCTGGAGTGGAGGGCAAGACGTAGGCCCCTGAGCTGTGATGCCACTGAATGTGAGGGAATTCAGAATTTAAAGTGGGAGGGTGCGTACATAATGCAGTTGTTAATCACTCTCATCTTGAGCAACTAACAATGCTTGATATTCTAAGTGCTGGGGCAGGGAAGGCAGATTGAATGATGAATTTAGAGTTGAGTTTGCATAGTGCAGGAGCAGCAGAAGAATAGGCTTTTGGTGGTTGAGTGTGTCAATGAGAGAAAATAATTGGATTATCAGCTGTGCCGGCCAGTTTAGATGGTACAGTGCTTAGGTATAGACCTGGCATTTGGGAAGTGTTTCTGAATTTGAGACAGTAAGGTGGGTAGTATTAATCTCATTTAATACTGGTAGACTGTGGATTTAAGATTCAGAGAGTGAAAATTATTTGCCCTGGGTCATATACCAGTAGCTAGTAAATGGCTTAACTGAGACAAGATCCCAGGTTTTAAGCTTCTTAGTTTATTGCCATTTTCACTATACCAACATGGGTGACTTTGGGTAAGCCATTTTACTTCTCTGAGCTTCCTCCAAGGATTATGAAGAAAGTTGGTTTATGAATACCTAGTGTAATATGTGGCACCTAGTAGGGGATTAATAATTGTTACTTCTCTTAACTATATCACATTGTATTTGTTGAAATAATAGAGGAAAACTTAATAGTGTGGGACTGGGGAATTTTAATCTGTGGAGAAGGTGGATTTCATTGGCCTTGTTAAGTGCCTACAAGGCTAAGGTGGGCCAAACCATTCAGCACATACGAAATACCAAATGCTACCTTAACTAATACACACATTGAATTATTTTCCTTACTCCTACCCTATCTTTGGATCATTGCTTTTGGAAGCCCTGTCATCCTCAAGAGTCTAGAAGTGAGGAAGAGAAATGTTTGTCTCCCCCCTCCTCCATCAGCAGCTTTAATGGAAGGAGGGTTGCAGAAAACCACTTAATCATAGCAATCTCCCTACCTAGACATCTAATGAAAAGTTTATTTTGGACACTTAATGTGATTTTGGGCAGCCTATTTCTCCTTCACTCCCCTTACATGATGTGAAATGAGCTTCCTATTTAATCTAGTGCACTTGGAAAAGAGTGATGGCCCACTCTGAATATAATTTTCTTTTCATCTCAGCCATTTATTGATTTTTGCAGCAGGGAGAAACCATCTGCCATCTTGCTGCAACTACTGTCTGAAGGGACAAAGGCTCTCAGTGAAGCTATATATTGCTCCTGCTGCCCTGACAGATGCCTTCCAAGTGACAACGAAGGACACTACAGGGTGCAGAAGCTTTTGCACGTTTTTCCCCAAAATTGACTATTAATTCTTCTCTTCTATCAGGGGCCCTTGGACTTAACCCTGAAGTACTGTGTGAGAAGGAAGACAGAGTCTATTGACAAGAGGTTCTGTTTTGATATAGAAACTAATGAAAGGTAAGCTGTGCTGGTGTGAATTAACAATGTCCCATGTACTGTGCTGAGCCTGGGTAAATCTTTTCCTCTGTCATCTCTTGTTGATGAAAATGAGCAAATCTATTCATGACATTATTGTCTTGGCTCTTCTGGCTACCCTTCACAGGGATCCCTGTTAGACCTGGCCCAGTGTTGGTTCTCTCTATGCAAACTTCAGTCCGCTTTGCCTCACCTGCTCTAGGCAGAAAAAGTCATTCCTAGGATTTAATTTGCTATCATATATGCAAAAGGTCAGTGTTTGATGATGTTGCAAAAAGGACAAGATAACAAAACTCATTCTTTTTAAAATCTCCTAATATCCTATATAATAAAAGGCTAATATGCAAATCGACCAAACTATGGAACGACCGGTCGCTATGATGCACACTGACCACCAGGGGGCAGACGATGAACGCAGGAGCTGCCCCCTGTTGGTCAATGTGCTCCCAAAGGGTGAGTGCTGCTCAGCCAGAAGCTGGGCTCATGGCTGGCGAGTGCAGTGGCAGTGGCGGGAGCCTCTGCTGCCTCTGCAGCAGCACTAAGGATGTCCGACTGCCTGCTTAACACATTAAGCACCATGTCACTCACTGTACTTTCTGTCCAGACCTTGTCAGTCACTAATGACTGACAGTATACTTTTCATTCAGGCCACGTCAGTCACTGTTGACTGACGATATACAATTTAAAAAATTATATTCTTCTGTTATTAAATTTTAAATAATTTGGAGATCATAAAAGAATGTACCTAAATATTACTTGTTACCAAAAAAAATTTTTTTTAATGGATATTATTAAAACACAGTATACACAAAAATCGTTGTCCTGTGCAGGTTTCACAGAATGTTATAACTTGTTTTGTCAACTTTCTGGCAATATCTCATTCAAATCGTGCTGCATTATCTTCGTAGAATTTTTCACAATATCTTTGAACTTTAGACACTCTTCCAGTTTTTTGTTACAGTTTGTGACAAGATATTTGAGGTATATTTACAGTACTGCTACTTGGAATTTCTTCATCCCGACAATTCGTTAGATGGACAGCTAATTTCTCCAGAAATTCTGTGATACTCATATTCTTCTTGCTAATATTTTTAAGTAAAACACGAGCATTGAGAACAGCAGTATTTAGTAGGAGCTCAAAGGCTAGCTTTTTATACCATTTCATGGATTTTCATAACGGATTATTATAGGCACTCATTTGATCAGATATGTCAACTGCTGCTTTTCTTGCATTATAATCCACTACAATTTTTGCTTTCAAGTAGTGACCTGATCTATTTTCAACATTCACCATCTCTGATGTATGTTTTGTTGAATGAAGTAAGATGTCCCACTTATCTTTCCATTTTAAAATGGTTATTCCTTTTTTGTTCTCTTTTACTATAATTTCTCCCCGTTTTAATTTCTTTGATGTTACTTCATGAGGATTTCCCCATTGATTTGAACATAATGTTCCTACTAAATGAGTATTATTATCGAGTAATTTATATGCTAAATCTAAACTTGTGTACCAGTTGTCTGTGTACGTGTGTTCCTTACTGTATACATCTCTACAAAGAGACATTACAACATTAGTTGGTGTTGTATTTTCTTTTTCTAAACTTTCCCCTGCATATACACGAAAAGCATATGTGTACCCAGATCCACAGCACAACTTAAATAATGTAATACCATATTTGTGGCATTTTTGTTTTATATATTGCCTAAGTATTATGCAGCCATGACATGGTATCAAAGATTCATCAATACATATAGCTTCAGATGGATCATAATATTTTTTGAAATTTATTTCCATGTTATCTATTAGTTGTTGTATTTTGCATAAACAATTGGAAACATCTATCTCCCTATTGTCTGAAAAATGCAGAATTCATAATAATATTTCAAATCTATTTCTTGAAATTATTTTGGGGGGAAGTTTGCATAGATGGAGGATCATGGGACCAGTATAAACATAAAGATGGTAGTCTAACTAGTCCCATCCATAGAATCAACCCAAAAAATCTTTTGATTTCATTTTTGTTTGTCACAGTCCACTTACACAAACGCTGCGAGTTTTCAACCCCTAGTTTTTGCGACACATATAACTTTGTTTGGTGATATCCTCAAACAATTCACTAGGCACAAACAGTTCATAAGAATTCTCTACTGTTGCCCATGACTTTACATTCAAGTCCTCAATCCTAAAGCCAGACAAATAGGTGAAAGGCATAATCCTTGGTTGATTACCTCTTGGATCACGCCATTCTTCAAAATCCTCATCCTCATCCTCTGATGATGAAAAAAGCACGACTCTACGACATTTATTAGGGAAACTAATTTCACTTGAATCGCTTTCACATGCTTCTTCTACTGACATTGTCACTGTTATGGGTAAAGAAAAAAATTTTAAACTGCACTGGAACATGAACCACAGACAACTGACTGAAGAGAAAGCATTTCTAAAAGAAAACAGAGTACAGATTGCAATAAATACATACAAGAAATATATCTGAAGATATACTTGCAGTCTTTTCACAACCTTACATAGATCTCCAGCCACCAGCATATCGGTGAAATCGGATACCATGGGCTAAATGGAAAGGAAGACAAAACAGGTTTGGCGTTTAACGTGTTAAGCCATCAGTTGGACATCCCCCGAGGGCTCCTGGACTGCAAGAGGGCAAAGACCGGGCTGAGGGGACCCCCCCCCCCCGGGACCCTCCCCCCCCCCCCGCCCCCAGTGCACAAATTTTGTGCACCGGGCCTCTAGTAAAATATAAGAACAAGTGAATTGGAACACATTTTTAAAAATATATATGTTTTTATTGATTTTAGAGAGAGGAAGGGAGAGGGAGAGAGAGATAGAAACAACAATGATGAAAGAGAATAGTCAATTGGCTGTCCCCCTCTTGGCATGTGCCCTGACCAGGAATCAAACCAGCTACCTCTCGGTGAATTTCTCGATGCTCAATCACTGAGCTATATTGACTGGGCTGGACGACATTTTAATAGGAGCTAGATGCGATGGAGGGTTATAGTAGTACTAAGGAGTAATATTTTCTTCCATTTGGTGCAAACATCATACAGACTTTCCCTACTTTGCAGATATTATGTAAAGTGGAAATAGTTTGATTATCAACTTTCTGATTTCAGCCAAGGCTTACAAACTTTGGACTTGGTTTCACTTGTTTCTCTCTGGTGCCCTCTTGTTTTGTTTTTTTTCCCTGACCTGAGGACATTTTGTAAGAGGGGAATTTAACCTTTAAATTTTAAAATGAGAGCATTTGGAATTACTTTGGATAAACACATGTTATGTAGGTGGGAGATTGATCCAAATTTCAGTGAATAAATAGGCTTCTATATTTTATTTCAGTCTGTTGCTTCTATGGAGTAGGTACTGAGTAATAGAATATAATTTAACAAACTGATCATATTACTACAAAGGAACCTGGAGGTTCAATTACAATAATATTATATGAACAAAACTTTCAGTGACTGGATTCATAAAGATTAGTCTAAGAGATCAGGGCTTTTTTGGTCTGGGAATAAGTTACTACTGGTCAGTTTCCCTATTTTAAATTTCTGTGTGTGAAGCAAGATAATTTTTGGGGGGTTAATAATGGATAGTCCTAATCAAAGATGACTGTGATAATAAATATAGTTACTAGTGACCATGATTCTGTCACTCATGTTCCCCAAAGCTACTGGCCCAGTAGGAAGGGAAAAATGACTTTTGGCTATGGCTTTCCTTTCATGAACCTTTACTGTTTCTGGCTTTACAGCATGAAGGTGCTTAAAATAAATAAAAATTTTCTGCCATTAGTTTCATTCTAATTACCTTTTTAGCCTAAATTGGGAGCTAAGTATTTGCAGATAATATTCCCATGGACCCAAGCAATTACAAATAATTTGGCTCTGAGGTTAGAAGCTGAGGACAATTCATATATATGTATCTTGCACCTCGTGCTATTTATCACTTATGGTAGATAATAAATTTGGTGTTCATTTTTTAATCTAATTTTTTCATATCCTGGATTTCTGAGACTAGAACCCAGGAGTTAAAGTTTCAATGTGTCTATAATTTTTGTTACCACATATTGGGCACTTTAAAAAAAACATTCTCTTATTTAATCTCAAATCAAAGTCGCATAGTAGCAAGGCTGAGCTCACACCCTGGTCTGTAGGTCTCCAAAGCCTATGTTCTTTTTAACTTTATTCCATTCTGTATTGTAAGCAAAATACCTGTGCTGTGAAATAGAGGGTCAATGATAACATTGAACAGGTGCTGAGGTTCCTCTGCACATGTGGAGTTTTCTGAGAGATGTGAAGTCTTTCCTGGCTAGTCATTCTGCTCTAAGGAACAAAATCGGGCTGCCCAGCAGGCAGCAGACACCCTGCAGTACAGAGCAAAGGAGGTTTTGAGTCTTTTTTTTATATATTTCAGGAATATAGGATAGCTTTTTATTTGAAGCCACAAGCTCATAACCCATCAGAGCTTGAATGGCAGTTATAATAATAACAACAACAACAACAACAATAATAACAGCAGCAGCAGCAGCAACACAAATGCTGACATTTGCTGAATACCTCCTATGTGCCAAGCACTGTTCTCAGCCCTTTAAGTGATAATGTCCTTTAGTCCTCACCACAGTTACATGAGGTAGGGGTTATTATTATCCCAATTTTACAAAGGAAAACAAGGACACAGATAGAAAGTAAGTAAGTCAGATTATATAACTGGAAAATGGTAGAGCCAGGATCTAAATCCAGGCATTCTATTTTCCAAGCTCGCACTCTTAATTACTACACTCTTCTGCAGATATTCTGTGTATGCCTTTTTGTTCCAGATGGGTCACTGAGACCTCAGGGAGGGCAAAGGATTTATCTTAGATCAGAATAGAAAACCCTGGACTAGAAGTCAGTACTCTATACTTTGTCATTCTATTCCTAAACAGTATTGTTCTTTGAATTTGACTTTCTGTAGCACTTAAAAATCTCTAAATGCTTCCTGAATAGTACTTTTTTATTCAGCTTCTCTGTAAAGTGAAGCAAGGACACATACTGGCTTTTGTATTTCCCAATTAGGGAAGCTCAGTTTCAGAATGGTTTTAATGTCATATCTGGTCCTCAGTTTCTGCTTTTCTGTTGGTTGCCCATTTTCTTCTTTTCCTTCTTTCTGGCTGCAGGATTCAGTTACATAGCTGCTTCTGCAAAGATTTCTAGATTTTCTAGCCCCATAAAATATATCCAAAAGGTTGGGTGTTTCTAAGAGAAGGGTATATGTGAAAGAATTCACTATCCAAAGCCAAGTCCTGGTTTTCAATTGATTCTTGCTTAAAGATGATTTAAGAGTGTTCTTTTTAAAGGAGCACTTTAATGAAGTAAGAGGTGGAAGGGCAGGTAGAACAGGAATCCCATGATATCAGGACTAGAAAGCACCTCCCAACTTGTGTGTTTCAACAACCTTATGGATAATGAAACAGGCCCACAGAGGCCCAGTGACTTTTGCAAGGTCTCTCATCATTGTTCTTATCATTTCATGACTTGAGAGAGGTCTCATATTATACAAGTAGTGAGAGGAGCAAGCTTCTCATAATGGCACAGTGAGGTAAAGAATGCAAGGAGACTTTATGCTTGTAATAATATGGTCAATCCCAAATTTCCAATTTGTTTTGTTTTTTGAAGGTTGAAAAAGATAATACACAATATAACAACTTGGGATATCTCTGGGTATAGGTAGCCTGCAAGTAAATAAAATAAAATTGGTATTGAGGCCCTCTGCCATGATGAAGAGGCCTTATAGTGTAATGGTTAAGGAAGAACATGTTTACTAAGCCAGAATTACTAAATTCAAATTCTGGTCTACTGTACTTACCCAATATGTTAACTTAGGTAACCTCTCTATTCCTCAGTTACTGCTCCTATAAAATAGGATTTAAACAAAAGCCCTCTGTAGTACCTGCTTTATGGGCTTCCTGGGTAGATTAAATAAATTAATGCCTATAAAGTGCTTAGAACAGAACCTGGTACCTAGTGAGCATTTAGTAACCCTTAGTTATTATTAGTCATAAGATTGCTTAAGTTAGCCACTGTGCATGTTGTGCCAATTGGAAATTCTCCTGGGCATCCTAGGTGGTGGAAGTAGCAAAGCCACTTTTCTGAGATGAATGTGCCCAGAATGAACATGCTCACCCCTATAGCTCAGACCAAATGGCTGGCTTCTGAGAGGGGAGGGAGAGCCTCAGTTTGGCTCAAACAGTATAGGGCCAATTTAAGTGTATATTATGGTGAGGTGTCCTGGCATCTGCCCTCCTATTTTCTTGCCCAACCCTAGCCAAGATAGCCCCTCCCTCAGGGTTCCCAAAGTTACTTTTCTCTAAATATTCTCTTGTTTTCTGAGTAAAACAGACTTTGAAAAATTTGAGTTCTGTATGCCTGTGCCTACTCAGTGTGACACTTCCCGGGGCTGAGGGGGGCCTTAGATCACAAGACTCCATTCTCTTAGATGAGTTTTTTGCTTTCAACTTCTCATTTTTCTTTCCTTAGGCCAGGAACCATCACTCTACAGGCCCTTTCAGAAGCTAATAGAAGGCTATGGATGGAGGCCATGGATGGGAAAGAGCCGGTAAGTTACCTCAGACACTGGTGATACCTCTGCAGCATAGCCCAGTGTGTTAGTGCCCTCTAGTGGTAGGATAGGTAAAGGGTAATAGATCCATCTGACTCCAATTTTTTAGAGCCAGAAGGAATTTTGTTGATTCACCATCTCTTGTTTAACAAGTAAGGCAAGTTAACAACAAATTGATATTTCTCTCCTCCTCCTCCTCCTCCTCCTCCTCCTCCTCCTCCTCCTCCTCCTCCTCCTCCTCCTTCTTCTTCTTCTCCTCCTCCTCTTCCTCTTCCTCCTCCTTCTCCTTCTCCTCCTCCTTCTCCTCTTCCTTCTCCTCCTCCTCCTCCTCCTCCTCCTCCTCCTCCTCCTCCTCCTCCTCCTCCTCCTCCTCCTTCTTCTTCTTTCTTCCCCACCCCTCTAAAACCCATAAATTAAAAAACAACAGTAAGGTGAGGAACTTCTCTAGGACCACCCTCACAGAAGACATCAAAGATGGGCCTAGAATCCAGAGCCCATAGATTCTAGCTCCAGTTTTACATTATGCAGCTGTACCTACAAGATCTTCGTAAAGAAAACTAAGCCTTTTATATTTTATATAATTAATATATGTTCATATAGAAAGACTGAATATAATTGGCATGGATGTGAACAAGCATTTGTTAAGATTTTATTCAAAATTGTTTTGCTGCCCCTTCTTACTCTTGGAAGTCAGTTTATTATCTTTAAGGACACATCTAGTGGAGGAGATCACATTGCCATCCTGTATGCCAAGTTGTACCAGTCTATTTAGAAACTTCTTGCACAGGAGGACAGAGTCTTTAAAAGGGTTAGTGCTTATCCTATAAAGACTAATATGAACAGTAATAAATCATTGAAAAGCATTTTCTCTTTTCAGTATCTTTCCAGTAGGTTTCTTCTGGTAACATATGAAATAATATCAGCTTCATAATGTTGGAATATGAAAGGCCTAGATTTGGATCATGGTTCTGCCAGTTAGTGGTTGTGTAAACTTGAGCAAGTGATTTCATCTATCTGAGAATCAGTTTTTTTTCTCTTTAGTAAAATGGCTTTAATAATCTCTTTTTTACATACCTCACAGGGTTGCTTTAAAATTCAAATGAAATCCAGTTTGTCAACCATAATGTGATATTTTAGTGTTAGGTGCTTTTAACTAGTCTGAAGTGTGGGTGCAAAGCTACTGAGATTCAACACTATTTGGATATAGTCAAATCTCCTTGCTTTATTCACCTTCCTAGGAGGGGAAATGTATTCCAGGGTTTTCTTTCTCTGTCTTTAGTGCCCTGGAATCTAAACAGGAGTGCACAGATCCCAAATTGCATTTATAGCAACCAAGAAGATAGCTATAAATGTGAAGTGATATGAGAAGTGCTATCCAGAAAGTAGTCCAGGACCTGTCCTCTCTCCTTCCCCTCCAAGAAATCTGGAGCTTAACTATTACATGTCTTTGGTGTTTCTCTAGGAGGATGCTAGGAGGCTTAGCAAGGCATTTTCCTCTTGAATCTCTCTCCTGAAATTGTTCTCTCCTTAGGTTTTAAAGATCGAAGGATACAGAAGGGTTTTTGTGGAGAATAATGCTAGAACATGGGCCCACTGAGTGGACCTTTACCAGCTTGATTATGGCAGACTTAATACAAATATATTGTTTATCTAAGTGGAAGCAAGGGCCAGCATGGAAACCTCTCTAATTCAAATACTCATGGGTATATATGCATATGCAAAAATTTTCCTTTTAAAAGAAAAGATTGTTACAGCAGACTCTAACAGATGGCATATAGAGAGCTAATTTCCTGTAGCTTCACATTGCTAATGTCATTGATGCTTTACTTAACATACCAATCTACTAATCTTACACATGTTTTGCATGCTTTGCTTAAAGCAGGGGTGAGGAACCTTTTTTTAATATATATTTTTTTATTGATTAAGATATTACATATGTGTCTTTAACCCACGTTACCCCCCTATCCCCCCGCTCATGCCCTCACCCCCCTGTTTTCCGTGTCCATTGGTTAGGCCTATATGCTTGCATATAAGTCCTTTAGTTGATCTTTCCCCCTTACCCGCACCCTCCCCTACCATCCCTCCAAGGCCCGACAGTCCAATCAATGCCTCTCTGTCTCTGGATCTGTCCTTGTTCATCAGTTTATGTTGTTCATTATATTCCACAAATGAGTGAGATCATGTGGTATTTATCCTTCTCTGACTGGCTTATTTCACTTAGCATAATGCTCTCCAGTTCCATCCATGCTGTGGCAAATGGTAAGAATTCCTTCTTCTTTACAGCAGCGTAGTATTCCATTGTGTAGATGTACCACTGTTTTCTAATCCATTCATCTGTTGATGGGCACTTAGGCTGTTTCCAAATCTTAGCTATGGTAAATTGTGCTGCTATGAACATAGGGATGCATATATCCTTTCTGATTGGTGTTTCTGGTTTCTTGGTATATATTCCTAGAAGTGGGAACACTGGATCAAATGGAAGTTCCATTTTTAACTTTTTGAGGAAACTGCATACTGTTTTCCACAGTGGCTGCACCAGTGGAGAACATTCCCACCAGCAGTGCAGGAGGGTTCCTTTTTCTCCGCATCCTCTCTAGCACTTGTCGTTTGTTGATTTGTTGATGATAGCCATTCTGACTGGTATGAGGTGGTACCTCATTATTGTTTTTATTTGCATCTCTCGGGTGATTAGTGACTCTGAGCATGTTTTCATATGTCTCTTGGCTTTTTGAATGTCCTCTTTTGAAAAGTGTCTATTTAGGTACCTCATTGTTGTTTTGATTTTCATCTCTCGGATGATTAGTGACTTTGAACATGTTTTCATATGTCTCTTGGCTTTCTGAATGTCCTCTTTTGAAAAGTGTCTATTTAGGTCCTTTGTCCATTTTTTTATTGTATTTTTTTATCTTCCTTTTGTTAAGTTGTAAGAGTTCCCTATAAATGTTGGAAATTAAACCCTTATCAGTGATAACATTGGCAAATATATTCTCCCATGCAGTGGGGGTTCTTGTTCTGCCAAGGGCCATTTGGATATTTATAATATCACTAGAGGCCCAGTGCATGAATTCATGCACGGGTGGGGTCCGGCCAACCCAGCCCTGATCAGGGTGGATTGGGGACGAGCCTGTCAGAAGGAGGAGACGGCAGGAGATTGGCTGGCCAACCCTGTCCTTGATCTGGGTGGTGGGGGCTGATCTGGGGTGGGGCCAGGGAGGGGGAGGGGCTGCAGGAGGTTGGCTATCCAGCCTCGCCCCCTACTGGGGTAGGGGGGGGCAATCAGGGGTAAGGCTGGCTGGGGGGAGGGGCTGCGGGCTGATCAGGGTGGTGGAGCCCATCGGGGGCAGGGCAGGCGGGGAGGGGGGAAGAGCCATGGGGGGGTTGGCCGGCTGCCCCACCATCAATCAACATGGGAGAGTCCGATCAGGGGTGGGGCCTGCCAGGGTAAAGGTCCGAGGGGGGTTGGCTGGCTGGCCCCACCCCCCGATGGGGCCAGTTTGCTGGCCACCGTGGGCGTCATAGTGACCAGTCATTCCAGTCGTTACGGAGTTCTAGTTGCTGGCTATATATATATATATATATATATATATATATATATATATATATATATATATTTGCAGGCCATACAAACTTGTCAACTTAAAATTAGCCTGTTATATTTGGCCAAACATTTAATTAACTCACCCCTAATGTCTTGGCAGGGCCAGACCAAATGATTTTGTGGACCCTATATGGCCAGTAGGCTTGAAGGAATATCTCCAATTCTGATCATTTTAGATATGTGAATTTTGAAGTCTAGAGGATGAAAAGGACATGCCCTAGATTTCATAATGAGGAAGAAACAGAACCAGGGCTAGACTTTGGTCTTTTCATAGCTATGAAAATGTATACTTCAAGATGATGCAGAAAAATCTTGGTCAGTTCATGGATCTCTTTCAGTTGGACACTGGTCTTTCCAAAGAGAAACACCTATTAACCAGTCTTGGGGGACACGGAGGTTGGTATTGGGAATGTTTACATTTTACCATCACATGCCCATTATCCAGGTATGCATGAGAAATCCACTTCCTTTCTCTTATGCTCTCTTGCTCCATTGGAAAAACCCTCCAAGCTTTACCTAAGTAAATGTCTAAGAGGGCCATAACTTTAGTTGCAGTGAGCAGTGTGAAATCCAATGTAATCTTCAAGGATTATTTCAGCTGTTTCCTAAAGATCTAGACAAAGATGAGTCTGTTTAGCCCACTTTTCGTTCTTGTTAGAGTTGTTAATGGTTTTGATTTAATTTTATTTGCCTATAGTGATTCACAATAGCCATGGATCTTTCTGTTTCTCTTCTTTTGTAGATCTACCACAGCCCCATTACAAAACAGGAAGAAAGTGAGTCAAATTTCTGATCTACTGATGTTATAAACTGCCAGCTGTCTTATTCATAATAAATGCTGTCGCCAATGATATGTAATATTGATGCAAGTGTGTGTGTTTATGGATGCCACTGTGTGGAATGATATTCATACCTATTTTGAAAAAAAAAAAAGTGTCCATTGAGGAAGTCACTTTATCTTAGTTTATGGTGGGAATAGCAGTAGTGATATAAAGAAACACATTATATCCTTCTTGTTCTAGGCACATATAGAAATTGTGTGCATTTCCAGTATAACATTTCACATTTGTTGTTGTTCATGCCTAAAGCAGACATAATGCAGAGGGCTAAGTAAAAGCATTTTGTGTTATAAAGAGTAAAAACTCTAACCCCCCACCCATGCAAAGTACCTTTCCAGTTAAGGGTGATTGGATATGACCAATCAAACCCCTAGTTCTCTCTCTGCAGTCTCTTAGCATGATAACTGAATGCTTGGTAGGTGAAGCTTGTGTACATCAACATCTAACTCTGCTTTCCTTTTATTGAAACAGTGGAGCTGAATGAAGTGGGCTTCAAGTTTGTTAGAAAGTGCATCAATGTCATTGAGACAAAAGGTAAGGTAATGAACCATAGGCTTGGCAGTGTTTGAATATAGCCAATGTGAATTTATCCTGGGGCAATTTCTCAAAAGTAGCAATAATGTAATCAATTGTTCAGGACCCATTTCTGGAATAAACACTATTTATAAACACTGAACACTAGATACAATTTGTATAATTTTGGTGATTTCCAAACCAGTGGTACACAAACATATTTGGAGAATTTGTGGCTTCTGGCTTTTTTAAAGAAATAGCTTTAAATGGCTTTTTAAAAGTGTTCCTAAATACTACCTGGCACTCCTCAAGTAGTATTGTGATGACAGTCCTAAATAAACAAGAGTTCAGTTTGTGCCAGAATAGATATTGGTTTAGAAATTGATGGATGCAAAACCAAATTCAGACAAATGTGAAATAAACATTTTTCCAGGTTGATGATATTCTCAGGTTTCTCTCTGATAATATTTTGAAACTAGAGGCCTGGTGCATGAAATTCATGCACTGGGGGCAGGGGGGGGGGTGTGTCCCTCAGCCCAGCCTGTGCGTTCTCACAGTTCAGGAGCCCCACAATCAATCGCCCCAAAGAGGTAGGCCCTGCTCACCTGCCCAGGGCTTCGTGCTGGATCGCCCCCATAGAGGGAGTCCCTGCCCACCCACCACAGCCCACCAGTCAGTGGCCTGGGCTTCCCTCTGTGAGGCAATCATGTGATTGATCGCGCCTTCCCAGAGTGAGCCCCACCCACCTGCCAAAGCTTGCTAATCAGTGGCCTGGGCCTCCCTCTCTGGGGCGATTGTGAAGCCTCCTGATTGATTGATCACCCCACTGGCTGGTGGCCTGAGCCTCCCCCTGCAGGGCAATCCTGCAATTAATCGCACCCCCACAGAGGGAGGCCCCGCCCACCCACCGAAGCCTGCAGGTCAGTGGCTTGAGACTCCCTCTTTGGGGTGATCATGGAACCCCCTGATTGATCGATAGCGCTGCCAGCCTGTGGCCTGGACCTCCCTCTGCAGGGCGATCATGGGGCGATGGCCCGGCCCCTGACCAATCGCATTGCATCCACCTTGGCTGTCCTGGCGCCAGTGGGTGTCATAGCCTGGTCATCCAGAAGGTCATCCGGATGGTCGTTCTGCTGTTCATTCATTTGGTCGATTCGCATATTATGCATTTATTATTATAGATGGGCCAGTGTACTGTATGAGCAGTCTATTTTTTTCTTTGAAATGTTGCTTCAGCCCTCTCCATGCACAAAATGGCCTTTTATTTTTCATCTGCCATACTCCAATCCTCTCTTCCTTTCTGTCACTGCTCAGGAATATCTTGAAGGTTGATATTGTTTTTTTGTGTGTGTGTTTTTTTTTTTAAATTAGATCCTAGCTCCTTTCCAAGATGGTAGCATCATTCTCAGTCTTCTGCTGCTACCCACCTAAGCATATTATTCTCTTTACTATAGAGTGTGTTCACTTCTGTTCAGATTAATGAGGGCTTGGTACAATCCAAATGAAAGTATGAAGACAATAATTTGGAGAGATGCTTCAGGACTGTTCCCCTATTGCAGGGGAGGGCTGGAGAGCTTGGAGAGAATAGGGTAACCCTTTTATGTTTGAACTGACTCCAGTGTGTACGTACCTACTTTTTTTACCCTGAGGTAAATGAAGACTCTAGCTGTATAAACAAATCTGACCTGATTTTCTTTCCCTAGGGATCAAGACAGAGGGATTGTACCGAACCGTGGGCAGCAATATTCAAGTTCAGAAGCTGCTAAATGCCTTTTTTGGTAACAATTTTAATTTCATAATTCTTATTTGTTGTTGTTTATGTATTAGGAAGTGTGACTCAGAAAAAGGAGACATTACTAAATAAGGTTGTAGAATTTTAAAAAAAAAAAGTAGATATTTCCAAAGGTAAAATGTACACATATTTGTCTACCTTGGGTCAGAGACAATCTTGCCTTGGAAGAAATGACTGGCATCTCTCCTTCCTCATATTTTATTTACTCCTCAAACCCTTTGCAATTTGGCTTCTTCCTCAGCCTCTACACTAGAACTACTCCGACCAGGCTTAAAAGGTATATTATGTTTGGATTCCACTCTCTTTGTGTGTGTGTGTGTGTGTGTGTGTGTGTGTATCTATTTTAAGTTTTTGGTTTGTGGTTACCGTGAGATTCATATATAACAACCTAAGTATATAGCAGTTTATTTTAAGTTGATTGTTGCTTAGGTCTGACCACATTCTGAAAGTATCACATTTTTTTACTGCTGTACCATGTTTTATGTTTTTTATGTCATATTTTTCATCTTTTTGTGTATCTTTTAAGTAATTGTAGATATAGGTAATTTTTATTACTTTTGTCTTTTACTCTTTATATTAGCTTTATAAGTCATTAATTAACTACCTTTAATGTATTTTGGCCTTTACCAGTGGTGATTTTCTCTTTTATGAATTTTCTCATTTATAGTTTTGGCCTTTTTTTTGTGCTTAAAGAATTCCCTTTAACATCTCTTATAATGTCAGTTTAGTGTTGCAGAATGCTTCTAGCTTTTGCTTACCTGGGAAACTCTGTCTCTCCATCAATTCTGAATGGTAGCCTTGCCAGATATAGTAGCCTTGGATGGAAGTTTTTTTCCCCCCTTTCATCACTTAGAATATATTGTGCTATCCTCTGTGGCCTGCAAAGTTTCTGCTGAAAAATCAATTTTTACTCTTATAGGAGCTACTTTGTACGTTACTGGTTGTTTTTTCTCTTGCTTTTTAAAAGATCCTCTCTATAAAACTTTTTAACAAACTTTTTAATTGAATTTATTGGAGTGACATTGGTTAAAAAATTATAGATGTTTCTGGGGTACAGTTCTATAATACATCATCTGTGTGTTGTATGATGTGTTCACCATCCCAAGTCAAGTTTCCTTCCATTACCATTTATCTCCCCTACCCTCTACTACCTCCCCCAAACCCTTTCCCTCTGGTAATCACCACATAGTAAACCCTTGATTTTGAGGACCTCAATTTAATGGACTTTGGATTTAACAGGCAAAATTTCTGGTCCATATGCCCTATGTAAAAATTAACAGCCTGTTAATTTTAAAATGCTTTTGAATAAGATGTGCTTATAATTAAATTAACAAATAATTCTTTGTTATTAATTCAGTTATTTTTGACTAATTTTAGTGAATAGGCAATATGTTAGAGAAAAAAACTGTAGTAATTTCTCTGACATAAAGAACTACTTCATATCTACTACTATAGTCTACATATTTAAATCCAAGTCACCGCTCATAAACAGTGTTTGGGGAATGCTTAGCATGTGATCATACCACATCTTGAGGTAACTGGTTCTGTTGTTGCATGCCTACAATGTTCCCATGTGCACTCAGCCATGCCCCAGCCCTGTGCATTTGTTTATTCAGGTGACTGATGAATGCATGCATTTACTATACCTATTCAGTATAAATTTAAAATTACAGTAATACAACCAGAAAACTTTTCTGTGAAATTAAAGTTTTTGTACATACACTTAATTATACAAATGTGTCTACATAAGTAAAAACAGGTAAACTAATTTGTCAAGTTTTTAACATATACATTCGGAAAACCTACTTCATATAAAAGACTTTCAGATTCAACTGATACCCCCTTGCCCAAATTAATCCATTATATCAATGTTTTACTGTACTGTTGTTGTTTTCTCTTAATCTCTTCACCTTTTTCACCCAGCCCTGTAACACCTATTACATGTGACAGATGTCAGTCTGTTCTTTGTATCTATGAGACTGTTTCTACTTTGTTTGTTAGTTAATTTTGTTCATTAGATTCCACATATAAGTGAGATCATATGGTATTTGCCTTTCTCTGACTGGCTTATTTCACTTAGCATAATACTCTCCAGGCCCATCCATGCTGTCACAAAGGATAAGATTTCCTTCTTTTTTATGGCTGTGTAATATTCCATTGTGTAAATGTATCACAGATTTTTTATCCTCTCACCTACTTATGGACACTTGGAATATTTTTAACTTTTGACATTTAAATTATGATGTGTTTTAGTGTGGGTCTTTTTTGGTTCATTTTGTTTGGGAATTTCATGCTTCCTCAACTTGGATGTCTCTTTCACAGGTTAGGGAAGTTTTCAGCTTTTATTTCTTTTTTTCTCTAAATATGTTTTTATTGATTTCAGACAATGAGGAAGGGAGTGAGAGAGAGAAACATTGGTGAAAGAGAAACATCGATCAGCTGCCCCCTGCATGCACCCTACTGGGGATCTAGCCCACAACCCAGGCATGTGTCCTGACCAGGAATCGAACTGGAGATTTCTTGGTACATGGAATAATGCTCAACTAACTGAGCCACACCAGGCAGGGCAGCTTTTATTTCTTCAAATAAGTTTTCTGTCCCTTTCTCTCTTCCTTCTGGGATCCCTATAATATGAATGTTAGTGCAGTTGATATCCCAGATGTGTCTTAAACTAACCCATTTTTTAAAATTCTTTTTTTCTGTTTGCTGTTCTGATTGGGCCATTTCCACTGCTGTACTCTGCCTTTTAGATCACTGAATATTTTTTTTGCATCATCTAATCTGCTGTTGATTCACACTGGTGTAATTTTCATCTCAGTTGTTGTATTCTTCAGTCTCATTTAATCCTTTTCTATATTTCTTATCTTTTTGTTGAAGTTCTTACTGTATTCTTCCTTGTTGAATTTGGTGAACACCTTTATAATCATGACTTTGAACTCTTTATCTGGTAGATTGAATATCTCAGTTTTGTTTAGTTATTTTTCTTATGTTTTTGTCATGAACTTTTATTTGGAACATATTCCTTTATCTCTTCATTTTGCCTACTCCATTTGTTTCTGTGTATTAGGTAGATAAATTATATTTTCTATTCTTGAAGGAGTAGCCTTATATAGAAGATGTCCTGTGGTACCCAGTGGCACAATCTCCCCTGCTCTCCAGAGCCATGTGCTCCTGGGGTTTCCCTTGTATGGGTTGTGTCCATTCACCTATTATAGTCTGATGCGATTTCTGGGACATGCTGGTGGGAAGGATTTGGCCCCAAGTCAACTGGCTGTGAGGTTCAGCCTCAATACTTGCCAATATTCAAGTGGGCAGGGCAGGTCCCTGGCCTCGCTGTCTGTGAGGCCTGGTTATGACTGCTGTGGGTACACTGTTGAATGGGGTTAGCCTCTGGCCTGATTGTCTATAAGGCTCAGCCACAACTGCTGCCTGTGTTCTGATGGATGATGGGGCTGTCTTCCACCCTGGCTGCCTGTGAGGTCTGGCTGTGGTTGCTGCGGGAACACTTGTGTGTAGGTCATAACTCTGGTGGGTTTTACCACAATGGCTTCTGGCACACTTATGTGAGCAATAGGCTTTCATTACTGTTTGGTCTTGGCTGCTGAGAATGCACTGGTGCGTGGGGGTTTGCTCCTGAATTGGGAACCACTTTAGATGGGTACTGTTACCATCTGAGGTTGCCTGCTTGGTGTGGTGGTGCAGGACCTGCTTTGAAGGGCTCTGATGCTATCTGAGCCCATCCCCTCAATTGTGACAGAGTGAGAGTCATTTTTGAGGGATACCAGTGCCTGCTGAATCTGCATGCTGGGTGTAGGGTTGGAGATATTTTGGGTGGGTTTTAGTATAGGCTGAGGGTGCCTGCTTTTTTGCGATAGAGTGGGAACCACTTTGGAGGGGTGCAAGTTGGAGTAGGCAAGTTGGGTGGGCAAGATCTCCAAGATACCAGTGTAGGGTAAACAGTGTTAACAAGGTTAATTGAGAATGTAAAAAATGGCACCTCTCAGCTAGGTGGGAGGAAATTTTTAAAAATGGTACCTGCAAGTAATTCCATCCCTACAGAAAGTTCCAACAGATACCGGCTCTTCCACCTCTTGTCTTAAGATTGGTCAATGTATCTCCACATATGACCCAGGCGATTTTCAGACTGGTGCACCTCTGTGCTGGGAGTCATTGTGAGGGATTTTGTGCATGAGTTCTTTTTCAAAGCTATATTTTAGCCCTAGCTGGTTTGGCTCAGTTTCTAAAGCATTGGCCTGTGGACTGAAGGGTCCTGGGTTCAATTCCAGTCAAGGGCACATGCCTGGGTTGCACACTCGATCCCCAGTGGGGCATGTGCAAGAGGCAGCCAATCAATGATTCTCTTTCATCATTGATGTTTCTATCTCTTTCTCCCCTCTCCCTTCCTCTCTGAAATCAATAAAAAATATATATTTAGAAAACCACAAAAGTATATTTTTATTGATTTCAGAGAGAGGAAGGGAGAGGGAGAGAGAGAAACATCTATGATGAGAGAAAATCATTGACTGGCTGCCTCCTGCATTCCCCCTATTGGGGATTGAGCCTGCAACCCTGGGCATGCGCCCAGACTGGGAATTGAACCCTGACCTCCTGGTTCATGGGTCAACACTCAACCACTGAGCAACATTGGCTGAGCTGTGCTTGAGCACTTTAAGAGATGAGTCTCGGTTTCCTGCAGCTCTTCAGGTCTCCCAAATGTAAGCTCCACTGTTTTTTATAACTAGACTAGAGGCCCGATGTATGAAATTCTTGCAAGAGTAGGCCTTCCTTCCCTCGGCTGCCAGCACTGGCTTCCCTCTGGCACCCGGGACCCGGGCTTCCCTCCAGCCACAGGTAGGCACCTGGGACCTGGGCTTCCCTCGCAGTACCCAGCTTCGTCTGGAAGGTTAAGGACATCTGGTCTAATTAACACATTATGCTTTTCTTATTATAAATATTATGGGGACTCCTTTCCCTGATGAGGGTGTGCTGGCCTGGGAAGCCCATGTTAGGTTCAGATCTCTCTCCTCAGGATGGACCTCTACAGTTATGATATCCCTTCCACTTGTGGATCATCACACTGAGTGTGGGTCCTGACTAGACTGTATCTCTGCCCTTCTTACCCATCTGGATATGGCTTTTTCTTTATATCAGTTATTGAAAAATATGTTCTGCTAACCTTCAGGTAGTTCTCAGTGATAGTTGTTCTATATGTAGTTGTAGTTTTTTGTGTTATGGGAGGAGGTGAGCTCAGGATCATCCTACTCCTCCATCTTGATCCTGATTTTCTGTCTGTCTTCTTTTGCTTGATTAAGGAAAGAATAGACATTCTTTATTATTTGGACAATATAAGTTCATTTCTCATTTGGTCACCATTTGTTTGTTACAAAGCAGCTGAACCATCCATTGAGACCTGGTGTTTGGGCAACCAATTGTGAGGATTTCTAGATATTGAACCAATAGCATCCTGAGTGGCATACGGAGCAGCAATTCCATGCATGAGTGTTCCCCATACATGATCCGTTGTGTTAATATTTTTTGAAGTGCTAATCAAGATTGTTGTCTGGTTTCAGCTTGCAGGGCTTTGGGAAGTTGGCAGGTTTTTTTTCCTTAGTGATAAGTCAAGAGGATGGGAAAAATTGGAAATGTTAGTTTGGAGAGTTGGAGCCAGATATTGAAGGAAACTAGAATAATTGAGAATTTGGTAGGCACTGACAAAATGTAATTTACCAAGAGGGTAAAAGCAGCTCAAAGACAATGAACAGAACAAGAATCTAATGATCCTTAAAGGTGTGCTATAGTTTTCCATTGAAACATAAATGTCTCTAATAACAAGTCATGCCCTTTTTTGAATCTTCTTTACAAAGTAAGTCTGGCCTCATTAGATTTAACATGATTATTTAAATAGGTGCAACAAAAATGATAATTGACTACATAGGCATTTTTATGTATGCTTTGCTGGAACTTTCCATAAGGAATCCCAAATTATGTTGATATCAAGTTTTCCTAGCTCCATTTGTTGAAAAGACTGTCCTTTTCCCTTTGAAGGGTGCCCTTATAAAAAAATAATTTCATCATATATGGGGAGATTTATTTCTGGTATCTCTGTTCCATTAGTCTATGTCTCTTTATGCCACTATGACACTCCCTCCCAATAGTTACATTTTTTTTTTAATCTTGTGTTGAGAACTTTTAAAATCTACTCTCTTACTACCACCTTGTTTTGATTACTGTAGCTTTTTCAAGGACAAACAATTAAGGGGGTTATTTTATATAGACTCGTGCAACGGGAAGAACCTTATTAATGAGATACATCTCATAGAAGAGGAATGAAATTTGGCATTTTATAGAAGCAGGTAAAAAGGAGTGTTATTCATTTTACATGAGTCATATGAAAGGATGGAGATGTGTCTTATAAGTGAGGTCAGGGTGGTCCTTTGAAGTTAGTTGTTTCTCAGAACCAAAAAAATGGGGAGAATTCTAAACCTTCTCTGTCTCCTTGGAGAGCAGGGTTCAGGTAAAGTTCATCCTTGTCATATAGTTAAGTAAACTCCTTTTCTTGCCAAGATTTGGTTAAAATATTATTTTGGATTTTGAACAGAAAATAATTAAGTTGTTTTTCTACTTGGATATTTAAATAGGAAAAACCTGTTTTGGCATAAATAGTTACATTTCTTTTTTAGTCATACTACAGTTTATTTTTTCCAGCTAACTAAATTAAACATAACCAAATGTGTACTCAAGTTACTCTTTGCCTTCCAAAATAATACTTTGTATGTGACTCAGAAGACAGTTTTTTTGTATATTTAGGGAACATAATTGTTATGTTTACAGTATAAAGTTTGTTCTTAAATGTCTTTCCCCATTTTTATTGGTGAAACAATCTCACACATAATAATGATTATACCCGTACTATGCAAGATAATTTTTTTCACACAATTCTGAATATTTTAGTTTCTTGAGGTTTTAGATGAACCATTCCAAAACTGGCCTTACATTTTTTAAAAAATATATATTTTTTAATTGATTTTAGAGAAGAAGAGAGAGGAAGAGACAGAATATCAATGATGAGAAAGAATCATTGATCGGTTGCCTCCTGTATGCCCCCCCGCCCCCAACTGGGGGCCAAGCCCGAAACCTGGGCAAGTGCCCTCACCCGGAATCAAACCATGACCTCTTGGTTCATAAGTTGACGTTCAACCACTGAGCCATGTTGGCTGGGCACTGGCCTTAAATATTTATCATCCTAAATATTAAAGTTCTATTTTTTTCTATATTTAGTCATTAATACCATTTTCTTGCTATCAGAAGTAGTGGACTCTTTTCTCTATTAAAAGTATACTTTCTGATATATATATGAAAAAACCCCAAACACCTATTTCCATGTGGTTTTAATTGTATTTCTCTGATGATTAGTGATGTAGAGTATCTTTTCATATGTCTATTGGCCATCTGTATGTCCTCTTTGGAGAATATCTATTCAGGTCCTCTGCCCACTTAAATTTTTTTAAATTTTATTTTATTATTTAAAATATTACAAATAGTAGTACACATGTCTCCTTTTTTTCCCCATTGACCTTCCCTCAGCCTCCCCAACACCCTGGCACATGCCTTCACCCCCCACCCCCCAGTGTCTTGCGTCCATTGGTTCTGCTTATATGGTTGATATCTTACCTGCCCCCCCAACCCTCCCCAGCCTTCCCGTTGTAATTTGACAGTCTGTTTGATGCTTCTCTGCCTCTATATCTATATTTTTGTTCATCAGGTTATAATTATCTTTATTATCCATAAATGAGTGAGATGATGTGGTATTTTTCTTTCACTGACTGGCTTATTTCACTTAGCATAATGCACTCCAGTTCCATCCATGCTGCTGCAAATGGTAAGAATTCCTTCTTTTTTTATAGCAGCGTAGTATTCCATTGTGTAGATGTACCATAGTTTTCTAATCCACTCATTTGCTGATGGGCATTTAGGCTGTTTCCAAATCTTAGCTATTGTAAATTGTGCTGCTATGACCATAGAGCTGCATATACCCTTTCTGATTGGTGTTTCGGTTTTCTTGGGATATATTCCTAAAAGTGGTATTACTGGGTCAAATAGCAGTTCCATTTCTGAATTTTTGAGGAAATGTTATACTATTTCCCACAATGGCTGCGCCAGTCTGCATTCCACCAGCAGTGCAAGAGGGTTCCTTTTTCTCCTCATCCTCTCCAGCACTTGTCGTTTGTTGATTTGTTGATGATAGCCATTCTGACTAGTATGAGGTGGTACCTCATTGTTGTATTGATTTGCATCTCTCGGGTGATTAGTGACTCTGAGCATGTTTTCATATGTCTCTTGGCTTTCTGAATGTCCTCTTTCGAAAAGTGTCTATTTAGGTACCTCATTGTTGTTTTGATTTTCATCTCTCAGATGATTAGTGACTTTGAACATGTTTTCATATGTCTCTTGGCTTTCTGAATGTCCTCTTTTGAAAAGTGTCTATTTAGGTCCTTTGCCCATTTTTTTATTGGATTGTTTATCTTCCTTTTGTTAAGTTGTATGAGTTCCCCATAAATGTTGGAGATTAAACCCTTATCAGAGATAACATTGGCAAATATTTTCTCCCATGCAGTAGGCTTTCTTGTTGTTTTGTTGGTGGTTTCTTTTGCTGTGAAGAAGCTTTTTATTTTGATGTAGTCCCATTTGTTTATTTTCTCCTTAGTCTCTCTTGCCCTAGGACCTGTGTCTGTAAAGATATTGCTACAACATATGTATATAATTTCGCTGCCTATGGAGTCTTGTAGGATTTTTATGGTTTCCCGTCTTACATTCAAGTCCTTTAACCATTTTGAGTTTGTTTTTGTATATAGTGTAAGTTGGTGATCTAGTTTCATTTTTTTGCATGTATCTGTTCAAATTTCCCAGCACCATTTATTAAAGAGACTGTTTTGACTCCATTGTATGCTCTTGCCTACTTTGTCAAATATTAATTGAGTATAATGGCTTTGGTCAATTTCTGGGTTCTCTATTCTGTTCCATTGATCTATATGTCTGTTCTTGTACCAGTACCAGGCAGTTTTGAGAAATGTGGTTTGGTAATATAGCTTGATGTCTGGTATTGTGATCC
The DNA here is from genome assembly GCF_014108235.1 of Myotis myotis. Classification (NCBI taxonomy): domain Eukaryota; kingdom Metazoa; phylum Chordata; class Mammalia; order Chiroptera; family Vespertilionidae; genus Myotis; species Myotis myotis. The sequence goes on from NW_023416346.1 coordinate 86,134,761, forward strand.
CTCCAACTTTGTTCTTCTTTCTCAGGATGGCTAAGGGTATTCAAAATTTTTTTTTTAAATATATTTTTTATTGATTAAGATATTACATATGTGTCCTTATCCCCACGTTACCCTCTACCCCCCCCCCCCCCCGCTCATACCCTCACCCCCCCCCCCATTGTCCGTGTCCATTGGTTAGGCCTATATGCTTGCATATAAGTCCTTTGGTTGATCTTGCCCCCTTACCCCCACCCTCCGCTACCTTCCCTCCAAGGCCCGACAGTCCAAACAATGCCTCTCCATCTCTGGATCAGTCCTTGTTCATCAGTTTATGTTGTTCATTATATTCCACAAATGAGTGAAATCATGTGGTATTTATCCACTCTCCAGTTCCATCCATGCTGTGGCAAATGGTAAGAGTTCCTTTTTCTTCTTCCTCTTCTTAAAGAATACCTTTCAGCATTTCATATAATGCTGGTTTGGTGGTGATGAACTCCTTTAGCGTTTTCTTATCTGTGAAGCTCTTTATCTGACCTTCTATTCTGAATGATAGCTTTGCTGGATAAAGTAATCTTGGTTGTAGGTTCTTGGCATTCATCACTTTGAATATTTCTTGCCACTCTCTTCTGGCTTGCATGGTTTCTGTTGAGAAATCAGCTGACAGTCGTATGGGTAATCCCTTGTAGTTAACTGACTTTCTTTCTCTTGCTGCTTTTAAGATTCTCTCTTTGTCTTTTGCTCTTGGCATTTTAATTATGATGTGTCTTGGTGTGGTCCTCTTTGGGTTCCTTTTGTTTGGGGTTCTCCGCGCTTCCTGGACTTGTAAGTCTATTTCTTTGACCAGGTAGGGGAAGTTTTCTGTCATTATTTCTTCAAATAGGTTGTCAATATCTTGCCCTCTCTCTTCTTCTGGTACCCCTATAATTCTGATGTTGGTACGCTTTAAGTTGTCCCAGAGGCTCCTTACACTATCTTCATATTTTTGGAATCTTTTTTCTTTTTTCTTTTTCGGTTGGGTATTTTTTGTTTCTTCATATTTCAAATCTTTGACTTGATTCTTGGGATCCTCTTGTCTGCTGTTGGATCTCTGTATATTATTCTTTATTTCAGTCAGTGTATGCTTAATTTCTAGTTGGTCCTTTTTCATATCCTCGAGAGTCTCACTAGATTTATCGAGGGTCTCACTAAATTTATTGGCGGTTTCCATAAAATTCTTGAAAAACCTTATAAACGTGGCCTTGAACTCTATATACATTCGTTTGCTTTCCTCCATTTCTGTCATTTTTGACCTATTTCTTTGTCTCCACATTTTTTATGCTTCCCTGTATTGGTAGAGTGGTTTTGTGTGCTAGGTGTCCTGTAGGGCCCAGTGGCTCAGCCTCCCCAGTTACCTGAGTTGGACACTCTTGGTGTACCCCCTTGTGGGCTTTTTGCACAGTCTTGTTGTAGTTATGCCTTGGTTGTTGTAGGATCACTGGGAGGAATTGACCTCCAGGCCAGTTAGCAGTGAGAATCGGCTGTGTCTGCAGTGGGAGAACTTCTGTGCTGAAGACACCCTTCTGGGGCAAGACTTGCTTCAGTGGGGTTTTGGTGCTCACTGAGTCTGCCCCCTGAGTGTGTCCCTTATGGATCTGAGGAGTTGTGATCTGGATGGTCCCCCTCTGACCACTGGGTACACTGTCTCTTGGAACTCTAAGGAGGTGCTAATGTAGCCTCTGCCTGAGGTTACACAGCAGGACCTACGAAGAGAACTGGAGATTCCCCTTCCTTTTTTGGAGTTTGGAGGTACCCTGATGAGGCCCAGCTGTGAAGCAATGCAAGCCTCTGTGGGGCCTTGGGCCTTCTCTTGGAAGTTCTGGGTCTGTCTGGCCCAGCTGCAGTTAGGTTATTTTCAGGTTGCAAAGGGCCGGGGCATTCATATGCAAAAGCCTCTGCTGCAGCCTGGGTGGGGCAGGGTCTCAGGGAATCAAAGGTCGGAGCAAGCAGCTATGGCGGATTCTCAGCCCTGCCCTAAGGGGCCGCGAATCTCATTGTCCCGATAATTGCTGAAACCACCTCTGAGGGAAAGCCGACCTCAAGTTCCGAGTTCTGCCCACTGCCAGACAGTCCAGTTTCTCCCCGTATGAGTCCTGGGTCCCCAGAGACTTCCCGGAACCGGAGTTCAGAGCAGTCGGGAGCTTATGACTCCCTCCCGATTCCAAAAGACAGCCACGTCCTCCGGTGCCAGCCCCTTTCTGTGCGCACAAGCCTCCGTACCTCTGCACTTTACTTCCGCAGCTCCTCTGGCTCTCAGTGTGCTTTTCTTTCCTTCTAGTTGTAGAATTTCCACTCAGCCAGCTTTCCTGTAGTTCTGGATGATGTCTGTTTTGTCTTTTTGTTGTATTTTTGAAGTTGTTTTGGGAGGCAGCAATTTCCTGGTGTTTATCTATGCCGCCATCTTAGTTTTTTTTCAAGGTCTTTTTTTATTCCAGATTAATTTTTGCAGAGTTAGTTCTAGAGTTTTAAAATATGCCATTGGTATTTTAATAGGTATTGCATTGAATCTATAGATTGCTTTAGGTAGTATGGGCATTTTAATGATGTTGACTCTACCAATCCATGAACATGGTATGTTCTTCCATTTGTTTATGTTTTCCTCTATCTCTTTTTTCAGTGTCCTGTAGTTTTCCAAGTACAGGTCTTTTATGTCCTTAGTTAAGTTTATTCCTAGGTATCTTAATTTTTTTGGTACAATGGTAAATGGGATTTTTTTTTTCATTTCTCTTTCTGTGAGTTCATTATTGGTGTATAAAAAGGCCATAGTTTTCTGGGTGTGAATTTTGTATCCTGCTACAGTGCCAAATTCATTTATTAGGTCTTGTAGTTTTTTGATGGGGTCTTTGGGGTTTTCTATGTATAGTATAATATCATCTGTGAATAAGGACAGTTTTACTTCTTTTCTGGTTTGGATGCCTTTTATTTCTTCTTGATTGATCGCTATGGTTAGTACTTTTAGTACTGTGTCAAACAGGAGTGGTGAAAGTGGGCATCCTTGTCTTGTTCTTGTTATTAAGGGAAATGGGTTTAGTTGTTGCCCATTGAGTATGATGTTGGCTGTATGTTTGTCATTATGTTGAGGTATGATCCCTCTATTCCCTCCTTGCTGAGAGTTATTATCAAGAAAGTGTGTTGGATTTTGTCAAATGCTTTTTCTGCATCAATTGATATGATTATGTGATTTTTGTCTCTCAGTATGTTTATGTGATGTATCACATTTATTGATTTGCGGATATTGTAACATCCTTGCATTCCAGGAATAAATCCCACTTGGTCATGGTGTATGATCTTTCTAATGTATTGCTGAATCCAATATGCTAGAATTTTGTTGAGGATTTTATCATTTGTGTTCATCAAGGACATTGGCCTGTAGTTCTCTTTTTTTTTGTGGTGTCTTTATCTGGTTTTGGCATTAGGGTAATGCTGGCTTCATAGAAATAGCTTGGAAGTGTGCCTTCCTCTTGAATTTTTTGTAATAGTCTGAGTAGGATAGGTTTTAGTTCTTCTTTGAATGCTTGGTAGAATTTCCCTTTAAAGCCATCCAGACCAGGGCTTTTGTTTGCTGGAAGAGTTTTTATCGCTGTTTCAATTTCTTTGGTAGTTATCAGACTATTCAGGGTTTTTGATTCTTCTTGGTTGAGTTTTGCGAGCTTGTATTTTTCTAAGAATATGTCCATTTCATCTAGGTTATCCATTTTGTTGGAATAGAGTTGTTCATAGTATTTTTTCATAATCGTTTGTATTTCTGTAGGATCGGTTGTTACTTCACCTCTTTCACTTCTGATTTTGTTTATTTGGGTCCTCTTTCTTTGCTTCTGGGTGAGCCTGGCTAGAGGTTCATCAATCTTGTTTATCCTGTCAAAGAGCCAGCTCTTGGTTTTGTTGATCTTTGGATTGTTTTTGTTTTGTTTTGTTTGTTTGTTTTTGTTTTTTGGGTTTTTTTTTGTTCTCTATGTCATTTATCTCTGCTCTGTTCTTTATTATTTCCTTTCTTCTGCTTACACTGGGCTTTTCTTGTTGCTCTCTTACTAAGTCTTTGAGTTTTAAGGTTAGATAATTTATTACCATTGTTTTTTTTCTTGTTTTTTTCAGGCAGGCCTGTAGAGCTATGAACTTCCCTCTCAAGACTGCTTTCACTGTGTCCCATAGATTTTGGATTGTTTTGTTTTCATTGTCATTTGTTGACATATGCTTTTTCTTTCTTCGTTGATCTCTCTGCTAACCCAGTCATTGTTTAATATCATGCTATTTAGCTTCCCGGTGTTTCACATTTTTCATTGTTTTTATTATAGTTGATTTCTTGTTTTATGCCACTGTGATCTGATAAAATGCTTGATATGATTTCTATCTTCTTGAATTTGAAGAAACTTGCTTGTGTCCCAATATATGGTGTATCTTTTAAAATGACCCATGTTCACTTGAGAAGAATGTATATTCTGTGGCTTTGGGGTGAAATGTTGTGAAGATGTCAATTAATTCCATCTGATCTAGTGAGTCATTTAGGATTGACGGTTCTTTGCTGATTTTTTGTTTAGAGGATTTGTCCAGTGGTGATGGTGGGGTATTAAAGTTCCCTGCTACAACTGCATTGCTGTTAATTTCTCCTTTGATATCCTTCAGAAGTTTTTATGTATTTCGGTGCTCCTGTTTGGCTGTATATGTGTACCCTTTGTTATATCTTTTTGTTGGATCACTCCCTTTAGTATTTTTGAAGTGGCCTTCCTCATCTTTTGTTATGTCCTTCATAACAAGATCTAATTTGTCAAATATAAGTATTGACACCCCAGCTTTTTTTTTTTCATTTTTTTGCCTGAGAAACCTTTTTCCATCCCTTCACCATCTGTCTGTGTGACTCCTTTTTTCTGAGGTGGGTTTCCTGTAGACAGCAGATATGTGGGTCATGTTTTCATATCCACTCAGCTACCCTATGTCTTTAGTTTGGGACATTTAATCCATTTACATTTAAAGTGATTATTGATAGATACTTGTTTGTTGACATTTTTATTCTTCATGCCTGTGTTCCTTCTTTGCTTCCTATTTCTTCCTTTTATACCAGATCCTTTAGCATTTCTTGCATTGCTGGTTTGGTGGTAATAAACTTCTTTAGTCTTTTTTTATCTTTGCAGCTCCTGATTTCATTCTCAGTTTTATTTGATAGCCTTGCTGTGTACAGTATTCTTGGATTCAGACCCTTTCTTTGCATGACTTTGTATATTTGATTCCATTACCTTATGGCCTGATGTGTTTGTGTTGAGAAATCAGTCACTGGTCTGATGGGGGATCCTTTCAAGTAACTTTCTGTCTCTCTCTGGCTGCTTTTTAAAATTCTTACTTTGTCTTTGTTGTTTTCCAATTTAATTATGATGTGCCTTGGTGTCAGTCTTTTGGGGCTCATTTTGTTTGGGACTCTGTGAGCTTCTTGCACTTGTGTGAGTTTTTTCGTCCCTATATCAGGGAAGTTTTTTGTCATTTCTTTAAACAGATTTTCTATTCCCTGCTCAGTTTCCTCTCCTTCTAGGACTCCTATTATGCGGATATTTTTTCAATTTGTGTTGTCCCAAAGTTCACTTAGGCTGTCCTCCTGTTTTTTAATTTTTTTTCCTAGATTCTGCTCTGTTTATTTTTTCTTACCTTGTCTTATAGCTCACTGATGCGGTCCTCTACTTCTTCCAGTCTACTGTTGATGCTTTCTATTGAGTTCTTTATTACAGTGATGTCATTTTTCATTTCTTCCTGGTTCTTCTTCATTTCCTCTTGGTTCTTACACATATTGTTGGATTTGTCTTCCAACCCTTTCAGCGACCTTATGACCATTTTTTTAATTCTTTCTCTGACATAGTGCTTGCCTCCATTTCATTTACTTCCTTTTCTGGTGATGGCCCTTTTTTTTGTATGCGGGCTGTTTCTTTGTGTCGCCATGATCTCTCTTCTCCGGATGTCTGGTAATGTACCTCTCTCTCCTGTGTTGACTTTAAGGCACAAAATACAACACAACAAGGCACTGAACACAAATGTATTCACAATACTAATAAACCTCTATTAAGGTGACTACCAGAGAAAAGAAAATTAGGGGATAAAAAAAAGAATAAAAAATGAAGGAGGAAAAACTATTTATATGGGGACTAAACACCAATAGAACAACAACTAATCCAAAAAAATGCAAACAACAAACACCCAGAGATGAATGCAAACTATAAACAACAACTAATAGCAAGGGAGGAGAGGAAAACAGAAAAAAAAAAAAAGAGAAACAATCACACAAACAAAAAAACAATCTAATCAACAATCAAACAAATAACAACAATAGGACAGAGAGAAAGAAGGGCAAAAGGAAAAAAAACAGAAAACAAAACATGACAAAATAAAACAACAAAAAAACTAACAAAAACAAATGAACAAACAAAAGGGGAGGGATAAAAAAATTGGTTAGTGAGGAAAGAAGAGAGGAGTGTGTAAGGACTTGGAACAGGGGATTGGAAATTAGATATATAAATTGGATGAATTTTTAACAGGGAGTAAAAAGAAGGAATAGGGAAAGTCTAAAGCAGGATTAGGGTAAGAGAAACAGGACAACAAAAGGGGAAAAGTGAGGAAGGGAGTGTTGGAATAAAAGTAAAATTGAGATAGAGTAAAATGATGCTAAAGGACTAATGAAAATTGAAGGTAGAACACCAATCCCAAAATAAAATAAAATGAAGAGAAAATAAAATGAAACTTTAAAGAAAAGATAAAATAATGGCAGTAATAATACTGATTAAAATAAAAATTTAATAAATTTAAAGGTAAAATTAAGTGAGAAAAAAAGAAAAAAATTAGTTTCTTAAGTAAAAGATAAAAAATAAAAATGTGCAGTATTGACGGTCATTCACTTCCTTTACTGTTCTGTTTGGCAAGCCTCTTTCCTGTCAGGTAGTCAGGAAAGTATTTAAGCTCCCTGCATTCCACTGCTCCTCTGTGTAGTAAGCTACAATCCTATTTTCAATTAGGCATTATTTCTTTGTTTCTCAGCCTGCCTTTAGTTGTATTTACACAAGAGTCAATTTATGATTCAACCCCTGGGTGGCAGTGTTTCTCTACTGACATCCAGGGCTATAAGTCCTCTCTACCCAGTGTTTATATTTTGTTTTCCCTGCTGCACTTAATACTGGTTTGGGGAAATGGACTGCCCAGAGCTGGTTTTCTGATCATTTCTCCCTGCTCTGATCCTCAAGTTCCACAAAAACAACTTTCCCCTGCAGTCTCTGAGCGTTTTTTTTGTTTGTTTGTTTATTTGTTTGTTTGTTTTTTCAATTGGGTGATCCTATGTACTGGGCTTAGTAATCAAAAGCAAGGATTTAAAGAGAAAATAGAGCCAGAGTAAGCACTTTGACTTACTCAGACTTTTTCACCCCGGCACTGCGCGCGACTCTGCGCACATCTCTGTGTAAGTCTTTTTTCCCCTGGCACAGTGCATCCAGTTTACTGGTAAAACTTCAGGCTGCTTTTTTGTGCCCAGTGCAGCTATGGGTTGATTTCTAGAGTTCCCTTCTGCCAGCAGACCTGTGGACTCCCTTCCACTTTCATGGACTACGCTGGCCCTAAAGGCCGTGGATTTTGTGGTGCGCAGACTTCCTCTGAACCTCGAGTTTCCACTGCGTGCATTTTTCCCTCCAGCCTGGATCATAGACCTCACCTTTCTCTGGGAGAAATCTGTCCTTTCCATGAGAAGGTGCAGAGCTTGTCTGAGTCCGCATATTCATGCTGCTTGAGACCAGGTGTTCCTGGGTTCGCAGCTGGTCCCTGGGTGTTGTGGTTGTAGGATCCTGGGAGGTATCCGATTTTTCCTGGTTGAAGGTAAGGCTAGGCTTCCAATCACAGCCACTCTCCCCTTCAAGTTGGCACAGTCTCTGTGACAGAGCCGGTCGTTCCGGGAGAGATTTCAGCAGCAGTGGAGGCTGCCTGGTCAGGGGAGTGCAGTCCGGCAGTCCCCAACAGTCCCTTTAAATATAGCTCTCCCTCACTCACAAATAGACACTCCCCGTACGTCCACACATTCTCTTTTGTTCTCTCACTCATAGATTATCTTGCAGCCTGCCTTCCCATCGTCACTCATCTTCAATCTTTCTGCCCACTTAAATTAAAAAATATATATGTTTTAATTGATTTTAGAGAGAGAGGAACAGAGATAGAGAGAGAGAAATATCCATGGGAGAGAGCAATATTGATCGGCTGCCTCTTGCATGCCCCTTACTGGGGATCAAGCCCACAACCTGGCATGTGGCCTGACTGGGAATTGAACTGGTGACCTCTTGGTTCAAGGAGCAACACTCAACCACTGAGCCATACCAGCTAGGCCTCTGCCCATTTTTAATTGGATTATTATTATTTTCCTGTTGAGTTGTCTGAGTTCTTTATAAATTTTGGATATTAATCCCATATCAGATGTATCATTGGCAAATATCTTCTTCCATTCAGTAGGTTATCTTTTACTTTTGTTGGTGGTTTCATTTGCAATGTAAAAAATTTTTAGTTTGATATAGTCCTATTTGCTTATTTTTTTTCTTTTTATTTCCCTTGTCTGGGGAGATATGTCAGAAAAAAAATGTTCCCAAGAGAAATGTTAGTGATTTACTGCTTAGTCAGAATGCGTATCATCAAGAAATCAACAAACAAATGCTTGTGAGGATTTAGGGGAAAAGGAACCTTCCTATGCTGTTGCAGGGAATGCAGACTGGTGCAGCCACTGTGGAAAACAGTATGTATGGTTTTCAACAAATTAAAAATGGAACTGCCTTATGACCCAGCAATTCCACTTCTGGATATATATATATGAAGAAACCAAAAACACTAATTTGAAAAACTGTATGCATCCCTATGTTCATTGTAGTGTTATTTACAATAGCCAAGCTATTGAAGCAACCCAAATTTCCATCAATAGATTAGTAGGTAAAAAAAACAAAACAAAACTGAGTACATATATACAATGGAATATTACTTGGCCATAAAAAAGAATGAAATCTTGCCTTTTGCAACATCCTGGATGGGTGTGGAGGGCATTATGCTACATGAAATAAGTCAGAAAAAGGTAAGTACCATATGATATCACTTATAAGCAGAAATTGAAGGACAAAATAAACAAATGATATAGATACAGACTCAGATACAGAGTAGACTGTAGTTTGCCAGAGGGGATGATGGTTGGAAGACTGGGTGAAAAAGGTGAATAGATTAAGAAGTGCAGATTGGTAGTTACAAAATAGTCATGGGGTTGTGAAGTACAGCATAGGGAATGTAGTCAATAATATTGGTGTATGTTGTGTTTTAGTGCATGAAATGACATTTTAAAAAGTGTCAAAATGTACATGTCAGATCGATGTTTATTTCTTTCTCCATAAACTAGAGCTCAATTAAAAATGGATGGAAAAGGTTCAAAGACAAAAGCTGTTCTACTTTGCTCTGAAAGAAAATCACATTCAATTCCGGGCATATATCTAGGTTGCACTTTAGGTCCCCAGTGGGGGCACCAATGAAAGGCAGGCAGTGAACATTTCTCTCTCACATGGATGTTTCACTCTCTCTCCTCATTCCTCTCCCTAAAACGAATAAACATATCCTTGGGTGAGTATTAAAAATAAAAATCTACAGTTAAAAAAGTCATAGAGTATTAGCTACATATAAAAGTTTAATTCTGACCCCTTCTAATCACAACCCCATATTAGAAGTTTACCATTGTTATGACTTATAGGAGTACATACTACTTTTCTTTATTATTGCTTTTTATATAAATAGAATCATACATTTGACACTCTTTTGTGCCTTGATTCTTTCACTCAACAAACATTAAGTTTGTAAGATTCATCTCTGTCATTATTATGGTTGGAATTTGTTCATTCTCAGTGTTGTATACTATTCCAGGATATTAACATATCATAGCATAATTATCCATTCTGTGTTAATAGACATTATGGTTGTTTCCAGTTTGGGATTATTACAAATAGCACAGCTATTAAATTCTTTTACATGCCTTTAAGGTGAACATACATGTGTGATATCTTTTTTTTTAAATTTTTATTTATTTTTTTTATTTTATTGCTTAAAGTATTACAAAGAGTATTACATATGTGTCCAATTTTCCCCCAGCCCTAGACAGTCCCCTAGCCTCCCCTATCCCCCAGTGTCTTATGTCCATTGGTTATGCTTATATGCATGCATACAAGTCCTTTGGTTGATCTCTTTCCCCCCTACCTCCTGCCCCCCAACCCTCCCCGGCCTTCCCGCTACAGTTTGACAATCTGTTTGAGGCAGCTCTGCCTCTGTATCTATTATTGTTCAAAAGTTTATAATGGTCTCTATTATCCATGAATGAGTGAGATCATGTGGTATTTTTCCTTCATTGACTGTCTTATTTCACTTAGCATAATGCTCTCCAGTTCCATCCATGCTGTTGCAAATGGTAAGAGTTCCTTCCTTTTTAGAGCAGCATAGTATTCCAGCGTGTAGATGTACCACAGTTTTCTAATCCATTCATCTACTGATAGGCACTTAGGCTGTTTCCAGATCTTAGCTATGGTGAATTGTGCTGCTATGAACATAGAGGTGCATATATCCTTTCTGATTGGTGTTTCTGGTTTCTTGGGATATGTTCCTAGAAGTGGAATCACAGGGTCAAATGGGAGTTCCATTTTCAGTTTTTTGAGGAAACTCCATACTGTCTTCCATAGTGGCTGCACCAGTCTGCATTCCCACCAGCAGTGCACAAGTGTTCCTTTTTCTCCACATCCTCTCCTTGCCGTTTGTTGATTTGTTGATGATAGCCAGTCTGACAGGTGTGAGATGTTACCTCATTGTTGTTTTGATTTGCATCTCTCGGATGATTAGTGACTTTGAGCATGTATTCATATGTCTCTTGGCTTTCTGAATGTCCTCTTTTGAAAGGTGTCTATTTAGGTCCTTTGCCCATTTTTTGATTGGATTGTTTATCTTCCTTTTGTTAAGTTGTATGAGTTCCCTATAAATTTTGGAGATTAGGCCCTTATCAGATATGACATTGGCAAATATATTTTCCCACACAGCGGGTATTCTTGTTGTTTTGTTGATGGTTTCTTTTGCTGTGCAGAAGCTTTTTATTTTGATGTAGTACCATTTGTTCATTTTCTCTTTAGTTTCAAGTGCCCTAGGAGCTGTATCAGTGAAGAAATTGCTTCGGCATATGTCTGAGATTTTGTTGCCTTTAGATTCTTCTAGAATTTTTATGGTTTCCTGTCGTACATTTAAGTCCTTTATCCATTTTGAGTTTATTTTTGTGTATGATGTAAGTTGGTGGTCTAGTTTCATTTTCTTGCATATATCCGTCCAATTTTCCCAACATCATTTATTGAAGAGACTATCTTGGCTCCATTGTGTGTTCTTGCCTCCTTTGTCAAATATTAACTGAGCATATTGGTTCGGGCCGATTTCTGGGCTCTCTATTCTATTCCACTGATCTATATGCCTATTCTTGTGCCAGTACCAGGCAGCTTTGAGAACAGTGGCTTTGTAATACATCTTGATATCTGGTATTGAGATCCCACCTACTTTGTTCTTTTTCAGGATTGCTGCAGCTATTCGGTGTCTTTTTTTATTCCAGATGAATTTTTGGAGAGTTCGTTCTAGAACTCTGAAGTATGCCGTTGGTATTTTAATGGGAAGTGCGTTGAATTTATAGATTGCTTTGGGTAGTATGGACATTTTAATGCTGTTGATTCTACCAATCCATGAACACGGTATGTTCTTCCATCTGTTTATGTCTTCCTCTATATTTTTTTTCAACGTCCTGTAGTTTTCTGAGTAGAGGTCTTTTACCTCTTTAGTTAAGTTTATTCCTAGGTAGCTTAATATTTTTGGTGCGATGGTAAACAGGATTGTTTTTATAATCTCTCTTTCTGAAAGTCCACTATTTGTGTATAGAAATGCCTCAGATTTCTTGGGGTTAATTTTGTATCCTGCTACATTGCCAAATTCATGTATTAAGTCTAGTAGCTTTTTAATGGAGTCTCTAGGGTTTTGTATGTATAATATCATGTCGTCTGCAAATAAGGACAGTTTTACTTCCTCTTTTCCAATTTGGATGCCTTTTATTTCTTCTTCTTGCCGAATTGCAATGGCTAACACTTCCAGTACTATGTTGAACAGGTGTGGTGAGAGGGGGCATCCCTGTCTTGTTCCTGGTCTTAGGGGAAATGGTGTTAGTTTTTGTCCATTGAGTATGATGTTGGCTGTGGGCCTGTCATATATGGCTTTTATTATGTTGAGGTATGATCCTTCTACTCCCGCCTTACTGAGAGTTTTTATCAAAAATGGGTGTTGAATTTTGTCAAATGCTTTTTCTGCATCAATTGATATGACCATGTGGTTTTTTTCTTTCAATTTGTTTATGTGATGTATCACGTTTATTGATTTGCAGATATTGTACCATCCTTGCATCCCTGGGATCAATCCTACTTGGTCATGGTGTATGATCTTTCTAATGTACTGCTGGATCCGATTTGCTAAGACTTTGTTGAGGATTTTGGCATCTATGTTCATGAGGGATATTGGCCTGTAATTCTCTTTCATTGTGTTGTCTTTACCTGGTTTTGGTATTAGGGTGATGCTGGCTTCATAGAATGAGCTTGGAAGTGTTCCTTCCTCTTGAATTTTTTGTAGTAGTCTGAGGGGGATAGGTTTTAGTTCTTCCTTGAATGTTTGGTAAAACTCCCCTGTGAAGCCGTCTGGTCCTGGGATTTTGTTTGATGGAAGCTTTTTGATCACTTCTTCAATTTATTCCATAGTTATTGGCCCGTAGAGATTATTAGATTCTTCCTGATTGAGTTTTGGAATGTTGTATTTTCCTAGGAATTTGTCCATTTCCTCCAGGTTGTCTAGTTTGTTGGAGTAGAGCTGTCCATAGTTTTTTTTAACAATCATTTGTATTTCTGTGGGTTCTGTTGTTATTTTGCCTCTATCGTTTCTGATTTTGTTTATTTGCGTCCTCTCTCTTTGCTTCTTGGTGAGTCTGGCTAGAGGTTTGTCAATCTTGTTTATCCTTTCAAAGAACCAGCTCTTGGTTTCATTGATTTTCTGTATTTTTTTTTTGGTCTCTATGTCATTTATTTCTTCTCTAATCTTTATTATCTCCTTCCTTCTGCTCACTCTGGGGTTTTCTTGTTGTTCTCTTTCTAATTCTTTGAGTTGTAGAGTTAGATGATTTACTACCATTTTTTCTTGTTTGTTGAGATAGGCCTGTAGAGCTATGAACTTCCCTCTCAGGACTGCTTTCATTGTGTCCCATAGGTTTTGGATTGTTGTGTTTTCATTGTCATTAGTTTCCAGGATGTTTTTAATTTCTTCTTTGATCTCATTGGTAACCCAATCAATATTTAATAGCATGCTATTCAGCTTCCAGGTGTTTGAGTATTTTGGGTTGTTTTTATTGTAGTTTATTTCTAATATTATGCCATCGTGGTCTGCGAAGATGCTTTTTAAGATTTCAATCTTCTTGAATTTGGGGATACTTTGCTTGTGACACAATATATGGTCTATTTTTAAATATGTCTTATGAGCATTTGAGTAGAATGTATATTCCCTGGCTTTGGGGTAAAGTGTTCTGAAGATGTCTATTAAGTCTATCTGATCTAGTGAGTCATTTAGGATTGCTGTATCTGCTGATTGTTTGTCTAGAGGGCTTATCCAGTGCTGTCAGTGGTGTATTAAAGTCCCCTACTATGATTGTATTGTTGTCGATCTCTCCTTTGATATCTTCCAGGAGTTCTTTTATGAATTTGGGTGCTCCTGCATTGGATGCATACATGTTTACCAGGGTTATATCTTCTTGTTGTATTGATCCCTTTAGTATTATGAAGTGGCCTTCCTTATCTCTTGTTATGGCCTTCATTTTGAGGTCTATTTTGTCCGATATTAGTATTGCTACCCCAGCTTTCTTTTCCTTTCCATTTGCCTGAAAGATATTTTTCCATCCTTTCACTTTCAGTCTGTGTGAGTCCCTTCTAATGAGGTGGGTTTCTTGTAGACAGCAGATGTATGGGTCATGTTTTTTTATCCATTCAGCCACTCGATGTCTTTTGTTTGGAGCATTAGTCCGTTTACGTTTAAAGTTATTATTGAAAGGTACTTGTTTGTAGCCATTTCTTTTTTTGTGTCGCTGTTTTCTTTCTGAGCTTTTTATTTCTTCTTTTTATACCAGACCCTTTAGCATTCCTTGCATTGCTGGCTTGGTGGTGATAAACTCCCTTAGCCTTTATTTTTTTGTCTGTGAAGCTTCTTATTTCCCCTTAAAGTTTGAATGATAGCCTTGCTGGGTAGAGTATTCTTGGATTCAGTCCTTTGCTTTGCATCACTTTGTAAATTTCCGTCCATTCTTTTCTAGCCTGATGTGTTTCTGGTGGGAAATCATTTGATAATCTAATGGGAGATCTCTTGTATGTAACTTTCCATCTCTCTCTTGTAGCCTGTAAGATTCTCTCTTTGTCTTGAACATTTGCCATGGTAATTATGATGTGTCTTCGTGTGGGTCTTTTCGGGTTCACCTTGTTTGGGACTCTCTGGGCTTGTGTGACTTTTTTCTTCCCCACCTCAGGGAAGTTTTCTGATATTATTTCTTCGAATAGGTTTTCTAATCCTTGTTCATCTTTCTGTTGTTCTGGTACCCCTATTATTTGTATGTTGTTTCGTGTCATGTTGTCCCAAAGCTCCCTTAGGCTCTCCTCCTGTCTTTTAGTTTTTTTCTCCAATTGCAGTACATTTTGGGTGTGTTTTGCTTCCTTGTCTTCTAATTCACTAATTCGGTCCTCCGCTTCTCCTAGTCTACTGTTGATACTTTCAATGGTGTTTTTCATTGCAGCTATATCACTCTTCATTTCTTCTTGGGTCTTACTTAAGTTGTTGATTTTTTCATCTGTTTCTTCTAGCTTCTTCCATATGTTATTGATTTTTTCATCTTTTATTCTTGCTTCTTGCAGAGGTTGTCAATTTTTTCCTCCATCCGGTTTATGCACTCTAGAACCCTTACTCTGAATTCTTTTTCTGTCATGTTGCATGCCTCTGTATTACTTAGCTGCTTTTCTGGAGAGTCCTCCTTCTCTTTCCTTTGGGGGTTTCTTTGTCTACCCATGTTTGATCTCACTGACATATCTAGACATTGAGTCATTCAGTGGCTGCTCCCTTGGTGGCAGTGACTCCTTGATCTGTGGTTGCTCTTGGGGCAGTTGCGGTAGCAGCTGCTCTTCATTTGGCAACAGCTCCTCTGGTGGGTGCTGTTCACAGCTGTGGTGGCTCTTCTGGCTGGTGGGGCGAGGTTTCACGTACAGCTGCTGTTCCTCAGCAGAGGGTGTGGTGCTCAGGAGGCTGCTGTTGCTTGGATCTGCTGCGTTGATTTAAAGGCACAAAATACAACACAACAAGGCACCTCGTACCAGGCACTAAACCCAAATATATTCACGATATTAATAACCCCAAATAAAGGTGACTGCCCCAATTAAGAGAATTAGGGGATAAGGAAGAAGGAAGATAAAAGAGAAAAAAGAAAAGAAAAGTAGGGACCAAAAAAAAGGAGTGCAAAAATGAATTTGGGAAAAAAGAGGGGGGAAATAAAAGCGAGAAAAGAAAAGAAAAAAAAGAGCGAAAAGAGAGAATGAAGTGGAAGAGGGGAAGAGACTTTTTATATGAGGAGAATACTCCTATAGAACCGCCAGTAATCCCAACAAATTCCAGCAACAGCTCCCCAGAGATGGATGCAAACTAGAAACAACCAAGAATATAACCATGAAAATAGAATGGAGAACACTAATCCAAAATAAAATAAAGAGAAAATAAAATGGCACTTTAAAAGATGGTAAAATGGTAGCAGTAATAATACTGGTTAAAAATAAGAAGGTAGTAATTAAAAGGGTAAAATCAGGTGATGGAAAAGAAGAAGAAAGAAAGAAAAAAAAAGAAAAAAAGAAAAAAAAAGAAGAAAAAAAAAGAAAAAATTGGTTTCTTAGTTAAAAGGTGAAAAGAGAAAAAAAAAACTTGCAGTAGTGAAGGTCCTTCGCTTCTTCTATTCTTCAGTCTGGCTCGCCCTTAGTCCTGCCAGGTATTCAGGAGAGTGTTGAATTTCCCTGCGATACACTGTTCCTCTGTGTTGTAAACCACAGTCCTTATTTAAAAGCAGGCTGTATTTGTTTCCCAGACTGCCTTATTTTGTGTTTAGCAAAGAGTCAGTTTGTGGCTCAGCCTCTGGGTGGCAGTGTTCTGGGGTTGGCCTCTGAGGCTATACGGCATTTCTATGACACTTAAAAGTGATTTGGAGAGGTCAACTATCCAGAGCTGGTTCCTTAATAGTTATGCACTCTGTGTTGTTGCTGTGATTGAAAATCCCTCTATAGGCCAGACCCTGTTAACTCCCAGGGACTGATCAGATTATTTTAATCCTTGATCTCGTTCAGGGTGGACTCTGGGTGTGGCTGTGCTCCTTGCCTGGGGGCTGGGGGGAGGAGTTCTCACTCTCTGGAGAGAATGGCTGCCCCAGTCCTGGGCTCAGGGTGTCTCAGCACTCAATTCGCTGCCACCTCTCCCGGCCCTCCTTCTCTCCTCAGTCTCTCCCCAGATTCCACTCCTCCGCACCCTCTCCCTCATCTTCAGCACAGGTGAGTGTCTATATCCGAAATGTCCCATGAATAGTTTTTCAGTGAGAACAAACAAACAAACCCGGCCGCGGAGACTGGGAAGGCTTGGTTCCTGTAAACTCTTCCCTTACCAGCACTGCATGGTCTGGTCAGCTCTTCAGGCTGCCCCTTTAGGCTCAGTCCTCCGTGATCACAGAACCCAGCTCTCCATCCCCCGGTGGCGCCAGGAATCCCGCAGATCTCCTTTCCCCAGTCAGGGTCTGTGCTGTCCCAAGGGACGCGGCTGTCTGCCACGCGGTCTCCCTCCGACCCTCTGGGCTCAGAGGTCTGGCAAACTTTCCTGCCCAAATCCCTGGTTGTTGTTTTTTTTACCTTTCCAGGGGAGTTCTGCCCTTCCCAGCTGCAAACCGTCTCACCAGCTGAGCAATTTCACCAATTCGGGGTGGGTGTTATTGGTTTCAGCTGCTCACTCCATTTGCTCCGGGACAGGACCTGGGACGTGTCTGCCTATATCGCCGCCATCTTCTCTCGCTCCATGTGTGATATCTATTACAGATATACACTGCGTGGCCAGATTATTATGACCAGCGAACCTTTATAGGCAAATTAGCTGTACACTGCATTATAATGGATATGGAAGCCGAAGGCCTGTTCAAACACCTTTGCTGTCTGCAGTTACCAAGATAAAAACGTCTCCAATTCACACAGGAACACAAAGATTGGACAGTCGAGCATTGGAAAAAAGTAACGTGGTTCGATGAATCACGTTTCCAGTTGCATCATGTAGATGGCAGAGTGAGAATTTGGCAGAAACAGTATGAAAGCATGCACCCCACATGCATAAGTAACAACCCTTCAAGCTGTTGGGAACAGTGTTATGGTTTGGGGCATGTTTTCGTAGAATGATTTGTGCCCTTTAATTCATGCAGAACAATATCTGACTAGCACAATATACC
>NW_023416346.1:86152366-86469469 GCF_014108235.1 Myotis myotis
GTTTTGATTTGCATCTCTCGGATGATTAGTGACTTTGAGCATGTATTCATATGTCTCTTGGCTTTCTGAATGTCCTCTTTTGAAAGGTGTCTATTTAGGTCCTTTGCCCATTTTTTTGATTGGATTGTTTATCTTCCTTTTGTTAAGTTGTATGAGTTCCCTATAAATTTTGGAGATTAGGCCCTTATCAGATATGACATTGGCAAATATATTTTCCCACACAGCGGGTATTCTTGTTGTTTTGTTGATGGTTTCTTTTGCTGTGCAGAAGCTTTTTATTTTGATGTAGTACCATTTGTTCATTTTCTCTTTAGTTTCAAGTGCCCTAGGAGCTGTATCAGTGAAGAAATTGCTCGGCATATGTCTGAGATTTTGTTGCCTTTAGATTCTTCTAGAATTTTTATGGTTTCCTGTCGTACATTTAAGTCCTTTATCCATTTTGAGTTTATTTTTGTGTATGATGTAAGTTGGTGGTCTAGTTTCATTTTCTTGCATATATCCGTCCAATTTTCCCAACATCATTTATTGAAGAGACTATCTTGGCTCCATTGTGTGTTCTTGCCTCCTTTGTCAAATATTAACTGAGCATATTGGTTCGGGCCGATTTCTGGGCTCTCTATTCTATTCCACTGATCTATATGCCTATTCTTGTGCCAGTACCAGGCAGCTTTGAGAACAGTGGCTTTGTAATACATCTTGATATCTGGTATTGAGATCCCACCTACTTTGTTCTTTTTCAGGATTGCTGCAGCTATTCGGTGTCTTTTTTTATTCCAGATGAATTTTTGGAGAGTTCGTTCTAGAACTCTGAAGTATGCCGTTGGTATTTTAATGGGAAGTGCGTTGAATTTATAGATTGCTTTGGGTAGTATGGACATTTTAATGCTGTTGATTCTACCAATCCATGAACACGGTATGTTCTTCCATCTGTTTATGTCTTCCTCTATATTTTTTTTCAACGTCCTGTAGTTTTCTGAGTAGAGGTCTTTTACCTCTTTAGTTAAGTTTATTCCTAGGTAGCTTAATATTTTTGGTGCGATGGTAAACAGGATTGTTTTTATAATCTCTCTTTCTGAAAGTCCACTATTGGTGTATAGAAATGCCTCGGATTTCTTGGGGTTAATTTTGTATCCTGCTACATTGCCAAATTCATGTATTAAGTCTAGTAGCTTTTTAATGGAGTCTCTAGGGTTTTGTATGTATAATATCATGTCGTCTGCAAATAAGGACAGTTTTACTTCCTCTTTTCCAATTTGGATGCCTTTTATTTCTTCTTCTTGCCGAATTGCAATGGCTAACACTTCCAGTACTATGTTGAACAGGTGTGGTGAGAGGGGGCATCCCTGTCTTGTTCCTGGTATTAGGGGAAATGGTGTTAGTTTTTGTCCATTGAGTATGATGTTGGCTGTGGGCCTGTCATATATGGCTTTTATTATGTTGAGGTATGATCCTTCTACTCCCGCCTTACTGAGAGTTTTTATCAAAAATGGGTGTTGAATTTTGTCAAATGCTTTTTCTGCATCAATTGATATGACCATGTGGTTTTTTTCTTTCAATTTGTTTATGTGATGTATCACGTTTATTGATTTGCAGATATTGTACCATCCTTGCATCCCTGGGATCAATCCTACTTGGTCATGGTGTATGATCTTTCTAATGTACTGCTGGATCCGATTTGCTAAGACTTTGTTGAGGATTTTGGCATCTATGTTCATGAGGGATATTGGCCTGTAATTCTCTTTCATTGTGTTGTCTTTACCTGGTTTTGGTATTAGGGTGATGCTGGCTTCATAGAATGAGCTTGGAAGTGTTCCTTCCTCTTGAATTTTTTGTAGTAGTCTGAGGGGGATAGGTTTTAGTTCTTCCTTGAATGTTTGGTAAAACTCCCCTGTGAAGCCGTCTGGTCCTGGGATTTTGTTTGATGGAAGCTTTTTGATCACTTCTTCAATTTATTCCATAGTTATTGGCCCGTAGAGATTATTAGATTCTTCCTGATTGAGTTTTGGAATGTTGTATTTTCCTAGGAATTTGTCCATTTCCTCCAGGTTGTCTAGTTTGTTGGAGTAGAGCTGTCCATAGTTTTTTTTAACAATCATTTGTATTTCTGTGGGTTCTGTTGTTATTTTGCCTCTATCGTTTCTGATTTTGTTTATTTGCGTCCTCTCTCTTTGCTTCTTGGTGAGTCTGGCTAGAGGTTTGTCAATCTTGTTTATCCTTTCAAAGAACCAGCTCTTGGTTTCATTGATTTTCTGTATTTTTTTTTTGGTCTCTATGTCATTTATTTCTTCTCTAATCTTTATTATCTCCTTCCTTCTGCTCACTCTGGGGTTTTCTTGTTGTTCTCTTTCTAATTCTTTGAGTTGTAGAGTTAGATGATTTACTACCATTTTTTCTTGTTTGTTGAGATAGGCCTGTAGAGCTATGAACTTCCCTCTCAGGACTGCTTTCATTGTGTCCCATAGGTTTTGGATTGTTGTGTTTTCATTGTCATTAGTTTCCAGGATGTTTTTAATTTCTTCTTTGATCTCATTGGTAACCCAATCAATATTTAATAGCATGCTATTCAGCTTCCAGGTGTTTGAGTATTTTGGGTTGTTTTTATTGTAGTTTATTTCTAATATTATGCCATCGTGGTCTGCGAAGATGCTTTTTAAGATTTCAATCTTCTTGAATTTGGGGATACTTTGCTTGTGACACAATATATGGTCTATTTTTAAATATGTCTTATGAGCATTTGAGTAGAATGTATATTCCCTGGCTTTGGGGTAAAGTGTTCTGAAGATGTCTATTAAGTCTATCTGATCTAGTGAGTCATTTAGGATTGCTGTATCTTTGCTGATTGTTTGTCTAGAGGGCTTATCCAGTGCTGTCAGTGGTGTATTAAAGTCCCCTACTATGATTGTATTGTTGTCGATCTCTCCTTTGATATCTTCCAGGAGTTCTTTTATGAATTTGGGTGCTCCTGCATTGGATGCATACATGTTTACCAGGGTTATATCTTCTTGTTGTATTGATCCCTTTAGTATTATGAAGTGGCCTTCCTTATCTCTTGTTATGGCCTTCATTTTGAGGTCTATTTTGTCCGATATTAGTATTGCTACCCCAGCTTTCTTTTCCTTTCCATTTGCCTGAAAGATATTTTTCCATCCTTTCACTTTCAGTCTGTGTGAGTCCCTTCTAATGAGGTGGGTTTCTTGTAGACAGCAGATGTATGGGTCATGTTTTTTTATCCATTCAGCCACTCGATGTCTTTTGTTTGGAGCATTAGTCCGTTTACGTTTAAAGTTATTATTGAAAGGTACTTGTTTGTAGCCATTTCTTTTTTTGTGTCGCTGTTTTCTTTCTGAGCTTTTTATTTCTTCTTTTTATACCAGACCCTTTAGCATTCCTTGCATTGCTGGCTTGGTGGTGATAAACTCCCTTAGCCTTTATTTTTTTGTCTGTGAAGCTTCTTATTTCCCCTTAAAGTTTGAATGATAGCCTTGCTGGGTAGAGTATTCTTGGATTCAGTCCTTTGCTTTGCATCACTTTGTAAATTTCCGTCCATTCTTTTCTAGCCTGATGTGTTTCTGGTGGGAAATCATTTGATAATCTAATGGGAGATCTCTTGTATGTAACTTTCCATCTCTCTCTTGTAGCCTGTAAGATTCTCTCTTTGTCTTGAACATTTGCCATGGTAATTATGATGTGTCTTCGTGTGGGTCTTTTCGGGTTCACCTTGTTTGGGACTCTCTGGGCTTGTGTGAATTTTTTCTTCCCCACCTCAGGGAAGTTTTCTGATATTATTTCTTCGAATAGGTTTTCTAATCCTTGTTCATCTTTCTGTTGTTCTGGTACCCCTATTATTTGTATGTTGTTTCGTGTCATGTTGTCCCAAAGCTCCCTTAGGCTCTCCTCCTGTCTTTTAGTTTTTTTCTCCAATTGCAGTACATTTTGGGTGTGTTTTGCTTCCTTGTCTTCTAATTCACTAATTCGGTCCTCCGCTTCTCCTAGTCTACTGTTGATACTTTCAATGGTGTTTTTCATTGCAGCTATATCACTCTTCATTTCTTCTTGGGTCTTACTTAAGTTGTTGATTTTTTCATCTGTTTCTTCTAGCTTCTTCCATATGTTATTGATTTTTTCATCTTTTATTCTTGCTTCTTGCAGAGGTTGTCAATTTTTTCCTCCATCCGGTTTATGCACTCTAGAACCCTTACTCTGAATTCTTTTTCTGTCATGTTGCATGCCTCTGTATTACTTAGCTGCTTTTCTGGAGAGTCCTCCTTCTCTTTCCTTTGGGGGTTTCTTTGTCTACCCATGTTTGATCTCACTGACATATCTAGACATTGAGTCATTCAGTGGCTGCTCCCTTGGTGGCAGTGACTCCTTGATCTGTGGTTGCTCTTGGGGCAGTTGCGGTAGCAGCTGCTCTTCATTTGGCAACAGCTCCTCTGGTGGGTGCTGTTCACAGCTGTGGTGGCTCTTCTGGCTGGTGGGGCGAGGTTTCACGTACAGCTGCTGTTCCTCAGCAGAGGGTGTGGTGCTCAGGAGGCTGCTGTTGCTTGGATCTGCTGCGTTGATTTAAAGGCACAAAATACAACACAACAAGGCACCACGTACCAGGCACTAAACCCAAATATATTCACGATATTAATAACCCCAAATAAAGGTGACTGCCCCAATTAAGAGAATTAGGGGATAAGGAAGAAGGAAGATAAAAGAGAAAAAAGAAAAGAAAAGTAGGGACCAAAAAAAGGAGTGCAAAAATGAATTTGGGAAAAAGGAGGGGGGAAATAAAAGCGAGAAAAGAAAAGAAAAAAAAGAGCGAAAAGAGAGAATGAAGTGGAAGAGGGGAAGAGACTTTTTATATGAGGAGAATACTCCTATAGAACCGCCAGTAATCCCAACAAATTCCAGCAACAGCTCCCCAGAGATGGATGCAAACTAGAAACAACCAAGAATATAACCATGAAAATAGAATGGAGAACACTAATCCCAAAATAAAATAAAGAGAAAATAAAATGGCACTTTAAAAAATGGTAAAATGGTAGCAGTAATAATACTGGTTAAAAATAAGAAGGTAGTAATTAAAAGGGTAAAATCAGGTGATGGAAAAAGAAGAAGAAAGAAAGAAAAAAAAAGAAAAAAAGAAAAAAAAAGAAGGAAAAAAAAGAAAAAAATTGGTTTCTTAGTTAAAAGGTGAAAAGAGAAAAAAAAAATTGCAGTAGTGAAGGTCCTTCGCTTCTTCTATTCTTCAGTCTGGCTCGCCCTTAGTCCTGCCAGGTATTCAGGAGAGTGTTGAATTTCCCTGCGATACACTGTTCCTCTGTGTTGTAAACCACAGTCCTTATTTAAAAGCAGGCTGTATTTGTTTCCCAGACTGCCTTATTTTGTGTTTAGCAAAGAGTCAGTTTGTGGCTCAGCCTCTGGGTGGCAGTGTTCTGGGGTTGGCCTCTGAGGCTATACGGCATTTCTATGACACTTAAAAGTGATTTGGAGAGGTCAACTATCCAGAGCTGGTTCCTTAATAGTTATGCACTCTGTGTTGTTGCTGTGATTGAAAATCCCTCTATAGGCCAGACCCTGTTAACTCCCAGGGACTGATCAGATTATTTTAATCCTTGATCTCGTTCAGGGTGGACTCTGGGTGTGGCTGTGCTCCTTGCCTGGGGGCTGGGGGGAGGAGTCTCACTCTCTGGAGAGAATGGCTGCCCCAGTCCTGGGCTCAGGGTGTCTCAGCACTCAATTCGCTGCCACCTCTCCCGGCCCTCCTTCTCTCCTCAGTCTCTCCCCAGATTCCACTCCTCCGCACCCTCTCCCTCTCTTCAGCACAGGTGAGTGTCTATATCCGAAATGTCCCATGAATAGTTTTCAGTGAGAACAAACAAACAAACACCGGCCGCGGAGACTGGGAAGGCTTGGTTCCTGTAAACTCTTCCCTTACCAGCACTGCATGGTCTGGTCAGCTCTTCAGGCTGCCCCCTTTAGGCTCAGTCCTCCGTGATCACAGAACCCAGCTCTCCAATCCCCCGGTGGCGCCAGGAATCCCGCAGATCTCCTTTCCCCAGTCAGGGTCTGTGCCTGTCCCAAGGGACGCGGCTGTCTGCCACGCGGTCTCCCTCCGACCCTCTGGGCTCAGAGGTCTGGCAAACTTTCCTGCCCAAATCCCTGGTTGTTGTTTTTTTTACCTTTCCAGGGGAGTTCTGCCCTTCCCAGCTGCAAACCGTCTCACCAGCTGAGCAATTTCACCAATTCGGGGTGGGTGTTATTGGTTTCAGCTGCTCACTCCATTTGCTCCGGGACAGGACCTGGGACGTGTCTGCCTATATCGCCGCCATCTTCTCTCGCTCCATGTGTGATATCTATTACAGATATACACTGCGTGGCCAGATTATTATGACCAGCGAACCTTTATAGGCAAATTAGCTGTACACTGCATTATAATGGATATGGAAGCCGAAGGCCTGTTCAAACACCTTTGCTGTCTGCAGTTACCAAGATAAAACGTCTCCAATTCACACAGGAACACAAAGATTGGACAGTCGAGCATTGGAAAAAAGTAACGTGGTTCGATGAATCACGTTTCCAGTTGCATCATGTAGATGGCAGAGTGAGAATTTGGCAGAAACAGTATGAAAGCATGCACCCCACATGCATAAGTACAACCCTTCAAGCTGTTGGGAACAGTGTTATGGTTTGGGGCATGTTTTCGTAGAATGATTTGTGCCCTTTAATTCATGCAGAACAATATCTGACTAGCACAATATACCTAAGTATCGTTGCTGATCAAGTTCATCCTATCATGTTGATGGCATATCCCAATGGAGATGGCTTCTTCCAACAAGACAGTGTGCCATGCCATGGTGCTCGTATTGTGCAGGAGTGGTTTCAAGAACATGAGGGAGACTTTACCTTGCTTAGCTGGCCCCCACAATCACCAGGTCTCAATCCAATTGAGCATTTGTGGGATGAAGTTAAAAGAGCCATCAGGCAGCTGGTTCCACAACCACCAAATTTCACAGAACTGGACAGTGCTATTCAACAGGCATGGTGTCAGATTCCTCGCATCACCTTTCAACATCTTGCGGAGTCAATGCCAAGAAGAATTGCCGCAGTACTGAAGGCAAAAGGTGGCCCAACGAAGTACTGATGCGGTGGTCATAAGAATCTGGCCACTCACGTTCAAATATATCCCATGTTCAAAGGTTGTTAAATTGCGTTGTTTACCCATATCTTCAAAAAAAAAAATCACTTCTGAGGAGAAACCAAGATCACAGCATAGGTAAACACCAGAAATTGCTGCCTCGCACAACCACTTCAAAAATACAACTAAAAGCCAAAACGGACATCATCCAGAACCACAGGAAGGCTGGCTGAGTGGAAATTCTACTACTAGAAGGAAAAGAGAAAAGCACACTGAAACTCAGAGGAGGTGCAGAAGTCCAGAGGTACGGAGGTGCACGCAGAAAGGCCTGGCAACTGAGAACGCAGTGCATGTGGAACGGGCTGGCATCTGAGGACATGGTTGTCTTTTTCAATCGGGAAGGAGTCTCAAGCTCCCGACTGCTCTGAACTCCAGTTCCGAGCGAGTAACTGGGGACCCAGACTCATACGGGGAGAAACTGGACTGTCTGGCATCGGTCGGAACACGAGGGCGGCTTTCTCTCAGAGATGCTTGCAGTGATTACTGGGACACTGAGATGGGGGGCCTCTTGGGGTAGGACTCAGGAGCAGCCATAGCTGCTTGCTCTGCCCTGTTGATCCCCTGAGACCCCGCCTCACCCAAGCTTTTGCATATGAAAGGCCTGGCCCTTTGCAATCTGAAAATTACCTAAGAAACTGCAGCTGGGTCAGAGAGACCCAGAACTTCCAAAAGAAGGCCCAAGGCCCAACAGCAGCTTGCATTGCTTCACAGCTGGGCCTCATCTGGACACCTCCAAACCCCAAACAAAGAAGAATAATCTGCAGATATCTCCACAGCTCCTACTGGGTTGCCTCAGGTGGAGGCTAAATTAGCATCTCCTTAGAGATCCAAAAGCCATTGCGCCCAATGGTCAGAGTGGGATCATTCAGATTACAACTCCTCAGATCTATAAGGGTCACACTCAGGGGGCAGACTCAGTGAGCACCAAAGCCCCACTGAAGCAAGTCTTGCCCCAGTAGGGTGTCTCCAGCACAGAAGTTCTCCCACTGTAGACACAGCTGATTCTCACAGCCAATTGGACTGGAGGTCAATTCCTCTCAGTGATACCTACAACAATCAAGACTTAACTACAACAATACTGTGCACACAGCCCCCAAAGGGGTGCACCAAGAGTGTCCACCTCAGGTAATTGGGGAGGCTGAGACACTGGGCCCTATAGAACACCTAGCACAGAAAGCCACTCTATCAACACAGAGAAGCATGAAAAATGAAGAGACAAAGAAACAGAATGACAGAAATGACACAAATGACAGAATGGAGGAAAATGGTCACAAATGACAGAAATGTAGGAAAGCAAACTACTGGATATAGATTTCAAAACCACACTTATAAGGTTTTTCAAGAATTTTCTAAAAACCGCCAATAAATTTAGTGAGACCCTCAACAAATCTAGTGAGACCCTCGAGGTTATGAAAACGGACCAACTCGAAATTAAGAATACACTTACCGAAATAAAGAATATTATACAGAGTTCCAACAGCTGACTAGAGGATCGCAAGAATTAAGTCAAAGATTTGAAATACGAAGAAGCAAAAAAAAAACCCAACTGGAAAAACAGAAAGAAAAAAGAATCCAAAAATATGAAGATAGTGAAAGGAGCCTCTGGAACAACTTCAAGCATACCAACATCCGAATTATGGGGATGCCAGAAGAAGAGAGAGAGCAAGATATTGAAAACCTATTTGAAGAAATAATGACAGAAAACTTCTCCTACCTGGTGAAAGAAATAGACTTTCAAGTCCAGGATGTGCAGAGAACCCCAAACAAAAGGAATCCAAAGAGGATCACACCAAGACACATCATAATTAAAATGCTAAGAGAAACAGAGAATCTTAAAAGCAGCAAGAGAAAACAGTCAGTTACCTACAAGGAAGTACCCATACGACAGTCAGCTGATTTCTCAACAGAAACTATGCAGGCCAGAAGGGAGTGGCAAGAAATATTCAAAGTGATGAATACCAAGAACCTACAACCAAGATTACTCTACCTAGCAAAGCTATCATTCAGAATTGAAGGTCAGATAAAGAGCTTCAGAGATTAGAAAAAGCTAAAGGAGTTCATCACCACCAAACCAGTATTATATGAAACTAGAGGCCTGTTGCATGAAAAGATTCATGCAATAGACCTTCCCTTCCCCTGGCTGCCAGTACCAGTTTTCCTCCAGCTCCCGGGACCCAGGCTTTTGCTCCGGCCAGAGCCACCTTCAAGCTTTTCGCTGCTCCGGCCGAAGCCGCCTTCAGTCTTCACTCCGCCGCTTCACGCCTACGTATGCAATTTAACCGCCATCTTTGTTGGCGGTTAATTTGCATATATTGCTGATTAGCCAATGGGAGGCATAGCAAAGGTATGGTCAATTACCATGTTTGTCTATTATTAGATAGGATGCTGAAAGGTATCCTTTAAGAAGAAGAAGGAAAAAAAGGTAACGATACAAATCATGAACAACAAATACACATCTATCAACAAGTGAATCTAAAAACTGACTACTCTCGGGAGGGAAAGAGGTGTGGGGGTGCAGGAAGAGACTGGGAAAAAATTGTACACGTATGGGTGAGGACAGTGGGGGGGGGGTAAGGGCAGAGGGTGGGGTGGGAACCGGGTGGAGGGGAGCTATGGGGGGAAACAAGAGGAACAACTGTAATAATCTGAATAAAGATTTAATTTTTTTAAAAAATCACTTCTACCCTAACCTATTTGGCTCAGTGGATTAGAGCGTCGGCCTGCAGACTAAAGGGTCCCAGGTTCGATTCTGGTCAAGGGCATGTACCTTGGTTGCAGGCACATCCCCAGTAGTGGGTGTGCAGGAGGCAGCTGATCGATGTTTCTCTCTCATTGATATTTCTAACTCTCTACCCCTCTCCCTTCCTCTCTGTAAAAAAAACAATAAAATATATTTAAAAAAATAAATAAAATCATTTCTACTGTCGTGGTAAACAACCTGCTTCCCTATCTATAATGGTCTGGCCCTCTAGCAACTTCAGCGCAAAATTATAGCTAATTTGCCTACAAATGTCAGGTGGTCATAATAATCTGGCCACTCAGTGTATCTAGGAGTAAAATTTATGGGTCATGGAGTATGTATTTGTTCAGGTTTTTAAAAACTTTGAGTTTTTTTCATATAATAAAATCACTGATTTCAAGTGTGCAATTCAATGATTTTAATAACTTTGTTGAGTGGTGCATCCATACTATAAATGAGTTACCGAACATTTTCATTTCTGCAATAAGATCCCACACGTGCATTTACAGTTAATAACTCTCAGTCCCAGGCAATCAGTAAACTCATTTCTTCTCTATAAATTTTACATTTTTTGAAATTTTATTAAAATGGAATTATATGATATGTGGTTTGTAGTGTCTGGCTTCTTTCACTTAGCATAATGTACCACTGTATTATTAGTTCATGAATTTTTATTGCTGCATAGTATATTGAAGTTGATGAGCAGTTGAGTTATTTCTTGTTTTGGGCTAGTTTCAGTAATGTTGCTATGAATATTTATGTCAAAGTTTTTGTGTGGACATAACATTTTCATTTTTCTTAAGTATGCAACTAGAAAGGAAATTTTGGGCCATACAGCAAATTTATATTTAACTTTTTGAGAAACTTCAAAATTGTTTGTAAAGCGGCTGTACCATTTTACATTATCACCAGTAATATATGAGTGTTCCAGTTTTTCCTTGTCCACACAATATTTTTTATTGTCTTATTTTCATTAGAACCATCCCATAAAGCATGAAATGGTCTTTCATTATGTTTTTAATTTTCATTTCCCTAATAACAAATAGTGTTAAGCATTTTTTTCATGTATTTATTAGCCATTTGTTTATCTTCTTTTGTGAAATGCTTATTCATATATTTTTCCCATGTTTTGTCTGGGTATTTGTCTTGTTAATGTAGATTTTTAAGGTTTCTTTATAAATTATGTATTTAAATCTTTTATCAGATGTGTGTGGTTTTTTAAAATATATTTTATTGATATTTTACAGAGAGGAAGGGAGAGGGATAGAGAGTTAGAAACATCGATGAGAGAGAAACATCGATCAGCTGCCTCCTGCACACCCCCTACTGGGGATGTGCCTGCAACCAAGGTACATGCCCTTGACCGGAATCGAACATGGGACCCTTCAGTCCACAGGCCGACGCTCTATCCACTGAGTCAAACCGGTTAGGGCAGATGTGTGTTTTTCGAATATGTTCTCCCAGTCTGTTGCTGGTTATAAAAAATATTTTCTTAACGGTGTCTTATGAAGTGTAAATATTTTGAATATTGATAAAGTCTAATTTATCATTTTTTTCTCTTATTGACTGTGCTTTCAGTTGCATAGCTAAGGAAACTTTGCCCAACTCAGGGTCTCAAAGATTTTCACCAATGTTTTTTTGAAAAAAATATTTATTATTTTAACTCTCACATTTAGACCTTTCACCCATTTTTTTTTATAAATTGTTTTTTTAAAATATATTTTATTGATTTTTTTACAGAGAGGAAGGAAGAGGGATAGAGAGTT
The DNA here is from genome assembly GCF_014108235.1 of Myotis myotis. Classification (NCBI taxonomy): domain Eukaryota; kingdom Metazoa; phylum Chordata; class Mammalia; order Chiroptera; family Vespertilionidae; genus Myotis; species Myotis myotis. Next base: position 86,164,059 of record NW_023416346.1, read on the forward strand.
AGAAACATCGATGAGAGAAGAACATTGATCAGCTGCCTCCTGCACGCCTCCTACTGGGGATGTGCCCACAACCAAGGTACATGCCCTTGACCAGAATTGAACCTGGGACCTTTCAGTCTGCAGGCCGACGCTCTATCCCCTGAGCCAAACTGATTAGGGCCACCCATTTTTTAAAAGAAAAAAGTGTATAGAACAATATCTAGCCCTTAGTGAGCATTTAATAAAACTAGCTATTTTTGTTGCCCTAGCCAGGTGGCTCAGTTGGTTGGAGGATCATCTCATACACCAAAAGGTTGCAGGTTCGATTCGTGGTCAAGGAACATAACTAAATTGTAGTTTCAATTTCCTGTCAGGGCAGGGAGACAACCGATCGATGGTTTTCTCTCACATCAGTGTTTCTCTCTCTTTCTCTCTCCATTTCTGCACCCCCTCCCCCCTTTCTAAAATCAATAGAAAACACACACATATCCTTGGTTGAAGATTGAAAAAAATAGCTATTGTTCTTAATTGCAATTAAGTACTAGGCACTGGAAAATAATTTGAAAACTCAGTCTTCAATTCAGAAGTGTACTTCATGAATGAAGCCATTGATAACCATGGATAAGGTAAGTGGAGAGAGGATACCAAGAATAAGTAGTGAAGCTCACTCTCTTCAGACTTTGCCAATGAATTGTCTGCATCAGGGCATCTGGAGGTTTCTTATAGAGATCAGAATCCAACAGTTTGAGAAAGAATACTTGGCATTATTGACCTGATTAAATTTTGAGGATAACTCAACCTCAGAAAGATGAATGAGAGGTGCGGTCTTCCACCAACCAGGTAATAAGAAGGGATTTTGTAGCCTCTGTAAACTTTTCCTAGGGATATTTCTTTTTTGTTCATGGTGTTTTCCCATAATTGACAGTTGGCAGAAGTTATAATAAGGTTTTCAGTGAAGCCATTATGTAAATGAGCTATGTAGTTTTCTCAGAGAGTTTATAAATGTTACTCTTTATATGAGAGGCCTTTAGGGAATGACTTTGGGTTATTGAGGACAGTCCCACTATTGGCTTTCCATACCATTCCTTAAGCCTGTAATTTTGTGTATCTTCTAATGAAGGTGGCAATTATATGTACCTGAGGCATAGTGGGAGTCCTGGACTACAAGTTAGAAAGCCTGGATTCCAATTCTGGCTGCTAGTAAGGCTTTGAAGTCGCTTAATTTTTCTAGGTCTTAACTTCCAAATCTGTCAATTGTAGAGTAAGAATTTATTTAATATTTTCCTTTCTTTTTATTATCTTTTAAATTATAAAAATGTTTATTACACAAGAAAACAAAAAATGTTACAAATATTTATGCATCTGCCATTCAGATTTAACAGATGTTAATATCTTGCAATTTGACCCATATTTTTTCTTTTAAAAAAAATAAATCACTACAAATAATAAACCCTATTTCTTTCTTTTCCAGAAAATAGCCACGTTCGATTTAAATTAGTCTATGTTCTCAACATATAGTATTATTTTGAATTTTTTAAATGTACTGAAATAACATTCTATAAATTTCCTTATGTGTGCTAAACTTTATATTTTCTAGCTTTAGTCACATTACCAGCTCTGGAAATATACATTCATTTATTTTAACATTGGCTTAGTATTCTGTGATATGAACTCTAGTGGCCTGTTGCACGAAATTCATGCACTGGGTGTCGGGGGGGGGTGTCCCTCAGCCCAGCCTGAACCCTCTCCAATCGGGGACCCCTTGGGGGATGTCCGACTGCTGGTTTAGGCCCAATCCCACCTCTCGCAATCTGGGACTGCTGGCTCCTAACTGCTCACCTGCCTGCCTGCCTGATTGCCCCCAATTGCCTTTGCCTGCCTGTTCACCCCCAACTGCCCTCAACTGCCAGCCTGATCTTGCCCAGTCTCTGTCTCTGTTTTTCTCAGCAGTCCTCCAGGCCTCCCTGCCTCCCTGTCTCCCTCTTCCTCTTTCCTGGCTGGGAGGGGGCGGGGCCAGTGGGGTCCTCTCCACCCTCTGCCCATCCTCCCTTCCATCCAGGCCTCTTCAGGCCCAGTCTGTTCTGTTTCCTCATTCTGAGAGAGGCTCCCAGAGTGAGCTGGGAAGGAAAGTAACGGAGAAAAGGCTGTGAGCTGGTGGACGCTGTGTGTATGTGTGTGTGTGTGTGGTTGTGAGTAAGTGTGAGTGCCAGTCCCACCTTCCCCATCCCTGTGTCCCCTGCCACAAGTCCCCACCCACGAGAGCCTGCTGTGCGCACAGCCTGAGTGTTAGGTCAAGCCTCTGGTCTTTGTGGATGTGACGGACCCAGGGTTTTTACATATTAGGATATCATAGTTTATCCATTTCCCATTGATTGCCTTTTAGATGGTTTCCAATATTATGCTATTAAAAATATCATTGGAGGAGACCAAGATGGCAATGTAGGTAAACTCCAGTACTCGACACCTCCCACAACCACATCAAAATTATAACTAAAATACAGAACAACCGTCATTCAGAACCACTTGATATTTGTCTGAATGTAAGTCCTACAACTAGACAAGTAAAGAAGAAAGCACAAGGAGACTGGTAGGAGGGGTAGAGGCACAGAACAGGCTGGTCGGAAACCCACATGTAGTGTTTTTTATCATTATTTTTTTATTTTTATTTTTTGTTAAACCTCACCTGAGAATATTTTTCCATTGATTTTTAGAAAGAGTAGAAGAGAGAGGGAAAGACAGAGAGAAATATCAATGTGAGAGAACCACATCAATTGGTTGCCTCCTGCAAGTGCCCTGACCAGGGCCCGAGCTGGGGAGAAGCCTGCAACCGAGCTACGTGCCCTTGGCTGGAATCCAACCTTGGAATTGAACCCAGTACCCTTCGGTCCACAGGCTGACACTCTATCCACTGAGTCAAACCAGCTAGTGCTGTGGCGTATTTTTTTTTTTTTTTCAATCTGGAGGGATATCTTAGTTGTGGAGTCTTTTAGGGCAGTACAAAGGGACCCAGCCCCGTAGCAGACATCCAGACCAGAGTTCCAGAGCTGGGAAGAGAAGTCCCTGCAACTTCAGGCTGTAAAAACCAGCGGGGATTGTGGCTGAGTGACAAGGAGGCTTTTTTTTTTTTTTTTTTTTTTTTAAGAAGTAGGGAAATCTGTTAATTTAACAATATAGTCCTTTTAAAAATATTTATTGCAGAAAGTATTTCATAGGTCCACCACTGAGCTCTTTTAGCCTGCCCCTGCCTCCAACCCCCACACTAGGCCTTCACCACCCTATTATCTGTGTTCATGGGTTATGCATATATGCATACAAGTTCAATGGTTGATCTCTTCCCACCCATCCATCCTCCCCTGCGTTCCCTGTGAGGTTTGATAGTCTGTTCCATGCTTCTATACCTCTGGATCTATTTTTGTTCATCAGTTTATTTTGTTCATTAGATTCCATATATGTGATACTTGACTTCCTCTGAATGGCTTATTTCACTTAGCATAATACTCTCCAGGTCCATGCATGCTGTTGCAAATGGTAAGAGTTTTTTTCTTTTTATAGCTGTATAGTATTCCATTGTGTAGATATACCACATCCTCAGGCAGTAGCTGACTTTGCATCTCCAGGGAGACCCCAGAGCCGGTACATTCAGTGGATAACTTCAGACCATACCAGATTACCACTTTACACATCCATGAGCAACAACTCAAGGGGCCAACTCAGTAAGCATCCAGGCCCCACTGAAGCAAGTCCTGCTCCAATAGGAGTGTCTCCTGCACAGCAGCTCTTCCACTGTAGTTATAGCTGGTCCTCACAGCCAATTGGAGTGGCAATCAATTCCTCCCAGTACTAACAACAGCAATCAAGGTTCAACTACAATAAGACTGTGCACACAGAGCACACAGGGGCACACCTAGAGTGCCCAGCTCAGGTGATTGGGGAAGCTGAGCCACTGAGCCCTACAGGACACCTACTATGCAAGGTCACTGCCAATTCCAGGAGACAGTGCAGCTCTATCCAATACATAGAAACAAACACAGGGAAATAGCCAAATTGCGGATAAAAAGACACATGTCACTAATGAAAGAATAGAAGAAATTTGCAAAAAAAGAAGTGAAATTGAAGCAAGCAAACTACTAGATTCAGAGTTCAAAACAATGGTTATAAGGTTTCTCAAGGATCTTAAAGAGAGCTTCAAGGGACTTAGTGAGACTTTCAATGATCTTAGTGAAAATGTCAAAGACATGGAAAAGGCCCAGTCAGAAATTACGTGTACACTAACTGAAATAAAGAATAATTTATGGGGATTCAATAGTAGAGTAGTGAAGTCCGAGAATCAAGTCAACGGTTTGGAATATGAGGAAGCAAAAAACACCCAATCAGAAGAGCAAAAAGAAAAAAAAGAAAAAAATATGAACATAGTGTAAGGAGCCTCTAGGACAGGGGTCCTCAAACTTTTTAAACAGGGGGCCAGTTCACTGTCCCTCAGACCGTTGGAGGGCCAGACTATAGTTTAAAAAAAAACTATGAACAAATTCCTATGCACACTGCACATATCTTATTTTGAAGTAAAAAAACAAAATGGGAACAAATACAATATTTGTATTTGCATGTGGCCTGTGGGCCGTAGTTTGAGGACCCCTGCTCTAGGACAACTTCAAGCATACCAACATTCCCATTATGGGGGTACCAGAAGGAGAAGAGAGCAAGCTATTGAAAACCTATTTGAAGAAATAATAACAGAAAACTTCCCCTACCTTGTGAAAGAAATAGACTTACATGTCCAGGAAGTGCAGAGTGTCCCAAACAAGAGAAACCCAAAGGGGCCCACACCAAGACACATCATAATTAAAATGCCAAATGTTAAAGACAAAGATATAATCTTAAAAGCAGCAAGAGAAAAGCAGTTGGTTACTTACAAGGGAGCTCCCATATGACTGTCCGCTGATTTCTCAACAGAAACTTTGCTGGCCAGAATCGAGTGGCAAGAAATACACAAAGTGATGAATAGTAAGGACTTACAACCAAAGCTGTTATTTAGAATTGAAGGTCAGATAAAGAGCTCCACAGACAAGAAAAAACTAAAGGAGTTCACCACCACCAAACCAGTATTACATGGAATGTTGAAGGGTATTCTTTAAGAAGAGAAAGAAAAAGAAGAAAAATAAAGAAAAAATATGAACAACAAAATGGTAATAAATACATATCTATCAACAATTGAATCTAAAAGCCAAAATACACAAGAAATCTAAGGAACAAAATAAACTTGTGAGTAAAATAGAATCAGAGGCATGGAAACCTGGAACAGACTGATGAATCTCAGAGAAAAGGGGGAAGGGCAGTGCAAGAAGAGATTAACCAAAGGTATTATATGCATATGTGCATTATCTAGGGAATCAGACAATAGGGTGGTGAAGACTTGGAGTGGGATGGGAACCAGGTGGAGTGGGGTAATGGGGGGAAAAAGAGACATCTGTAATACTTTCTACAATAATGATTAAAAAATAACATTGAAACAGTCTACTGTGTCAAAGTCTTCTGGCGCACATGTCTGAGGGTTTCCCTGGGGTACTTACCTAGAAGCAAAACTGCTTGTTGTCAGGGTATGTTTATATTCAGTATGTTTATATTCAAGATAATGTGACATGGCTTTCCAAAGTGTTTGTGGATATTTATACTCTCTCCAGTACCATATGACTCCTCGTTTTCCCACATCTTTGCCAGAATGTGTATTCTAAGACTTTAACATTTTAAAAATCCTATTTGTATGAAATAATATTTTCTTGATGTTTTCATGCACTTATTTGCTATTCAGTTTTCTTCTTTGTAAATTTCTTATTTACATGTTCATATCCTTTTTTTAATGTATTTATTGGGGTGACATTGATTAATAAAATTATATGGGTTTCAGGTATACGGTTCTACAATATGGCATCTTTATATTGTATTGTGTATTTATCACCCCAAGTGAAGTCTCTTTCCATCACCATTTAGCCTCATACTTTCCTCTTCTACCTCCCCCACATCCTCTTCCTCTGACAATCATGTCTCTGTCAATGAATCTTTCTGTTTTTTTTCTTTGGTAAATCCCTAAGTCCTTCTCACCCAGACCCCAAAGCCCTCCCTTCTGACACCTATCAGTCTGTTCTTTGTACCCATGCGTCCGTGTCTTCTTTGTTAGTTTATTTTCTTCATTATATTCCACATATAAGTGAAATCATATGGCACTTGTTTTTCTCTGACTGGCTTATTTCACTAAGCATAATACTCTCCAGGTCCATTGATGCTGTTGCAAAAGGTAAGATTTCCTTTTTTTTAAGGTGAAGGGTCTATATATATATATATATATATATATATATATATATATATATATCACGAAAACACAGACAATAGTGTGGTGAAGACTTAGCTTGGGGTGATGGACACACGATACAGTGTGCAGAACATGTTTTCTTGAATTGTACACTTGAAACTTGTAGGGTTTTTTAAACTAGTGTTATCCCAATAATTTCAATTAAAAAAGTAATTTCTATTGCTTTATTGATATTTTTTATTTGAATACACATTGTCTTCACACCTTACTTTACATTTTTAAAGCATGGTTTTGTTGTAGGTGGCAGGAAAGGCACTGGGTGTTGGACCAATGGGATCAGACCGGACTTGGATTCAGCAACTTTGGTACTTGAGTTCTGGCTAGGAAAGAATTCAGAGCCAAGACTCAAACTATAAGAGAACATCTACACTAATAAAAGACAAAGATGCTAATTGACCATACCTTTGCTACGCCCAAGCCACGCCCACCAGCCAATCAGAGCGACTATATGCAAATTAGCCCAACCAAGGTGGCGGCCGGCAGCCATGGAGCTGGAGCAAGCAGGAGGCTTGGTTGCCCGAGTGATGGAGGAAGCCAAGCTTCCCTCAGGCCCTGGCAGGCTCTGAGCTCCACTCAAGGCAACAAAGTTTCAATTATAGAAGATAAACAAACCCAGATACCTGCTTCCAGCCATCCTCCACTGGGAGCTTGGGTGCCTGGGGGCCATGGCCAGCCTGCAAACATCCATCAGCCTCTCACCCAGGCTGGCCAGGTACCCCAGGGGTACCCCCAACCTGAAGGAGGTGTGGCCAGCCTGAAAACGGCCCTCAGCCCCTTACCCAGGCTGGCCAGGCACTCCAGCGGGGACCCCCACCCTGAAGGGGCTGTGGACAGCCTGGAAACAGCCATCAGCCCCTCACCCATGCTGGCCAGGCACCCCAGCGGGACCCCCACCCTGATCTGGGACACCCTTCAGGGCAAACCAGCTGGCCCCCACCCATGCACCAAGCCTCTATCCTATATAATAAAAGGGTAATATGCAAATTTACCCTAACAGCAGAACGACTGGGAATGACTGGTCACTATGATGCACACTGACCACCAGGGGGCAGATGCTCAATGCAGCAGCTGCCCCCTGGTGGTCAGTGCGCTCCCACTGGGGGAGCTCTGCTTAGCCACAAGCCAGGCTGATGGCTGCCAGTACAGCAGTGGTAGTGGGAGCCTCTCCTGCCTCCTCAGCAGCACTAAGGATGTCTGACTGCAGCTTAGGCCTGCTCCCCGCTGGCAAGTGGGCATCCCCCGAGGGCTCCCGGGCTGCCAGAAGGATGTCTGACTGCCATCTTAGGCCCAATTCCCCAGGGAGCAGGCCTAAGCCAGCAGGTTGTTATCCCCCAAGGGGTCCCAAACTGTGACAGGGCACAGGCTGGGCTGAGGTACCCCGCCCCCCCGAGTGCACAAATTTTTGTGCACTGGGCCTCTTGTTCATTTATAAAATCACAGAGGTAGAATAAGTAATTTTTAGACTATAAGGGCTGAGGACACCAGTTATAGAGGCAAAGGAAAGGCCCTAGGACAGTGGTTCTCAACCTTCCTAATGCTGTGACCCTTTAATACAGTTCCTCATGTTGTGGTGACCCTCAATTTCATTGCTACAAATTGAACATAATTAAACCATAATGGTTAATCACAAAAACAATATGTAATTATATATGTGTTTTCCGATGGTCTTAGGCAACCCCTGTGAAAGGAGACCCACAGGTTGAGAACCGCTGCCCTGGGAGCTTGGGAGTGAGGAAGGTAATGGTAAGGACCTGGGTGAAGGTCAAGGTGAAGGTACTAGTACAGTGGTTCTCAACCTTGGCTGCACATTAGAATCACCTGGGAATCTTTTTTTTTGGGGGGGGGGAATCTTTTTAAAATCCTGATTTCTGGCCCTCATCCTTCAGAAATTCTGTTTCTTTGTTACTAATGTTGTGGCCCCACCCCATAGCAACTCTGAATACTAATTACTGCCCCCTTTTTACACGGACATTTTGTTGATTTTCTTTTGTTTACTTGTTTGTTAGTGACTCCTATGGACTATTTGCAAGTCATTCCACAGTGATCCAATAAAATTTTGGTAATTGTTTTATGCTTGCACCTTCCCTAGGTGTGCTTTTCTTAGCTATCTATGTCTTTGCTTGGTTTTCTCTGCTTAAATGGTTCTTTTATGGTTTAGAGAGCTCATGAAGTTACCACCTTTTTCTTAATTACTTACCATCAACAGTTTCATTATTTTTGAGTATCATTCAGCTTGAAATTTCTCACACTCTATTTCTAGTAAAGTCAGTTTTTGGATATGACCTCTGCACAAATAATTTGGGATCTGGTGGTTAGGACAGTGACTTGGTTCTCTCATATTGATACACATGTTCTATGAACAGGACATTGGGTGGAAGCAGAATCCCCTGGTCTTCCTAGCTTCCCACTCTCTGCATGAAATTTCTGCCCCTTCAGTGAGCTGGAAAAGGGATTATTTTGGCCCATTATTAATTTCCTGCTATTTCTAGAGTGAAGATTCCACCCTATGAATGGGGACTGAGTTGAGGAAGGGGGCTCAACAAGTTTCAGTCATGCTTTCTTGAATATGCTATAGGCAGCAGAAATGGCACCAGGTATCTGACTGGTGGGGTCAGACCAAATCTGGCTTCAGCAACCTCAGTACTTGGGTTCTGGCTAGGAAAAATTCAGAGCCAAGATTCAAAGTATAAGAGAACATGTATTTGGTAAATCACAGAGATAGAAAAAGTAATTCCTAGAAGAAATGGGCTTAGGAAACAAGTTATAGAGGTAAAGGAAGGGCTTTTGCAGCTTGGCAGTGGGGAAGCTAATACTAATGTGCCTGGGGCAAGGAGCGGGTAGAGAAGGTAAAGGGAAATTCAGGGCATGCTCCTGGGAGGGACAGTGCACTGGGTACTCAGTCCTAAGGGTTTTAAGGGTGGATATTTTAGGGGAGGCCCCAGGGGAAGATTTCAATAGAATATTCAGTAGTTTTCCAGGTGTGTCCTGTCGAGTAAGACTCCCTCCACGTTCTGCGTGGAGTAGGGTTCGGTATCTGAAAGAGGAGCCGCACAACAAATGAGAGAAAAAGACACGAGATAATTTTGCAATATTGGGGGACCAGGTGGCAAGTCCCGAAGGACTTCCTCTGTGCTCAGGCCTCACCAAGCTTTTATTGATCTGGGATGCCTCCATAGCATAGCCCTTAGGCAGGTGACCCCCTAGTAACAAGCAGACTAGCCCATCAGCAAGGATTTACATAATAATAAATGGGGGAGTAGTTTCAGCTACCACTGTCTGGACAAACAGAGGTGGCGCCTAGCTCCCAGCTTTGCTAGGGCTTCAAAGGCACCCAGCCTTTGGGGGGTTTCGGGGAGTTCTCTGTCTATGCTTATCAGATAGTGAAGGCAATAAACAGTTTCCCACAGTGTCCTTTCAGGGTTGTGGTCTCCACTGATTGATTGGTACACACCAGGGCTGGGGGGTGGGGGTCATTATCCAATGCAGCTGGTCCTGAGGTCAGCCATGGAGTCACTGGTCTGGTTTTGCTGCTTTTCTGGGCTTGGAGCTGAAATACAACTGAAGCCTAGATGTTATCTCTAGGGAGGAAAGGTCAGGGGGATCCAAACCTAATGGCCATCTATATGCTAGGGAAGGAAAGGCCACCCTGGGGATTTCCACCCTGGTGACTTTCTGTATCTGGATCATCATCCACGCTCTGCTCAGGTCTGTCTAACTGCTTACCACAAATAGAGCTTCTGCAACCAAAGGCTGAGAGTGCTAAAAACCTCTTTTGGGGCATAGAAAGCCCTGTGTTCTTGGCTGCATCTGACAAGGACATAGGGCTTATCCATTTGGTGTATGCCATCAGGACAGTTTGTAGAGATTCTAAATGGTTCTGTTTTTCTTGCAATCATTTTCTCTATTTATGGTTTTTTTGTTGTTGAGAAGATCCATGGCAGTCCCCATACTGCCATTTCAGATGTATTTCTCTTAACTTAGAAATTCATTTGACATATAAAAAATCTTCTGTATTTACCAATCTAAGAAAACTTTCAAAACAACATTAAGTTTTTCACCAGAAAATCTACATTTTCTACACAATTGCTCATATTTTGGTTTTACTCTTTCACATGTTACAATCCTCTAGCCACAGTAGCTGCCTTGTATTTGGGAACATGCTCAGCCTATACCTGCCTCAAGCTATTGCTTTAACTATTTTCTCTTTCTGAAATGCTTTTATCTAATATATTTGTAAGGCTCACTTTCAACTTTTTTCAGATTTCTACATAAATATCACTTTATCATAGATACTTTCCCATACCATGGTAACTAAAATAGCATCTCTTTTTTTGTTCCCTCACATTTTTATATTTTTACTCTTTAATATATTGTGTGATATATTTTAGTTTTGTCTATCCTCTCTTTCCCATCATTCGCAGTTTAGCTTCACAGTAGTAAGAATTTTGTGTTCTATATTATGGCTTCCCTAGTACATAGAACAGTGCGTTGCACACAGTAGACTTTTAATTAATACTTTTAGTTAATAAATGGGTCATGCTGTGATAGTTTTATTTATCTCTTGAGCAACACTGTCCAACAGAAATGTCTGCAATGATACAAATGTTCCCTGTCTGATTTGTCCAATATGATAGCTGCCAAATCCATTTGGCCATTGTGGATTTGTAATGTGGCTAGTGCAACTGTAGAACTCTTTTTTTAAAATGTAGTTAATTTAAATTTAGATTAAAATAGCCAAATGTGGCTATGGCTACCTGTCAGCATAAATCCAGAGTCATATGCCTTGTCATGTGGTCATTTTAAGGCTTAGATTTTTGCCTTCTATTTGAATTTGTAGAATTAATTCCATCATTCCTTGCATTGTTATCATTTATCTTATTTATTGTGTGTGCGCTAAGCTTCTTGAGTCCAGACAAACTGGATTTGGTTATAATTCCCGTCAATAAACAAGGGCAGTTTTGGATAATTGCCTATAAATGAGATCAAATCCTGAATTCTTCTTGGAAACAAACATCTAATTCTCTCTTCATGCATCTTTCAAATGAAATACTTGTGTAAATTAGACATTTTTGTATATTCATTCAATACAATATTTTCTGCAATTAGATGGCATGAAGTACTGATACATATAGCATGGATAAACCTCGGAAAACTTATACTAATAGAAGACAGTAATAAAGGACCATATGTTGTATGATTGCCTTTGTGCAAAATTTCCATAATAGACCAATGTAGAAAGAACATAGGATACTGGTTGCCTAGTTTGGGTGGGGGGTGGGGAAGAAGAAAAAGGAGAGTGAATGCTAAAGGTGTTTTATTTTGGAATTATGAAAACATTGTATAATTCATTATGGTGATGCTTGTCTAAATTTCTGAATATATAAAATCCACTGAATTATACAGTTAAATATTTGTGAATGTGTGTGCATGTCTGTTTCTGTGTGTATATGTTTTATTGACTTCTTCTATCAGGAATTCTGATTTAGTAGAACTAAGATGGGACTCTTCATTTTCAACAATCAACCACAGTGATTCTGATGTAGGTGGCCAAAAGATTACTGTTTGATAAACACTGCTTTGGGTAATGATAAAGTAAAATGTTTCTTATTTTACTTTCTTTAAGGAATTTGTGATAAAAAAGGACTGTGATAAAGTAAGAAAATGCCATAATTATAGACTAATATACTGGCTTCCTTTATATCATAGTTACATTTGGAACTAAACCTTTCAGATCTGGTGAAATATCAGTTGAAATCTCTCTTAATTATTTGTATATTTATTTGAAAATAGAATTATTTTCCACAATGTGTCCTCTACAATAGGTTTCAAAGCAGAGGTAATTTTTTTCTCTACATTTTCCTAGTTTGTGGTGTGTATCTCAGAGGGTGGATTGAGTTTTCTGGTAAAATATCAGAAGCACAGCCTACAGAGGGCAGTATATGTACATATGTGGTGAGCAATCTGTATTGAAATCATCTGTAAGTTTGTTAAACATACTGGGACCTAAGAGTCAAAGTCTCTAAAGGTGGAGCCAGAGAATATGGGTGAATATTATGCGTACTGATATTTGAGACCCACTTACTTAGGTAGTAATCTTTGTTTGAATTTTTTAATACAGAACCTGAGAAGAGTTTTCATATTTCCTCTAATTCTTATATTGTTAACTAGAGGCCTGGTGCACAAAAATTTGTGCACTTGGAGGGGACGGGGGGGGGGGGGTCCCTCAGCCTGGCCTGTGCACTCTCGCAGTCTGGGACCCCTCAGGAGATAATGACCTGCTGGCTTAGGCCTGCTCCCTGGTGGCAGAGGGCAGGCCCAATCCTTAGGTGCAGCCCCTGGTCGGGCTCAGAGCAGGGCTCATTGGGGAGTTGGAGCACCGCCCCCTGTCATGGACAGAGCAGGGCAGATCGGTAGGTTGCGATGCCATCCTCAGTCACGTTCAGGGTAGGGCTGATTGGGGGGGTTGGGGCACCGCCCCCTGTCACACTCAAGGCAGGGTTGATGGGGAGGTTGCGGCACCACCCCCTGTCATGCACAGAGCAGGGCCAATCAGGGGGTTGGGGCACTGGCCCCTATCACTCGCAGAGCAGGGCCCATCAGGGAGGTTGGGGCTCTGTACCCTGTCACGCACAGAGCAAGACCGATCAGGGGGTTGAGGAGCTCCCCCTGTCACTCACAGAGTAGGGCCGATAGGGGAGTTGAGACACTGCCCCCTGTCACACACAGAGCAGGGCGGATCAGGGGGTTGGGGCGCCGCACCCTGTCATACACAGAGCCGCAGGGCGATCAGGGGGTTGGGGAGCTCCCCCATGTCAGGCACAGAGCAGGGCTGATCAGGGGGTTGGGGTGCCTTCTCCTGTCACGAACAGAGCAGGGCGGATAGGGAGGTTGTGGCCCCGCCCCCTGTCACACACAGAGCCGCAGGGCGATCAGGGAGTTTGGGCGCTGCCCCCTGTCACGCTGATCCCGGTGCTGGGAGGCTTCGCGACTCCTCTGATCCTGGTGCTGGGAGGCATATTACCCTTTTACTATATAGGGTAGAGGCCTGGTGCACGGGTGGGTGCCGGCTGGTTTGCCCTGAAGGGTGTCCTGGATCAGGGTGGGGGTCCCAACTGGGGTGCCTGGCCAGCCTGGATGAGGGGATGATGGATGTTTGCAGCTGGTCACACACCCTTCAGGGTGGGGGTCCCCACTGGGGTGCCTGGCCAGTCTGGGTGAGGGGCTGAGGGCTGTTTTCAGGATGGCGGGTGACTGAAGCTCCCAACCACTCCTTTTTTTCTTTTTTCTTTTTTTTATTCTGGGCCAGCTTTAGCTCTGAGGCTTGGCTCCAGCTCTTAGGCCTCGGCTGCTGAAAGCAGGTGTCTGGTTTGTTTGGGTTTTATAATCGAAACACTGTTTCAACTCCAGCTCTCAGATCCCGGCTGGCTGAAAGCAGGTTTCTGGGGTTTTGTTTAGCTTCTATATTTGTAACAGTGTTTCAAACTGCAAGCTCAGATGCCAGCAGCGGTTGGCGGGGAACGTTGGAGTCCTCCGTCACTGAAGCAAGCAAGCCTCATGTTTACTTCAAGCTGCCTCACTGCCTGCTGCCATCTTGGCTGGCAGTTAATTTGCATATCACCCTGATTAGCCAATGGAATGGGTCGTGGAGGTATGGCTAATTACCATGTTTCTCTTTTATTAGATAGGATTATGTTTGCTTTTCCTGTCAAGGGTATATTTTAGCTGTCTCACTTGAAATTTTTTTTATTCACTTGATCATGCTATTTTAATAAAACTCTACTCTGCACTCTCTAGCTATGCTTTTGGTAAACCCCCTCCCCCACCCCCACCCCTGATTTCCACACTGATTAGCATAGTCAGTATGGAATTCATCTTGTTCTATGGACAAAAACTCTTGTGTGTGTATGTGTGCATTATTGTTGCTGCTAAGTTTCTACACATTTTTTAAAATTAGTGTATATTTGACATAAAATATTTATTAGCTTCAAGAATACAATATAGTGATCTGACATCTGTATACCATAAGAATTCTAATAAATTGCTACCTTAAAAAGTTATTATGATATTATTGACTATATCCTCTAAACTGTACATTATATCCCCTACTTATTCATTTTACAACTGAAGTTTGTATTTTTAGCTTCATCTCCCCACTCTCTTCCTCTTTGGCAACCATTAGTTTGTTCTCCATATCTATGAGTCAGTTTCTGTTTTGTTTTTCTTGGTCATTTGTTTTCTCCTTCAGATTTCATATATAAGTGATATTATATAATATGTGTCTTTCTCTGTCTAATTTATTTCACTTAGCATGCCATCCTCTTGGTCCATCCATGTTGTTGTAAATGGCAAGATTTCATTCCTTATTTTAACTGAATAAGATCTCATTGTGTATATATACATACACATACCATATCTTGTTCATTCATTTATATGCTGACGGAACCTGGATTGCTTCCATATTTTGACTAATGTAAATATTGCTGAAGTGAATATAAGGATGCGTATATCGTTTTGAATTAGTGTTTTTGAGTTCTTCAGGTAAATATCCAGAAGTGTAATTGCTGGGTTATATGGTAGTTCTATTTTTAAGTTTTTGAGGAACCTCCATACTGTTCTCTATAGTGACTGCACTAATTTATAATTCTTCCAACAGTGGAGGAGGGTTCTCTATTCTTCACATCCTTGCCAGTACTTATTTGAGGTTTTCTTTATTTTTCAAAATTATAGTTAACATACAATATTACATTAGTGTGTGGTGTACAACACAGTGGTTAGACATTTATATACCTTACAAATTGATCAACATAAGTATAGAAACCATCTGTCACAATACATAGTTATTATGATATTATTATTTGTCTTTTTGGTTATAGCCATTCTGATAGGTGTGAGGTGATATCTCATTGTAGTTTTGTTATGCACTCTGTTGAAGATTAGTGATGTTGAACATCTTTTCATATGTCTGTTGGCCATTTGTATTTCTTTCTTTGGAGAAATATGTGTTCATCTTCTCTATCCATTTTTAATTGATTGCTTTTATACCAAGTTATATGAAATTTTTATATATTTAGATATTAATCCCTTATCAGAAATATCATTTACAAATATCTTCTTCCTTCTAGTAGGCTGACTTTTCATTTTATTGATAGTTTTCCTCAGTGTGCAAAAGCTTTTTAGTTTGATATAGTCCCCTTTGTTTATTTTAGCTTTTGTTGCCTGTGATATAGCCAACAAGTTATTGCTAAGACTGATAACAAAAAGTTTGTTGCCTATGATTTCTTCTAGGACAGTGGTTCTCAACCTTCCTAATGCCGCGACCCTTTAATACAGTTCCTTATGTTGTGGTGACCCCCAACCATAAAATTATTTTCGTTGCTACTTCATAACTGTAATTTTGCTACTGTTATGAATCGTAATGTAAATATCTGATATGTAGGATGTATTTTCATTGTTACAAATTGAACATAATTAATGCATAGTGATTAATCACAAAAACAATATGTAATTATATATTGTGAAATATTTATTTCTAATTACAAATAAATGAAATTTTGTCTTGAAGCATGGTGTAGCATGGGTAACAGTCTTAATATAACAACAGTAAACTACATTGCTACATTTTGTGATAGTATGTGTAAAAAGCCAACGTCAGTGCGCAGGTTGAGATTGCTTCTTTCTCACCAGATCAGAAATCCTCAAGACAGTCTTTGCAAGAGCACAACAAAGATCATCTTCCACAACAAGTCTACTTCTGTATTTAGACTTGATAACCAACAAGCTGGAAAATCCTGTTTCACAAAGATATGTTGTTGGAAATGGAAGAAGAAGGCGCAACACAGTCTCAGACAGAGCAGGATATGACTGCAAACACTTGATCCAGAATTTTGTAACCGTCATTGTCGAGAAATCATTTCCCACTGCATCGTTGTTAATAAGTTCAATGAACTTCTCTTGTGCTGTCTCAGGAACATCTTCAACTTTGACTGTGAATGGGCTTCTGGCAAGTGCAATGGAGTGTCAGGTAGATTTGGAAAGTACGATGAAATTTCGTCTGCAAGCATGTGCAAGTGTTCTTTCACAGAAATTATCATCGTAATCCTTTTGTCTGCTTCAATGTCATGTTCCTCAAAGAAAGCAGATAAGGTAGGCAACATGTAAATTTTATTTTCATCCAATTTTTTTTTTTTTTTGTCAAAGCTGAAGTTTCATTTGGAGTGATTGGATCTTTTCAGACAAATCGGGGCATGTTGCATTTGGTCCTTGCAGTTATAAATTTAATTCATTCAAGATGGCAAAGATGTCAACCAAATAAGCTATTTTTTGCAGTTCACTTTTATTGCTGAAAAGTGCTTCGATCTGTGGTCTTGCTTTCTGATTAAAAAACGTTTTGAGTTCATCACAAAGCTCAAAAACACGTTTTAAAATATTTCCTCTCGACAACCATCTCACTTCAGTGTGAAATAGCAGAGCATTGTTCGGCGCATCCAAGTAGTTGCACAGTTGTGAAAACAGTCGACTGTTTAAAGTGCTCACCTTTACAAAATTGACACAACTTATGACGCTTTTCATTACTTCTTGCAACACTTGTGGCAGCGTCTTCATTGCTAATATTTGCCAATTAATCATAAAGTGAGTTCCGATGACTTTTGGTGACTCATTCAGTACCAAACGTTGAAATCCAGATCGACATTCTAGCATAGCTGGAGCACCATCTGTGCAAACACCACAAACCTTTTCCCAAGAGATCTTATGCTCTTTCAAAAATGAACCAACTGTGTCAAATACATCACGTGCAGTAGTTGTCGTTTCAAGAGGTTTGCAAAAAAGAAACTCATCTTTGAAGTCGCCATCATTAATATACCGCACGTAAACCAGTAACTGTGAACAGTTTGCAACGTCTGTAGATTCATCAAGCTGGATACTAAATATTGGAAGTGGAGCAGATTTAATTTCCTGGATTACGTGATGAAGAATATAAGCAGACATGTCATCTATTCTTCTGCGGACAGTGTCATTAGATAAGGAAATTGCACTCAATTTCGTAACAAATTTGTCTCCAATCATAACTCGAACAATGTCTTTGGCCGCTGGCAACAGTAAATCCTCAGCAATGGTGTGAGGTTTCATAGCTCTGGCGATTCTGAGTGCCACCAAATATGAAGCTTCAACAGCTGCTACGTTTTGTTTGTGGTACTTGCCACCAGTGTCACGTCTGGCTTTCTTGAGTCCATCAGCTTTGCTTCTAAAATAGTTGGTATCCTTCCTGGCAAAGCTCAGCTGCTTGCTATCAAAATGGTGTTTTAGTTTGTTCGGCTTCATAGATTTGGCTGATAGAACTTCACAACAAATAACACATTGTGGTTTCTCAATTCCTGCTGTAATTATTGAGGTAAAACCATACTGTAAAAAATCCTCACTATATTTTCTTTTCTTAACGTTCTTCTCTACACGATCCATTGTTGTGGGATGGTTTGCTAATGAAAATGATAGATAACAATAGCTTTAATAATACAAAAGGTGATACATGGCATAGTTCAGTCAATACAGTTCATTAAAGTTTCCTATGATTTACCATTCTCTGTGTTGTTTTTTTACATACCTGTTACTATCACAAGGGGGCAGTATTCACATCAACCACAGCTGAATATAAAAAATGACTGATCAGCATCCAGATTAAGTTCCCATGGTACAGATTTTTTTTTTTTTTTTGCAGTAGTTGATGATTTTACAGTACATGATTTTACATTTACCCAGTAATTATAATTCATGAAGTGTCGTTTTACCTCCAATACTGCTGCTTTCAACAAGGTAGCTGCTTTTTACAGAGTAGCTGCTTTCAACACAGCAGCTGCTCTCTACACAGTAGCTGCTCTCTACACATGTGTGACTGGTCCGCATAAGTACATTATGGCGCCAACCCTGTCACATACACCTGTATTTATACCGGGTGTATGTGATGGGGTTGGCACGATGATGTCATCACGCCGGGTACTTGTATGTGGGCGTATCTGCATGTGGGCGGACCCGCCTGGAGACAGATAAAGGAGCGGTGTCTCGGTTCCTAAGACCATCGAAAATATGTGTTTTCCGATGGTCTTAGGCGACCCCTGTGAAAGGGTCGTTCGACCCCCAAAGGGGTTGCGACCCACAGGTTGAGAACCGCTGTTCTAGGAGTTTATGGTTAAAGATCATACATTTAAGTCTTTAGTGCATTTTGAGTTTCTTTTTGTATGTGGTATTAAAAATGTTCTAGTTTCATTTTTTTGCATGTATTGATTCAGTATTTCTAATACCATTTATTGATAACTGTGTTCTCCCTACTGTATGTTCTTGCCTCCTTTGTCAAAGATTAATTGACCATGTATGCATGGGTTTATTTCTGAGCCTTATGTTCTATTTCATTGAGCTGTGTCTGCCCCCCTCCCCCAGTACCAACTGTTTTGATTATTATAACTTTGTAGTAGAGTTTGATATCAGAAAGCATTATTTCTCCAGCTTTGTTCTTTCTCTAGTCTGCTTTGGCTATTTGGGTTTTTTCATGGTCTCACATAAATTTTAGGTCTCACAAAATTTCTTCTATGTGAAAGAGACCATTGATATTTTGATAGGATTGCATTGAATTTATAGATTGTTTTAGTAAAATGGACATTTAACAATATTAATTTTCCTAGTCTATTTTTATATTTATTTGTATCATATTAATTTTCTTTTATCAATATCTTAGATTTTTCAGAGTATACATCCTTTACCTTCTTGATTAAATTTATTTCAAAGTATTTTCTTCTTTTTGATGTAATTGTAAATATATTGTTTTCTGAATTCCCTGATAGTTTGTTATTAGTATACAGAAACACAACATATTTCTGAATATTAATTTTATATCCTACAACCTTACCGAATTTATCTATTCCAATAATTTTTTTTGGTGTAGTCTTTAGCGTTTTCTATTTATAATATCATGTCATCATGTCATCTGCAAATAGTGACAGTTTTACTTCTTCCATATCAATTTGGATGACTTTTATTTGTTTCTTGTCTGATTGTTGTGGCTAGACTTCCAATATTATGTTGAAGTAATGTTGTGAGAAAGAGTATCCTGATCTTAGAGTCTGGATAAAGGTTTGTCAATCTTGTTTATATTTTCAAAGAACTCGCTCTTGGTTTCATCAATCTTGTGTATTGGTTTTTTTAGACTATTATTTGTTTATTTCTGCTCTGATCTTTATTATTTCCTTCCTTCTACTCATTTTGGGCTTTCTTTGTTGCTCTTTTTCCAGTTCTTTTGAGTGTAAAGTTAGATTGTTTAAGATTTTTCTTGCTTTTTGAGGTAGGCCTATAATGCTATGAACATCCATCTCAGGACTGCTTTAGCTGTGCTCATAGATTGTCTGCCCATTTTTTAATTGGATTTTTTTGGTGTGTTTTTTGGTATTGAGTTTGGACAGTTCTTTATATATTGTGGGTATTAACCCTTTGTTGGAACTATTGTTTGCAAATATCATCTCTGATTCAGTTCATTGCTGTTTTGTTGGCAGTTTCTTTTGCTGTGTAGAAGCTTTTTAGTTTGACATAGTGCCATGTATTTATTTTTTGCCTTACTTCTCTTGTCTTTGGGATCAAATTCATTAAATATTCCCTAAGACCAAAGTCCTCAAGTTTAGTACTTATGTTTTCTTCTATGTAGTTTATTGTTTCAGGTATCATAGAGGCATTCTTTTCTGTATTATATGTTTTAGGCTTTTTTATTGAAAATTATTTGCCCATTTATATGTGTGTTTATTTATGGGCTCTCAATCCTGTTCCATTGGTCTCTGTGTCTGTTTTTCTGCCAATACCAAAGTCAGGGAGCATGATACTTCCCTCTTCATTCTAGTTCTGTGAAATACGCCATTGGTACCCAGATAGTAATTGCATTGAATCTATAGATTGTTTTGGGTAGTGTGGAAATTTTAATGATGTTAACTCTTCCTATCCATGAATGTAGCATATACTTCCAGTTATTTGTATCTTCTTCAGCGTCTTTCTTCAGTGTCTTATAATTTTCTGAGTACAGGTCTTTTACCTCCTGGGTTAAATTTATGCCTTATTTTTTATTGCAATAGTAAGTGAGATTATTTTCTTAGTTTTTCTTTCTGATAGTTCATTATTGATGTATAAATATGCCAATGATTTCTGAATATTGATTTTGTATCCTGCTACTTTGCTGAATGCATTTATTAGACCTAGTAGTTTTTTGATGAAGTCTATGTACAATATCATGTCATCTGCAAATAATGACAGTTCTACTTTCTTGTTTCCAAATTGGATGCCTTTTTTTTCTTCTTGTCTCATCACTGTGGCTAAGACTTCCAGTACTATGTTGAATAAGAGTAGAAAAAGTGGACATCTCTATCTTGTTGCTGATCTTAATGCAAATGCTTTTCATTTTTGCTCATTGACTATGGTCTTGGCTGTAATTTTTTTCATATATGACTTTATTATGTTGAGGTATGTTCCCTCTATTCCCACTTTACTGATAGTTTTTATAATAAACTAGAGGCCCTGTGTACAGATTTGTGCACCAGTAGGGTTCCTCAGCGTGGCCTGCAGGGATCTGGCTAAAACTGGCTCTATGACATCCCCCAAAGGGTCCTGGGTTGCGAGAGGACACAGACCAGGCTGAGGGACCCCACCAGTGCACGATCAGGGCCGGGGAGGGACCACAGGAGGCCTCCAGGGCATGCCTGGCCTATCTCTCCCAGTCCTGATCAGCCAGACCCCAGCAGCAAGCTAACTTACTGGTCAGAGCGTCTGCCCCCTGGTGGTTAGTGCACATAATAGCAACTGGTCAAATGATTGAATGGTCGGACACTTAGCATAGTAGGCTTTTATTATATAGGATGGGTGCTGGATTTTATCAAAAACTTTTTCTGCATCTATTGAAATGGTCATGTGGTTTTTATCCTTCCTTTTGTTTATATGGTATATCACATTTATTGATTTGTGGATATTGTACCAACCTTGCATCACCAGAATAATCTCCACTTGATCATGTGTATGATCTCTTTAATGTATTGCTGGATCTGGTTTGCCAATATTTTGTTGAGGATTTTAGCATCTGTGTTCATCAAGGATATAATTTTCCCTCCTTATAGTGTCTTTATCTCTTTTTGGAATTTAGATAATGCTAGCCTCATTAAAAGGGCTGGAAGTCTTCACTCCTCTTGAATTTTTTGGAATAGTTTGAGAAGGATACATGTTAGTTCTTCTTTGAATGTTTGGTAAAATTCACCTGTGAAGCCATCTGGTCTAGGACTTTTGTTTGCTGGGAGTTTTTTGATTACTGCTTCAATTCCATTAGTTGCAGTCTATTTATTCAGATTCTTTAATTCTTCCTAATTCAGTTTTGGAAGGTAGTATATTTCTAGGAATTTATCCATTTTGTTCAGACTCTTCAATTTGTTGGCATATAGTTTCTCATAGTATTTTCTTATAATTCTTTGTATTTTTATGATGTCAGTTTTTACTTTGCCTCTTTCATTTCTGATTTTATTTATTTGAGTCCTCTCTCTTTTTTCCTTGATAAGTCTGGCTAAAGGTTCATTACCAACTCTTGTTGTCACTGTTGTTTTTCTTTCTTTTTTTAAAAAATGTATTTTTTATTGATTTCAGAGAGGATGGGAGAGGGAGAGAGAGAAACATCAATGATGAGAATATCATTGATTGGCTGCCTCCTGCATGCCCCACACTGGGGATTGAGCCCATAACCTGGGCATTCGTCCTGACCAGGAAACGAACCATGACCTCCTGGTTCATAGGTCAATGCTCAACCACTGAGCCAGACTCACTGGATTTTTTGGGGGGAGGGTAGGAGGGGCTCTCTACGTCATTTATTTCCAATCTGATTTTATTTCCTTCTTTCTACTTACTCTGGGCTTTGATTTTTTTCTAGCTCTTTTAGGTGTAGGATTACATTGTTTATTTGAGATTTTTCTTGCTTCTTGAGGTAGGCCTATAATGCTATGAACTTCCCTGTCAAGACTGCTTTTGTGTGTCCCATAAATTTTTGATTGTTTTATGTTCATTTTCATTTGTTAACTGGTAATTTTTAATTTCTCCTTGATCTCTTTGTTTGCCTATTCATTGTTTAATAACATGTTATTTAGCCTCCATGTCTTTCTGTGTTTTTCCATTTTTATCCTCTTATAATTGATTTCTAATTTCATACCATTATGATCAGAGAAGATGCTTGATATTACTTCAGTCTTCTTAAATTTATTGAGACCTGTTTTGTGTCCTAACATGTGGTTGGTCCTAGAAAACATTCCATTTGCACTTGAGAAGAATGCATATTCTGCCAGGCCAGTGACTTTATGGAACATCCCTCATTTTGGATTTGCCTGATGTTTTCTTGTGGTTAGATTCATGTTTTGGATTTTGGGTAGGAATACTGGAGAAGTTATTTGTATCTTTCTCAGTACAACATATAAGAAAGCACATGATATCTATGTGCCATTACTGATGCTGTTAATTTTGATCATTTGGTAAAACTAGTATCTGCCTGGTTTCTCCACTATAAAGTTACTCTTCTTCCCTTTGCAATGAATAGGTTTATTTATCAGAGTATTTAGAGATTATCCTTTTCTTTATCAAACTCACCCACTAATTTTAGCTTCTATTTATGGTGCTTTGTTGAATTAGTAATTACTGTGTTACTAGGATACCTACCAAAAGGCGATTTTATTTCTTTCTTGATCTCATTGGTAACTCATTCATTGTTTAATAACATGATATTTAGCCTCCATGTGTTTGAATGTTTTGGGGTCTTTATACTGTAGTTGATTTCTAATTTCATTCCACTGTGATCTGAGAAGATGCTTGATATGATTTCAATCTTTTTTAACTTGTAGAGGCTTGTTTTGTGTCCTAACATGTGGTCTATCTTTGTGAATGATCCATGTGCACTTGAGAAGAATATATATTCTGCAGCTGTGGGGCGAAATGTTCTATAAATGTCAATTAAATCCATCTGAGCCAGTATGTCTTTTAGAGTCTCTGTTTCCTTGTTAAGATTTTGTCTGGAAGGAATATCCAGGGAAGTCAGAGGGGTGTTAAAGTCCCCTACTATGACTGTATTATTATCTATCTCTCTGATAAAGTCCTCTAGAAATTTATATATATATATATATATATATTCCTATATTGGGTACAAATATGTTTACCAGGGTTATATACTCTTGTTGGATTGATCCCTTTAGCATTATGTAGAAACCTTTGTTGTCTCTTGTGATGGACTTCATTTTAAAGTCTATTTTGTTAGATATGAGTATTGTTACTCCAGCTTTATTTTTTTCTTTTCTATTTGCATGGAAAATTTTTCCCATCCCTTCACTCTCAACCTGTGTGTGTCTTTTGTTTTGAGGTGGGTCTCTTGTAGACAGCATATGGTTGGGTCATGTTTTTGTATCCATTCAGCTACCCTGTGCCTTTTGATTGGAGCATTTAATCCATTTAAATTTAGGGTTATAATTGATAGGTACTTATTTATTGCCATTTTATTTCTGTATGGCTAGGTTTCTCTCTGTGTTTCTTCTTCTCATTACAGCAATCCCTTTAGCATTTCTTTTAATGCTGGCTTGGTGGTGATATACTCATTTAGTGGGTTTTTTGTTTGTTTCTTTGTTTGTTTGTTTGCTTTTGTTTGTTTGTTTTTTGTCTAGGAAGCTCTTTATTTGACCATATATTTTGAATGATAGCCTTGCTGGATATAGTAAACTTGGTCTCAGATCCTTAATTTTCATTACCTTGAGTACTTCAAGCCTGTATTCCCTTCTAGCCTGTAGAGTTTCTGATGATAAATCAGGTGTCCGACTTATGGGAACTACTTTGTAGGTAACAGTTTTTCTTTTCTCTTGCTGCCTTTACTAGTAAGATTCTCCCTTTGTCTTTAATTTTCGGCATTTTAATTATGATGTGTCTGGGCATGGGCTTGTTTGGGTTTTTCTTGTTTGGGGTTCTTTGTGCCTCCTGAACTTGTGTGACTTTTTCCTTTACCAGGTTAGGGAAGTTTCCTGCCATTATGTCCTAAAACACCTTCTCTATGCCTTTCTCCCTTTCTGCCTCTCCTGGCACACCTGCTATTCTAATATTGTTACCTTTCATTTTGTGCCACAGCTCCCTTAAGCTATCCTCCTGGTTTTTAATTGTTTTTTTTTTTTCTTTTTGGTTTTCTGTTTTTTAAAAAATATATTTTATTGATTTTTTACAGAGAGGAAGGGAGAGAGATAGAGAGCTAGAAACATCGATGAGAGAGAAACATCGATTAGCTGCCTCCTGCACATCTCCTACTGGGGATGTGCCCGCAACCCAGGTACATGCCCTTGACCGGAATCGAACCCTGGACCTTTCAGTCCGCAGGCTGACGCTCTATCCACTGAGCCAAACCGGTTTTGGCATTCTTTTTGGTTTTCTAATTGAGTGATAGTTTCAGTTTTGTTTTCTAATTCACTGATCCAATCCTCTGCTTCCCCTAATCTGCTGTGTATTCCTTCTAAAGTGTTCTTTATTTGTTTCATGTCATTATTTATCTCAGACTGTTCTTTTTTCATAGTTACTATATCTTTTTTCATGCTGTTGAGAATCTTTACCATCATTATTCTGAACTCTGTTTCAGATAAATTTCCTATCTCTTTTTCTGGAGAATTCTCTAGTTCTTTCATTTGGGGTTGTTTCATTTCCTCCTCATTTTGACTGTCTGTTTGGGTTTGTGACTTTGTATTAGGTAGAGCAGGGGTGGGCAACCCCCGGCACGTGTGCCAAACATGGCACGACACTAACTTTTGCTGGCACGTGAAACCCTCTCTTATAATCTTCCATTTACAATTTTTGTGAACATTTGAATGACTTAAATGTTAAATTACAAGGAACTGGCAAGACACTTGATGTTATGTTTGGTTACATAAAGGCTTTTGAAAAGAAACTGGAAATCTTTAAGGGGGATGTGGATGGTGAGAGATTTAGATATTTCCCAAACCTCAAGAGGCACATCAAAGACCTCCCAAAAGATGACAGAACAGACTGTCAGAGCCTTCAAAAGCTGTTTTTAAACATCATCGACTCAACTATTGAGCAGTTCTTCTCAAGATTTGCGAAATTCAGAGAACTGGAATGTTGAGTGTTTCCTTCCACGACTCGCGTGGAGTAGGGTTCGGTATCTGAAAGAGGAGCCGCACAGCAAATGAGAGAAAAAGACACGAGATAATTTTGCAATATTGGGGGACCAGGCGGCAAGTCCCTAAGGACTTCTCCTTGTGCTCAGGCCTCACCAAGCTTTTTTTGATCTGGGATGCCCCTATAGCATAGCCCTAGGCAGGTGACCCCCTGCAACAGGCAGACTAGCCCATCAGCAAGGATTTACATAATAATAAATGGGGGAGCAGTTTCAGCTACCACTGTCTGGACAAACAGAGGTGGCGTCTAGCTCTGACCTTTGGGAGGGCTTCAAAGGCACCCAGCCTTCGGGTGGTTTCGGGGAGTGCTCTGTCTATGCTTATCAGATAGTGAAGGCAATAAACAGTTTCCCACACTGGAAGAGACAGCAAAATTCATGAGGTTTCCAGACAGCATCAAACTGGAGGAACTAAACTTACAAATGTTTTCATGGATAGACATGGCTGATTTTGAAATGCAGTTGATTGAATTTCAGAGTAGCTCAATTTGGAAGCAGAAATTTATTGACCTTAGAGTTGACTTGGAAAACATTGAAAAAAAAGCGATTAGAGACAGGAGTACCAGAGAGAAGTGTAAAAACGAACTATTGAGGACTTGGAATGCCATTCCAGAAAAGACTTTGCAACAGCATTACTCTCCATGTTTTCATCCACCTACACTTGTGAATCTTTGTTCTCAGTGATGAATTTTATTAAGTCTCATAATAGGAGTAGCCTGACAGATGAAAGTAGTGGCTCGTGCATATCTCTGAAGGTCACGAAATATAAATCTGATGTAAAATCTCTGTCATCAGTGATGCAGCAGCAAAAGTCCCACTGATAATATCAAATGGAGTCATAAAGTTTTCTGTCGGACTATCAGTGTACACGTATACATTAAAAAATAAATGTATTTTTCATCATCATATACTGTGTTTTTGTTGCTCAAATGAATGTTATTATTTCTTCAAGGTTCTTCACATACATACACTGTAAGAAATATCAAGTAGGCGTAACATGTTCTCAAAAAATTAGTGTTGGCACGCAGAAGAATTTTGAGTCAGAGATTTTGCTGGTTTTGGCACGCACTCACAAAAAGGTTGCCCACCCCTGAGGCAGAGCCTCTATACCTCTCAATCTCTAGTGCAGGACCGTGTCAAAGGCTGTTTCTGACTAATAAGGTCAGGCAGACTCAAAGCCTCTGCAGTGGTTCTCAACCTTGGCTGCACATTAGAATCACCTGGGAATCTTTTTAAAATCCTGATTTCTGGGCCTCATTCTCTGGAAATTCTGTTTCTTTGTTATGAGGTGGGGCCACAACATTAGTAACAAAGAAGCAATTTCCTGAGGATGAGCCTCAGAAATCAGGATTTTAAAAAGATTCCCAGGAATCCCAGCAACAACACAGCACTGATAACTCTTACGCAGCCAGCTCTGGGCAGTGAACTTCCACTGGACAGAGAGGCCCTATAGCCTCAGAGGCCAACCCCAGAACACTGCCACCCAGAGGCTGACCCACAAACTGACTCTTTGCTAAACACAAAATAAGGCAGTCTGGGAAACAAATGCGGCTTGCTTTAAAATAAGGACTGTGGTTTATAACACAGAGGAACAGTGTATCGCAGGGAAACTCAACACTCTCCTGAATACCTGGCAGGTCTAAGGCGAGCCACACTGAAGAATAGAAGAACCGAAGGACCTTCACTACTGCAATATATTTTTTTTCTTTTTTCACCTTTTAGCTAAGAAACCAATTTTTTTTTCTCTTTTTTTTTTCTTTTTTTTCTTTTCTTCTTCTTTTTTTTCTTTTTTTTATTTCTTCTTTTTTCCATCACCTGATTTTACCCTTTTAATTACTACCTTCTTATTTTTAACCAGTATTATTACTGCTACCATTTTACCATTTTTTTTTTAAAGTGCCATTTTATTTTCTCTTTATTTTATTTTGGGATTAGTGTTCTCCATTCTATTTTCATCGTTATATTATTGGTTGTTTCTAGTTTGCATTCATCTCCAGGGAGCTGTTGCTGGAATTTGTTGGGATTAATGGCTGTTCTATAGGAGTATTCTCCTCATATAAAAAAGTCTCTTCCCCTCTTCCACTTCATTCTCTCTTTTCGCTCTTTTTTTTTCTTTTCTTTTCTTTTCTCGCTTTTATTTTCCCCCCTCCTTTTTCCCAATTTCATTTTTGCACTCCTTTTTTTGGTCCCTAATTTTCTTTTCTTTTTTCTCTTTTCTCTTTTTCTCTTCCTTCTTCCTTATCCCCTAATTCTCTTAATTCAGGTGGTCACCTTTATTTGGGGTTATTCATATCGTGAATATATTTGTGTATAGTGCCTGGTACGTGGTGCCTTGTTGTGTTGTATTTTGTGCCTTTAAATCAATGCAGCAGATCCAAGCAACAGCAACCTCCTGAGCACCACACCCTCTGCTGAGGAACAGCAGCTGTACGGGAAACCTTGCCCCACCAGCCAGAAGAGCCACCACAGCTGTGAACAGCACCCACCAGAGGAGCTGCTGCCAACTGAAGAGCAGCTGCTACCGCAACCGCCCGAAGAGCAACCACAGACCAAGGAGTCACTGCCACCAAGGGAGCAGCCACTGAACGACTCAATGTCTAGATATGTCAGCGAGATCAAACATGGGTAGACAAAGAAACCCCCAAAGGAAAGAGAAGGAGGACTCTCCAGAAAAGCAGCTAAGTAATACAGAGGCATGCAACATGACAGAAAAAGAATTCAGAATAAGGGTCCTAGAGTGCATAAACCGGATGGAGGAAAAAATCGACAACCTCTCCAAGAAGCTAGAAGAAACAGATGAAAAAATCAACAACTTAAGTAAGACCCAAGAAGAAATGAAGAGTGATATAGCTGCAATGAAAAACTCCATTGAAAGTATCAACAGTAGACTAGGAGAAGCGGAGGACCGAATTAGTGATTTAGAAGACAAGGAAGCAAAACACACCCAAAACGTACTGCAATTGGAGAAAAAAATGAAAAGACAGGAGGAGAGCCTAAGGGAGCTTTGGGACAACATGAAACGAAACAACATACGAATAATAGGGGTACCAGAACAACAGAAGGATGAACAAGGATTAGAAAACCTATTAGAAGAAATAATATCAGAAAACTTCCCTGAGGTGGGGAAGAAAAAAGTCACACAAGCCCAGAGAGTCCCAAACAAGGTGAACCCAAAAAGACCCACACCAAGACACATCATAATTACCATGGCAAATGTTCAGGACAAAGAGAGAATCTTACAGGCTGCAAGAGAGAGACGGAAAGTTACATACAAGGGATCTCCCATTAGATTGTCAAATGATTTCTCAACAGAAACACATCAGGCCAGAAAAGAATGGACGGAAATTTACAAAGTGATGCAAAGCAAAGGACTGAATCCAAGAATACTCTATCCAGCAAGGCTATCATCCAAACTTGAAGGGGAAATAAGAAGCTTCACAGACAAAAAAAGGCTAAGGGAGTTTATCACCACCAAGCCAGCAATGCAAGGAATGCTAAAGGGACTGGTATAAAAATAAGAAATAAAAAGCTCAGAAAGAAAACAGCCACACAAAAACAGAAATGCCTACAAACAAGTACCTTTCAATAATAACTTTAAACGTAAACGGACTAAATGCTCCAAACAAAAGACATCGAGTGGCTGAATGGATAAAAAAACATGACCCATACATCTGCTGTCTACAAGAAACCCACCTCATTAGAAGGGACTCACACAGACTGAAAGTGAAAGGATGGAAAAATATCTTTCAGGCAAATGGAAAGGAAAAGAAAGCTGGGGTAGCAATACTTATATCGGACAAAATAGACCTCAAAGTGAAGGCCATAACAAGAGATAAGGAAGGCCACTTCATAATACTAAAGGGATCAATACAACAAGAAGATATAACCCTGGTAAACATATATGCACCCAATGCAGGAGCACCCAAATTCATAAAAAAACTCCTGGAGGATATCAAAGGAGAGATCGACAACAATACAATCATTGTAGGGGACTTTAATACACCACTGACAGCACTGGATAAGTCTTCTAGACAAATAATCAGCAAAGATACAGCAATCCTAAATGACTCACTAGATCAGATGGACTTAATAGACATCTTCAGAACACTTCACCCGAAAGCCAGGGAATATACATTCTACTCAAATGCTCATAGGACATATTCAAAAATAGACCATATATTGGGTCACAAGCAAAGTATCCCCAAATTCAAGAAGATTGAAATCATAAAAAGCGTCTTTGCAGACCACGATGGCATAATATTAGAAATAAACTACAATAAAAACAACCCAAAATACTCAAACACCTGGAAGCTGAATAGCATGCTATTAAATATTGATTGGGTTACCAATGAAATCAAAGAAGAAATTCGAAACATCCTGGAAACTAATGACAATGAAAACACAACAATCCAAAACCTATGGGACACAATGAAAGCAGTCCTGAGAGGGAAGTTTATAGCTCTACAGGCCTATCTCAAAAAACAAGAAAAAATGGTAGTAAATCATCTAACTCTACAACTCAAAGAATTAGAAAGAGAGCAACAAGAAAACCCCAGAGTGAGCAGAAGGAAGGAGATAATAAAGATTAGAGCAGAAATAAATGACATAGAGACCAAAAAAACAATACAGAAAATCAATGAAACCAAGAGCTGGTTCTTTGAAAGGATAAACAAGATTGACAAACCTCTAGCCAGACTCACCAAGAAGCAAAGAGAGAGGACCCAAATAAACAAAATCAGAAACGATAGAGGCGAAATAACAACAGACTCCACAGAAATACAAATGATTGTTAAAAAATACTATGGACAGCTCTACTCCAACAAACTAGACAACCTGGAGGAAATGGACAAATTCCTAGAAAAATACAACATTCCAAAACTCAATCAGGAAGAATCTAAAAATCTCAACAGGCCAATAACTATGGAAGAAATTGAAGCAGTCATCAAAAAGCTTCCAGCAAACAAAAGCCCAGGACCAGACGGCTTCACAGGGGAGTTTTACCAAACATTCAAGGAAGAACTGAAACCTATCCTCCTCAGACTACTACAAAAAATTCAAGAGGAAGGAACACTTCCAAGCTCATTCTATGAAGCCAGCATCACCCTAATACCAAAACCAGGTAAAGACAACACAATGAAAGAGAATTACAGGCCAATATCCCTCATGAACATAGATGCCAAAATCCTCAACAAAATCTTAGCAAATCGGATCCAGCAGTACATCAGAAAGATCATACACCATGACCAAGTAGGATTTATCCCAGGGATGCAAGGATGGTACAATATCCGCAAATCAATAAACGTGATACATCACATAAACAAATTGAAAGAAAAAAACCACATGGTCATATCAATTGATGCAGAAAAAGCATTTGACAAAATTCAACACCCATTTTTGATAAAAGCTCTCAGCAAGGTGGGAGTAGACGGATCATACCTCAACATAATAAAAGCCATATATGACAGGCCCACAGCCAACATCATACTCAATGGACAAAAACTAACACCATTCCCCCTAAGAACAGGAACAAGACAGGGATGCCCCCTCTCACCACTCCTCTTCAACATAGTACTGGAAGTGTTAGCCATTGCAATTCGGCAAGAAGAAGAAATAAAAGGCATCCAAATTGGAAAAGAGGAAGTAAAACTGTCCTTATTTGCAGACGACATGATATTATACATACAAAACCCTAGAGACTCCATCAAAAAGCTACTGGACTTAATACATGAATTTGGCAATGTAGCAGGATACAAAATTAACCCCAAGAAATCCGAGGCATTTCTATACACCAATAGTGAACTTTCAGAAAGAGAGATTATAAAAACAATCCCGTTTACCATCGCACCAAAAAAATTAAGCTACCTAGGAATAAACTTAACTAAAGAGGTAAAAGACCTCTACTCAGAAAACTACAGGACGTTGAAAAATGATATAGAGGAAGACATAAACAGATGGAAGAACATACCGTGTTCATGGATTGGTAGAATCAACATCATTAAAATGTCCATACTACCCAAAGCAATCTATAAATTCAATGCACTTCCCATTAAAATACCAATGGCATACTTCAGAGATCTAGAACGAACTCTCCAAAAATTCATCTGGAATAAAAAAAGACCCCGAATAGCTGCAGCAATCCTGAAAAAGACCAAAGTAGGTGGGATCTCAATACCAGATATCAAGATGTATTACAAAGCCACTGTTCTCAAAACTGCCTGGTACTGGCACAAGAATAGGCATATAAATCAATGGAATAGAATAGAGAGCCCAGAAATCGGCCCGAACCAATATGCTCAATTAATATTTGACAAAGGAGGCAAGAACATACAATGGAGCCAAGATAGTCTCTTCAATAAATGGTGTTGGGAAAATTGGACAGATATATGCAAGAAAATGAAACTAGACCACCAACTTACACCATACACAAAAATAAACTCAAAATGGATAAAGGACTTAAATGTACGACAGGAAACCATAAAAATTCTAGAAGAATCCAAAGGCAACAAAATCTCAGACATATGCCGAAGCAATTTCTTTACTGATACAGCTCCCAGGGCACTTGAAACGAAAGAGAAAATGAACAAATGGGACTACATCAAAATAAAAAGCTTCTGCACAGCAAAAGAAACCATCAACAAAACAACGAGAAAACCCACTGTGTGGGAAAACATATTTGCCAATGTCATATCTGATAAGGGCCTAATCTCCAAAATTTATAGGGAACTCATACAACTTAACAAAAGGAAGATAAACAATCCAATCAAAAAATGGGCAAAGGACCTAAATAGACACCTTTCAAAAGAGGACATTCAGAAAGCCAAGAGACATATGAAAACATGCTCAAAGTCACTAATCATCCGAGAGATGCAAATCAAAACAACAATGAGGTACCATCTCACACCTGTCAGACTGGCTATCATCAACAAATCAACAAACGACAAGTGCTGGAGAGGATGTGGAGAAAAAGGAACACTTGTGCACTGCTGGTGGGAATGCAGACTGGTGCAGCCACTATGGAAGACAGTATGGAGTTTCCTTAAAAAACTGAAAATGGAACTCCCATTTGACCCTGTGATCCCACTTCTAGGAATATATCCCAAGAAACCAGAAACACCAATCAGAAAGGATATATGCACCCCTATGTTCATAGCAGCACAATTCACCATAGCTAAGATCTGGAAACAGCCTAAGTGCCCATCAGTAGATGAATGGATTAGAAAACTGTGGTACATCTACACGATGGAATACTATGCTGCTCTAAAAAGGAAGGAACTCTTACCATTTGCAACGTCATGGATGGAACTGGAGAGCATTATGCTAAGTGAAATAAGCCAGTCAATGAAGGAAAAATACCACATGATCTCACTCATTCATGGATAATAGAGACCATTATAAACTTTTGAACAATAATAGATACAGAGGCAGAGCTGCCTCAAACAGATTGTCAAACTGCAGCGGGAAGGCCGGGGAGGGTTGCGGGGCAGGAGGTAGGGGGGTAAGAGATCAACTAAAGGACTTGTATGCATGCATATAAGCATAACCAGTGGACATAAGACATTGGGGGATAGGGGAGGCTAGGGGACTGTCTAGGGCGGGGGGATAAAATGGACACATATGTAATACCCTTTGTAATACTTTAAGCAATAAAAATTTAAAAAAAAAAAAAAAAAAAAAGATTCCCAGGTGATTCTAATGTGCAGCCAAGGTTGAGAACCACTGGCCTACAGACTAATAGGATTCTGACTTGAATTACCTCCCAGGCAATCGTCCTCAGGTGTGGTGAGATTTTTTTTTCAACAGGGTGGGATAGTTGCTACTGCTTGGAGGCTAATTGTTATTTTTAATCTCTTAAGTGACCTCAGTGCAAGGTGTTTTGCAATAGTGCATGTCAACTGTCTTCCCCCCAGGAAAGGCAAACCTCTATGTGGGAAAGATGTCCTTCAATGCATGAGGGAACGACTCAGCCCAGGGAACTTGGGGTGTCTGCCTTCTGAGCTCTATCCCCCGAGTCCCCAGTCCTGGCTCCTGCTCTCACAGCTCCAGTCCACTTCACCCTCCCTCTGCCAGAACACAAGGTGGTTGGCTCCACAGGGAACCTTGTGCATTGGCCCTTTAAGGGGATGCCTGAATTTTCAGCTGTTACTCCCTGGCAGACAACACCCCACTGCTTTTCACAGCCAGATGTTATGTGGGTACCCCGCTCAATTATTGTGCTCTCTGATAGGGGGCCCAGCTTGGGGATTATATCTTAGAGTTCTCAGTGGCAACCCCCCACAGCTGAGATATCTCTCCAGGACTTCAGTTGCTATCTGTGGGCACCCAGCCAGCCCTTTTGTGCCTCCACCCCTCCTACCACTCTCTATGTGGTCTCCACTTTTGGTCCTCGGGTGTAAGGGTTTTCTAATGTGAGTTTTCCTTTGATTATTTGGGAAGATTTTCTGTATTTTAGTTGTAATACCAGTTTGTTCCTGGGAGCATGTCTGTACAGCATCTACTTACTCTGCTGCCATTTTTAATCTGTCAAATGGTGACTTTATAATTCCACCAGTCTTTCTACATTTATCAGTTGTAATTATGCTATAAGATGTATCTTTCCCTTATTATCCATTTGTTCATCCATAGCAGAATGGATCCATGGATTCTTATTTTATTCAATGGGTTAAATCTATTACTATTATTATTTTGATGTTCAGATGGCCATTTAGAACCTCTTCAAGATGGTTTCTCTATTCTTTTGACATTTTCCTTCATCTTTTGACCACTTCTTTACTTTCTGTAACAAGAAGAAATTCTATTCTTATCTTATACTTTGCCATCCATAGCCATGGATCCAGCCATTTCTCCAAGGAGCCCTGGTTCATTTAAGTGGACAAAAGCATACATTTTGAAACTGAAATCTGGGCATGAGGTATACTTACTGCTGCTGGGGTTTTACTAGAATTGCTTATGGATCCTTTCAGTACTCAGCACATTATACATTCATTCATACATGCATGCGTACATCTGTTCATATCTATTTGTATATTAAGAACGTAAATTCATTCTGATACCATTAATTCCAATCCAATGCTTTGTGATTTATTAAAGGCTTCCTCCTTTATTTACTTTTAAAAAATATTTTTATTGATTTCAGAATGAAAGGGAGAGGAAGAGAAAGATAGCAACATCAATGATGAGAGACAATCATTGATCAGCTAGCTACCTCCTGCATGCCCCTTACTGGGGATTGAGCCCACAACCCAGGCATGTGCCCTGACTGGGAATTGAACCATGACTTCCTGGTTCATAAGTTGATGCTCAACCACTTAGCCACACCAGCAGGGCCCTGTTTTATTTATTTATTTATTTATTTAATTTATTTATTTATTTAATCAATCCTCATCCAATGCTATTTTTTCCTTTGATTTTTAGTGAGAGTGGAAGGGAAGGGGAGAGATAGAGAGAGAAATATCTATGTGAGAGAAACATATCAATTGGTTCCCTCCCACACACATGCTGACCAGGGCCAGGGATAGAGCCTACAGCCGAGGTACTTGCCCTTGCCAGAATTAAACTGGGACCCTTCAGTCCTCAGGCTGATGCTCTATCCACTAAGCAAAACTGGCCAGGCCTCTTTTAAAAATATCTTTATTGTTGAAGTGTTACAGATGTCCCCTTTTTTTCCTCATTCACTCCCTCTATCCCATGCTCAGCCAGCCGCCAGGCCTTCACCATACAATTGTCTGTGTCCATGGCTTATAAATATCCTACATAATAAAAACCTAATATGCTAAGTGTCCGGTCTTCCAGTTGTCCGTTCAACCGATCAAAGTGTAATATGCTAATGATATGCTAAGGCCACTCAAACACTCGCTATGATGTGCACTGACCACCAGGGGGCAGGCAGTCAACCGGTCGACCAGTTGCTATGACGTGCACTGAACAACAGGGGTCAGAAAATCCAACTGGTAGGTTAGCTTGCTGCTAGGATCCAGCCAATTGGGACTCAGTGAGATAGGCCAAACATGCCATGGAGCCCTCCTGCGATCCCTCCCTGGCTTCCAACCTCCTGCGTCCCTCCCTGGCCCCAATCGTGCACCAGTGGGGTACCTCGGCCTGGCCTGTGCCCTCTTGCAATCCAGGACCCCTTGGGGGATGTCGGAGAGCTGGTTTTGGCCCAATCCTGCAGGCTAGGCCGAGTGACACCACCGATGCACGAATTTATGCACTGGACCTCTAGTATGCATATAAGTTCTTTGGTTAATCTCTTCCTGCCCCTCACCCCTTTCCTCTGAGATTCGTCAACTATTTGGTTCATTAGATTCCACATATGAGTGAGATCATGTTATACTTGTCTTTCTTTGACTGGTTTATTTCATTTAGCATAATACTCTCCACGTCCCTCCATGCTGTGGCAAAGGGTAAGAGATCCTTCTTTTTTACAGCCATGTAGTATTCTATTGTGTAAATGTACCACAGCATTTTTATCCACTCATCTACTGATGGGCACTTGGGCCATTTCTAGATCTTAGCTATTGTAAATTGTGCTGCTATGACCATAGGGGCACATATATTCTTTCTGATCATTGTTTCAGGATTCTTATGATATATTCCTATAAATTGGATCACAGGTCAAATGTCAATTCCCTTTTTAATTTTATGAGGAAAATCTATACTGTTTTCCATAGTGGCTGCACCAGTCTGCATTCCTACCAGCAGTGTACTAGGGTTCCCCTTTCTCACAACTTCACCAGCAATTGTTGTTTGTTGATTTGTTGAAGGTAGCCATTGAGGCCAGTATGAGTTGATACATCATTGTCATTTCAATTTGTATCTCTCAGATGATTAGTGACTTTGAGCATTTTTTCATATGTCTCTTGGCCATCTGCATGTCTTCTTTGGAAAAGTGTCTATTTAGGTCCTTTGCCCATTTTTAAAAATGGATTCTTTGTCTTCCTTTTGTTAAGTTGCGTGAGTTTTCTATATATTTTGGAAATTCACCCTTTATGTGATGTATTATATTCTCCTGTAGAGTGGGCTAACTTATTTTGTTGATGGTTTCTTCTGCTGTGCAGAAGGTTTTTATTTTGATATAGTCCTGTTTGTTTATTTTCTTCTTTGTTTCCCTTACCTAGAAGATATATAAGCAAACATAATGCTATGAGAGATGTCTGAGATTTTGCCGCCTATGATTTCCTCTAGGATTTTTATGGTTTCCTGACTTACATTTATGTCTTTTATCCAACTTGAGTTTATTCTGTGTATGGTGTACGTTGGTCATCTAGTTACATTTTTTTTGCATGTACCTGTCCAAATTTTCCACCACCATTTATTGAAGAGACTGTCTTGACTCCACTGTTCTTGCCTCCTTTGTCAAATATTAATTGAGCATATTGGCTTGGGTCAATTCCTGGTTTCTCTATTCTGTTCCATTGGTCTGTATGCCTGTTTCTGTGCCAGTACCAGGTTGTTATGATTAGAATGGATTTGTACTATAATTTGCTATCTGGTATTTAATCCCTCCCACTTTGTTCTAGTTTTTTCAATATTGCTGAGGCTATTTGGGGGTCTCTTTTGGTTCCATATAAATTTTTTGGAGTATTTGTTCTAGATCTGTGAAATATGCCATTGGTATTTTAATTGAGATTGTGTTGAATCCACAGATTGCTATGTGTAGTATAGATATTTTGTTGATGTTAATTCTTCCATTCTATGAACACGGAATATTCTTCAATTTGTTTTTATCTTCCTCTATTTATTTTATCAATGTCCTGTAGATTTCTAAATACGAGGTCTTTTACCTTTTTGGTCAGGTTCATCCCAAGGGATGTTATTTATTTATTTTTGCAATGGTAAATGGGATTGGTTGGGGTTTTTTTTGTGTGTGTGTGTGTTTTTTTTCTTCAGTTTTTCTTTCTGAGAGTTCAATATTGTTGTATAAAAATGCCATCAATTTCTGGATGTTAATTTTGTATCCTGCTACATTGTTGAATTCATTTATTAAATCTAGCAGTTTTTTGGTAGAGTCCTTAAGGCAGTGGTTCTCAACCTTCTGGCCCTTTAAATACAGTTCCTCATGTTGTGACCCAACCATAAAATTATTTTCGTTGCTACTTCATAACTGTAATGTTGCTACTGTTATGAATCGTAATGTAAATATCTGATATGCAGGATGGTCTTAGGCGACACCTGTGAAAGGGTCGTTCGACCGCCAAAGGGGTTGCAACCCACAGGTTGAGAACTGCTGCCTTAGGGTTTTCTATGTAAAGGGTGTCCAAAAATTCACGCAATAAGTAATTTTGATAGAAAATACAGGTTTATAAGTAAAAATTGTAAATCTTTTATTGATTCCTAAAGTATATAGTATAGGGTTATGTATGCAATAGCATATCGGGTAAATGGCCTCCACAGCTTTGCTGGCACATATGCACTCTTTTGTTGAAATTTTCCATGACGAAATGCTGCTGCTCACGCAATAACAGTTAATGGTGCTCGCTATTGTGACGTGATAATCCAGTTTTTTGTGCCTGAATTGCAAGATGTGGATATGGACGACATGTGGTTTCAACAAGATGGTGCCACATGCCATACAGCCTGGGAAACAATTCAATTACTGCATGAGTCATTTCCTGGTCGTGTAATTTCCCGTTTTGGTGATCAGAATTAGCTGCCCAGATCATGTGATTAAGCACCGTTGGACTTTTTTCTTTGGGGTTTTTTGAAGTTTAAGGTTTATGCCAACAAGCCCACGACCACCCACGCCTTGAAGGAGGAAATTGAGCGCTGTATCAACGAAATTCAGCCACATTTATGCAAAACGGTCATGGAAAATTTCAACAAAAGAGTGCGTATGTGCCAGCAAAGCCATGGAGGCCATTTACCCAATATGCTATTGCATACATAAACCTATACTGTATACTTTAGGAATCAATAAAAGATTTACAATTTTTAATTATAAACCTGTGTTTTCTATCAAAATTACTTCTTGCGTAAATTTTGGGACACCCTTTACAATATATGATCTACAGATTATGACAATTTTAATTCCTCTTTTCCAATTTGGATACCTTTTATATTTTCTTCTTGTCTGATCATTATGGCTAGGACTTTCAGTATTATCTATAATAATAAAAGCATAATATGCTAATTAGACCGGACAGCCAAACAACCTTCTGGACAGCCTTCTGGACGAAGCTGTGGCAGCGGGGGCCAAGGCAGAGGTGGTTAGGAGTGATCAGGCAGGCAGGCAAGCAGTTGGGGGCGATTAGGCACGCAGAGTGGTTAGGGATGATGAGGCAGGTAGGCGAGCAGTTAGGGACAATCAGGCAGGCAGGCAGAGTGATTAGGGATGGTCAGGCAGGCAGGCAGAATGGTTAGGGATGATCAGGCAGGCAGATGAGCAGTTAGGGGCAATCAGGCAGGCAGGGGAGTGGTTGGGGCAATCAGGCAGGCAGGTAGAGGCAGTTAGGGGCAATCAGGCAGGCAGATGAGTGGATAGGGGCTATCAGGAAGGCAGGCAGAGTAGTTAGGGGGGATTAGGCAGGCAGGCAAGTGGTTAGGGGTGATCAGGCAGGCAGGCAGAAGCCATTAGGGGCGATAAGGCAGGTAGGCGAGCAGTTAGGGGCAATCAGGCAGGCAGGTGAGCAATTAGGGGTGATCAGGCAGGCAGGCAAGTGGTTACAGGTGATCAGGTAGGCAGGCGAGTGGTTAGGGGTGATGAGGCAGGTAAGTGGAGTGGTTAGGGGCTATCAGACAGGCAGGTGAGTAGTTAGGGGTGATCAGGCAGGCAGGCGAGTGGTTAGGGGTGATCAGGAAGGCAGGCAAGTGAGCAGTTTGGAGCCAGCAGTCCTGGTTGCGAGAGGGATGTCTGACTGTCAGTTTAGGCCTGATCCTGCAGAGGTCCTGATTGGGACAACCCCTCCTCCCCGCCCCCCCCCCCCCCGCATGAATTTCGTGCACCGAGCCTCTAGTCTCTAATAATAAAATCATTATATGTTAATTAGGCCAGACATCCTTCTGGTCGTCCTTGTGGACGACCTTCTGGATGAAGCCGAGGCTGTGAGGGAAGCCCGGATCCCGGGTGCCTGCTGGCAGCCAGAGGGAAGCCCGGGTCCTGGGTGCCAGAGGGAAGCCGGTGTTGGTAGCCGGGTGAAGGAAGGCCTACTCTTGTATGAATTTCATGCATCGGGTCTCTAGTGTTGAATGAGAGTGTTGAAAGTGGACATCCCTTTCTTGTTCCTGATCTTAATGCAAACACTTATTTTTTGCCCATTGAGTATGATGTTGGCTATAGGTTTGTCATGTATGGTCTTTATTATGTTTGAGGTAAGATCCCTCTATTCCCACATTGCTGAGAGTTTTTAAAAATATGGGTACTGGCCCTGGCTGATTTGGCTCAGTAGATAGAGCATTGGCCTGTGGACTGAAGGGTCCCGGGTTCTATTCTGGTCAGGGGCACATGCCCGGATCACTGTCATCATTGATGTTTCTATTTCTCTCTCCCTCTCTGAAATCAATAAAAAAAAAATTTTAAAGATGGGTACTGGATTTTCTGTTCTTTTTACTTTTTAAAAAAAATCTTTATTGTTGAAAGTATTATATATGTCCCCCTTTTTCCCTATTGACCCCCTCCAGCCTGCCCCCACCCTCTGCCCCAGGCCTTTACCACCCTCTTGTCTGTGTCCAGGGGTTATACATATATGCATACAAGTTCTTTTGTTATTTATCACCCACCCATCCACACTCCGCCATCTTCCCTCTGAGATTTCCCACTCTGTTCCATACTTCCATGTCTCTGGATCCACTCCATTCATTAATTTATTTTGTTAATTAGGTTCCACATAGGAGTGAGATCATGTGATACTTAATCTTTCTCTGACTGACTTATTTCACTTAGCATTATACTTTCTCCATGCTGTTTCAAAGAGTAAGAGATTCTTCTTTTATACTGCTAAATAGTATTCCATGGTATAAATGTGTCATGTTTTTAATCTGCTGATGGGCACTTAGTCTGTTTCCAGATCTTAGCTATTGTAAATTGTGCTGCTATGAACATAGGGGTGCATACATTCTTTCTGATTGGAATTTCAGGTTTCATGGGATATATTCCTAGAAGTGGGATCACTGGGTCAAATGTCAGTTTCATATTTAAATTTTTCAGGAAACTCTGTACTCTTTTCCATAATGGGGGCACCAGTCTGCATTCCCACCAGCAGTTACCTTTTCTCCACATCCTAGCCAGAACTTGTCATTTGTTGATATGCTGATGATAGCCATTTGTGAGGTGGTACCTCATTGTTGTTTTCATTTGCATCTCTTGGATCATCAATGACTTTGACCATTTTTTCATATGCCTCTTGGTCTTCTGAGAGGTTTCTACTTAGGTCCTTTGCCCATTTTTTAATTTGACTGTCTTCCTTTTTTAAGTTGTATGAGTTCCCTATAAATTTTGAAGATTAAACCCTTATCAAATGTAACATTGGCAAATATATTCTCCCATGCAGTGGGCTCTCTTATTATTTTGTTGATGGTTTCTTTTGCTGTGCAGAAGCTTTTTATTTTTTTGTAGTTCCATTTGTTTATTTTCCTCTTTGTTTCCTTTGACCTAGGAGATGTATCCATAAAGATATTGCTACAAGAGATATCTGAGATTTTTCTGCCTCTGGTTTCTTCTAGGACTTTTAAGGTTTCATGTCTTATATATAAGTCTTTTCTCCATTTTGAGTTCATTCTTGTAAGTTGGTGGTCTAGTTTCATTTTTTGCATGTATCTGTCCAAACTTCCAATACCATTTTTTGAAGAGACTGTCTCTGCTCTTGCTTTCTTTTTCAAATAGTAATTGAGTATAGTGGCTTGAATTGAATTCTAGGTTCTCTGTTCTGTTCCATTGTTCTATATGCCTATTCTTGTGCCAGTACCAGACTGTATTGAGTACAGTGGTCAGGTAAGTTTTTGATATCCACATAATAATTGAGATTTTGATTTGGAATGCATTGAATATATGCATCAGGTTAGAAAGAACTGACATATTGAAACTTCCTATCTACATATATGGATTAAGTATAATGTTAGTTCTATATGTTTTGCTGTTAGTTGCAGAAATTCCCTCTATCCCTAGTTAGCAGAGAGATTTAATTGTAATTTGGTATTATATTTGTCAATTGATTTTTCGGCATCTACTGATGTGATCATATGCCTTTTTTGCCCTTTAGCCTATTAATGTGATGGATAGCATGAATTGATTTTTGAAAGCTTAATCAGCCTTACATACCTACAATAATAAGTCCCCTTTGGTTGTGAGATTTATTTATATAAGGTTTTATTCTATTTGCTAATATGTTGTTCTGGATTTTTGCATTTATATTCATAAGAGATGTTCCATCTGTACTTTTCCTTTATTATAATGTCTTTGGTTTTGGTATAAAAAAAAAGTAATGCTGGCTTCGTAGAATGAGTTCAAAAATATTCCCTTTGCTTCTACTTTCTGAAAAATACTGTAAAAAAGGGTATAATTTCTTTCTTAAATATTGGTAGGATTTACTAGTAAATAAATGTGTATCTGGTTCTTTCTTTTTGGCAGATTATTACTTGTTGATTCAATTTATTTAATAGATACCAACCTCTTTAGATTATTTATTTATT
Organism: Myotis myotis; assembly: GCF_014108235.1. Classification (NCBI taxonomy): domain Eukaryota; kingdom Metazoa; phylum Chordata; class Mammalia; order Chiroptera; family Vespertilionidae; genus Myotis; species Myotis myotis. Next base: position 86,206,229 of record NW_023416346.1, read on the forward strand.
TATTTGAGAGAGAGAGAGAGAGAGAGAGAGAGAGAGAGAGAGAGAGAGAGCATTTTGATGGAATGTGTCTTTGGAGGTATTTGTTCATTTTTTCAAGGTTATCCAATTTATGGGCATAGAGCTATTCATAATGTTCCTTTATTTTCCTGTCAGTGTACATGGGATCAGTAGTGATTGTCACACGTTCATTTCTGCTATTAGTCATTTGTTTCTTCTCTTTTTCTTTCTTAATTAAACTGGCTAATGGTTCATCAATTTTTTTGATGTTTATAAAGAACCATCTTTTAGGTTTTTTTATTTTCTTTATTGATTTCCTGTTTTCAGTTTCAAGGATATCTGCACTAATTTTTATTTCTTTACTTCTGCTTTCTTTGGCTTTTATTTGTTCTTTTTGTAGTTTCATAAGGTGGAATTTCAAAGTACTAATTTTACCTCTTTCTACTTGCCTAATATATGTGTTCAATGCTACATATTTCCCTCTGAACATTGCTTTTACTGTACTCCACAAATTTTTATGTTATATTTTTATTTTGCTTTAATTTAAAATATTTTAAAATACTCTTGAGATTTCTTTTTTTTGAATCCCATGTTATTGATACGTGTGCTGTGTAATCTCCAAGTACTTTTTTTTTTCAGATATCGTACTGTTATTGTTTTCTGGCTTAATTTCATTGTCATCTGAGAGCAAATTTTGCATGGTTTCTATTTCTTAAATTTGTTAAGAAGTGTTTTATGGCCCAGAATGTGGTCTATCTTGGTAAAGTGTTTCAAAAGGACTTGAGATGAGTATGTATACTGCTGTGTTGGATAAAGTAGTCTATCAATGTCAATTAGATCCAGGTTATTGATTGTCAAATTCAGTTCAGTTATATCCTTTATGATTTTCTGCCTGTTGGATCTGTCAATTACTGATAGAGGGCTGCTGAAATCTCTAGCAATAATAGCTAATTCATGTCCTTGCAGTTCTACTAGTTTCTGTCTCACATATTTTGATGCTTCGTTGTTGATTGTATACCTGGTAAAGATTGCTTTGTCTTCTTGAAGAATGAATCCTTTTATGTAATGGTTTTCTTTTCCCTGATTTTTCTTGATCTTAAATCTGCTTTATTTGAAATAAATAGAGAAATTCCTGCTTTGTTTTGATTAGTGTTAGCATTAAATATATTTTTCCATTCCTTTTATTTTTAATCTATAAGTGTCTTTATATTTAAAGTGCATTTCTTGTAGACAGTATACAACTGAGTCTTGTTTTTATAATACACTCTGAAAGACATAATGCCTTTTAATCAGTATGTTTATCATTGACATTTCAAGTGGTTGTTGATATATGTATTTGAATTAAAATCTATCATATTTTTTATTATTTTCTATTTGTTGTCCTTATTCTTTCTTTCCTTTTGCTCTTCTACTCTTTTCTGCCTTCTCTGGGTTTAATTGAGTATTTTGTATGATTCCATTTTTTTCTTCTGTTAGCATATCAATTATACTTTTTTGTGAAACTTCTTTTTAGTGGTTGCCTTTGCATTTGCAACATACATTTACAACTTATCCAAGTCTTCTTTTAAATAACACTATACCACTACACAAATCGAGTTACTACCTTATAACAGAATATTCCTAATTCTCATCTTTAATCCCTTATAACATCATCATTCATTTCCCTTATCAATAAGCTATAATCACTGAATATATTATTTTGAACTTTTACCTGTTAGATCAATTAAGAATAGAGAACTAAAAAGGTTTTATTTACCATTATTTATTCCTCTTCTCATACTATTTTCTTCATGTAGATCTGAATTATTGACCTATAGCTTCCTCTATGAAGAACATCTTTTAATATCTTTTGCAAGGAAGGTCTACTGGTGACAAATTTCCTCAATGTTTGTTTAAATGAGAAAGTATTTGTCTTTTACTTTTAAAGATATATTTGCTGGGTACAGAACTTAGGCTGGTCTGCTTTTATTTTAACACTTTACATATTTTATTTGACTCTCTTCTTGCTTGTATGGTTTGTAAAGAGAAGTATGACATAATTATTATCCTTGTTCCTCCTTTGGTAAGATGTGTTTTTCTTCTGCTTCTGTCAAGATTTTTTTCTTTTTTTTTATATTTAATTTAAATAAGATATGCCTAGGTGTAGATGTTTTGGTATGTATTCTGCTTGGTGTTCTCTCAGCTTCCTTGATCTGTGGTTTGTTGTTTATTATTAGTTTTGGGAAATTCTCACTCATTATTCCTTCACATGTTTCTGCTGTTCACTTTTCCATTTCTTCTCCTTCTGGTATTCCCATTATATGTATTCTTTCTTTCTTAAAAATATTTGTTGTTGAGAGTATTAAAGATGCCCCCCTTTTTTCCACCCATTACCCCCCTCTACCTGGTTACCACCTTGCCCCACCCCAGGCCTTCACCATCCTATTGTCTATGTCCATAGGTAAGGTCTTTGGTTAATCTCATCCCATCCCCCCTACCCCTTCCCTCTGAGATTCATCAGTTTGTTCTATGTTTCCATTACTCTGAGTCTGTTTTAGTCAGAAGTTTATTTTGTTCATTAGATTCCTGGTTTGTTTGTCTTGATTTTTAGATCCAGTGATTGATAGATATGTATTGATTGCTCTTATTTTGTTCATATATTTTTCCTCTACTTCTTCTTCCTGTTTTTAAAGAATACCCTCCAACATTTCATGTAATACTGGTTTGGTAGTGATGAGCTTTGTTACCTTCTGTGAAGCTCTTTATCTGACTTTCAATTCTAAACGATAGCTTTGCTGGGTAGAATAATCTTGGTTGTAGGTCCTTGCTATTCATCACTTTGACTATTTCTTGCCACTTCCTTCTGGTCTGCAAAGTTTCTGTTGAGAAATCAGCTCACAGTTGTATGGGCACTCCTTTGTAGATAGCTAACTGTTTTCTTCTTGATGCTTTTAAGATTCTCTTTGTCTTTAACCCTTGGCATTTGAATTAGGATGTGTCTAGGTGTGGGCCTCTTCGGGTTACTCTTGTTTGGTAATCTCTGTGAATCCTGGACTTGTAAGTCTATTTCTTGCATCAGGTAGGGGAAATTTTCTGTTATTATTTCTTCAAATAGGTTTTAAATATCTTTCTCTATCTCTTCTCCTTCCAGAACCCCCATATTGTGAATGTTGGTATGCTTGAAGTTGTCATAGATCAGTGATGGCAAACCTATGACACGCGTGTCAGAGGTGACACGCGAACTCATATTTTTGGTCGATTTTTCTTTGTTCAATGGCATTTAAATATATACAATAAATATCAAAAATATAAGTTTTTGTTTTACTATGGTTGCAAATATCAAAAAATTTCTATATGTGACACGGCACCACAATTAAGTTAGGGTTTTTCAAAATGCTGACACGCTGAGCTCAAAAGGTTCGCCATCACTGTCCTAGGCTCTTACACCTTCATATTTTTGGATTCCTTTTTTTTTTTTCCTTTTCTAATTGGGTATTTTTTTGTTTCCTCAGATTCCAAATCATTGATTTGATTCTCAGAGTCTTCCACTCTACTATTACTATTGAATCCCTGTAAATTATTTTTTATTTCAGTTAGTGAATGCTTAATATCTGATTGGCCCTTTATCATCTTTAACGTTTTTACTGAGATCCTTGAAATGCTCATGAAGATCCTTGAGTAACCTTATAACTAAGGTTAGAACTTTGTATCCAGTAGTTTGCTTGCTTCCATTTCTCTAATTTGTGACATGTTTCTTTGTTTCTGCATTTTGGCTGCTTTCCTGTGTTTGTTTCTATGTATTAGGTAGAGCTGTATGTCTCCTAAAATTGGTAGAGTGGCCTTGTGTAGTAGGTGTCCTGTAGGGTCCTGTGGCTCAACCTCCCTAGTCATTTGAGCTGGGCACTCTAGGTATGCCCCTGTGTGGGCTGTGTACACAGTCTTGTAGTTGAGCCTTGATTGCTGTTGGCATTATTGGGAGGAGTTGACCTCCAGGTCAATTGGCTCTGAGGACCATCTATGACTATAGTGGTAGAGCTGCTATGCAGGACACACCTCTATGGGACAGAACTTGCTTCAGTGGACCTTTGATGCTTACTGAATCTGCCTCTTGAGTGCATTGCTTATGGATGTGTAGAGTTTAAATCCAGTATGTTCTGAAGCTGTCCTCTGGGTGCACTGGCTCTAGGGCAATTAGGGAGGTGCAAAGTCAGTCACTGCCAAGGGCCAACTGGCCAAAGCTACAGAGAGAGCTGCAAATGGCTGCTATTTATATTAGGCAAGGAAGTGTCCACATGAGGCCCAGCACTGAACCAGGATAAGCTGGTGCTACAGCCAGATCTTGGGCCTTTTATTGATAGGTTTGGGACATGCTGTCATCAGCTGCAGCTTGTTTGAGAGATTTTAGCAATGTCTGAAGCCTGAACCAGGACAGGCCATTCATATGGAAAAGGTGCTGCAAAAATCTTGGGTGGGGCTGCAAATTGGATGGAGTGGGGTCTCAGGGAATTACGTGGGAAGAGGAAACAGTGTGACTAGGCTTATAGAGACTCAGATATGGGTGTGCCACTCAGCTCTGAGACAGGGGAGGTCCCAGCAGAGGAAGAATGAATCCTGTGCACACCCTTGTCTGGGAGAAAGCCACCCCTGAGTTCCTTCCCAGAAGTGAGACAAACCAGTTCTTCCCCATATGTGTCTGGGTCCATCAAAGCTATCAAACACTGGAGATCAGAGTGATAGAGTCCAAGTGAGTTCATGTGCAGGCCCTTTAAAAGGAACAACTGGGTATCCATCAGGCTCTGTGTCACTTAGCCACAATCCCTGCTTGTTTTTATAGCCTGTAGTTATGAGGAATTCTCATGCCTTCACTCCCCCCCCCCCATTGTCTGTGTCCATTATTTAGGCTTATATGCATGCATACAAGTCCTTTGGTTGATCTCTCCTCCTTTTCCCCACCCTCCTCTACCTTCCCTCTGAGATTTGGTGGACTGATTGATGCTTCTCTGTCTCTGGATCTGTTTTTGTTTATCAGTTTATGTTGCCCATTATATTCCATAAATGAGTGAGATCGTATGATATTTATCTTTCTCTGACGGGTTTATTTCACTTAGCATAATGCTCTCCAGTTCCATCCAGGCTGTTGCAAATGGTAAGAAGTCCTTCTTTTTTTTTATAGTAGCGTAGTATTCAAGTGTGTAGATGTACCACAGTTATTTAATCCACTCATCTGCTGATGGACACTTAGGCTGTTTCCAAATCTTAGCTAGGGTGAATTGTGCAGCTATGAACATAGGGGTGCATATATCCTTTCCAATTGGTGTTTCTAGTTTCTTGGGATGTATTCCTAGAAGTGGGGTCACTGGGTTAAATGTGAGTTACATTTTTAGTTTTCTGAGAAAAATCCATGCTATTTTCCACAGTGGCTGCACTAGTCTGCATTCCCACCAGCAGAGCACGAGGGTATCTTTTTCTCCACATCATCGCCAGCACTTGTTGTTTGTTGATTTGTTGATGATAGCCATTCTGACAGGTGTGAGATAGTACCACATTGTCGTTTTGATTTGCATCTCTCCGATGATTAGTGACTTTGAGCATGTTTTCATATATATCTTGGCTTTCCTTTTGTCTTCTTAAGAAAAGTATCTATTTAGGTCCATTGCTCATTTTTTTGATTGGGTTGTTTATCTTCCTTTTGTTAAGTTGTATGAGTTCACTGTAAATGTGGGAGACTAAACCCTTATTGGATATAACATTGGCAAATATGTTCTCCCATGCACTGGGCTTTCTTGTTGTTTTGTTGATGGTTTCCTTTGCTGTGGAAAAGCTTTTTATTTTGATGTAGTCCCATTTGTTTATTTTCTCTTTAGTTTCCATTGCCCTAGGAGCAGTATCAGTGAACAAATTGCTTCGGCATGTCTGAGAGTTTGCTGCCTGTGGATTCCTCTATTATTTTTATGGTTTATCCTCTTATGTTTAAGTCCTTTATCCATTTTGAGTTTATATTTTCTTATGCTGTAAGTTGGTGGTCTAAGTTTCATTTTTTGCATGTATCTGTCCAATTTTCCAAACACCATTTATTGAAGAGGCTGTCTTGACTCCATTGTATGTTCATGCCTCCTTTGTCGAATATTAATTGAGCATAGTGGTTTGGGTTGATTCCTGGGTTCTCTATTCTATTTCATTGATCTACATGTCTGTTCTTGTGCCAGTTACAGGCTGTTTTGAGAACAGTGGCTTTGTAATACAGCTTGATATCTTGTATTTAGATCTCACCTACTTTGTTCTTCTTTCTCAAGATCGCTGCAGTTATTCGGGGTCTTTTTTTATTATGGATGAATTTTTGGAGTGTTCGTTCTCGGTCTGTGAAATATGCCATTGGTATTTTAATGGGGAATTCATTGAATATATAGATTGCTTTGAGTAGTATGGACTTCTTCATGATGTTGATTCTACCAGTTATGAACACGGTATGTTCTTCCATCTATTTATGTCTTCCTCTAGCTCCTTTTTCAATGTCCTGTAGTTTTCCTCGTATAGGTCTTTTACTCCCTTAGTCAAGATTATTCATAGGTATCTTAATGATCTTGTTGGGATGGCAAATGAAAATGTTTTTTTTTTAGTCTCTCTTTCTGTAAATTCATTATTGGTGTATAGAAATGCCATAGATTTCTTGGTGTTAATTTTGTATCATCCTACATTGCCAAATTCATTTATTAAGTCTAGCAATTTTTTGATGGAGTCTTTAGGGTTTTCTACGTACAGTATCATGTCATCTGCGAATAAGGTCAGTTTTACTTATTCTTTTCCAATTTGCCTGCCTTTTATTTCTTCTTCTTGTCTGATCACAATGGCTAGTACTTCCAGCTTTATGTCAAACAGGAGTGGTGAGAGTGGGCATGACTGTCTTGTTCCTATTCTTAGGGGAAATGGTTTTAGTTTTTCCCCATTGAGTATGATGTTGGTTGTAGGTTTGTCATATATGGCTTTTATTATATTGAGGTTTGATCCTTCTATTCCCACCTTGCTGAGAGCTTTTTCAAGAAAGGGTGTTGGATTTTGTCAAATGCTTTTTCTGCATCAAATGATATGACTATGTGATTTTTATCTCTCAATTCGTTAATGTGATGTATCACGTTTATTGATTTGCGGATATTGTACCATCCTTGCATCCTGGGATAAATCCTACTTGTTCATGGTGTACTATCTTTCTGATGTAATGCTGCATCCAATTTGCGAGAGTTTTGTTGAGGATTTTGGCATCTATGTTCATGAGGGATACTGGCTTGTAATTCTCTTTCATTTTGTTGTCTTTATCTGATTTTGGTATTAGGGTGATACTGGCTTCATAGAATTAGCTTGGAAGTGTTCCTTCCTCTTGAATTTTTTGGAATAGTCTGAGGAGGATAGGTTTTAATTCTTCCTTGAATGTTTGCTAAAACTCCCCTGTGAAACTGTCTGGCCCTGGGCTTTTGTTTGCTGAAAGCTTTTTGATGACTGCTTCAATTTCTTCCATAGTTTTCGGCCTGTTGAGATTTTTAGAATCTTCCTGATTGAGTTTTGGAAGGTTGTTTTTTTTTCGGAATGTATCCATTTCCTCCAGGTTGTCTAGTTTGTCAGAATAGAGTTGTCCATAATAATTTTTTACAATCCTTTATATTTCTGTGGGGTCTGTTGTTATTTCGCCAGTCCTATAATTACATCTTATTCTTTAGTGATTCTCTGCTCCTGACTTGTGACCTTCACAAGTGCTCCTCTCTTTTAGTTTGGTTTTACCACTTAGAAAAGATAGGAAGACAAGCCTGTCTGTAGTTGGGAATTTCCTTTTTCCTAGGTCCTGGTAAAACCCCAGTACATGAGAATCTGGTAAAATCGTTTCTCTTGAGGGTGGGTCTTGTGAAGAAGAATGAAATGCTCTTAGCATAAAATTTAAAGGTTACTTTTTCTCTCCTCTCAAAAGCACAGAAATATGAGGGATTTTTCTCAGATCTTTAGTATGAGATCCTGATAGGGATCCTGGAGATAAAACTCACAAAAGTGTGGAGTCCCCACTTAAGACTGGGTCCCGATAGAATTTTTCACTCTCAAACTTGTCCACACCAAACCTCTAGCAATTTTTTAGTTGCAGATTGGGTTTTTCTGACCCTGTACGTATTCCCAAGGGTTTTTTTACTCCTGGTCTTTGACTCTAGTAAGTTTTCATTCTCTGTATCTGCCTGTCTATCTCTTCAGTTCTGGGGATAGTAGTTTGCCCTATGTATGACCTCAGTCCTTTGATTGATCTAAGAGGAGTTTATTTTCTGTTCATTACATGTTTTCTTATCATGTGAAAGGAAGAGATGATTTCCAAGCTCCTTACATGCCTGACTGAAATAAATTCAAGGGAATTTTTTGAGATATAAAATACATTTTTGTTATAAATTTTCATCTCTTGAAAACTGGTTAGTGTAACTGTTAGTGTTTTAATTAAGACACTTTATTTTCCTTTTAAAGGGGTAAAATATAAGATCTTTGGAAAGTTAACTTTTTTCTCATTCTCTTTTCTCAATTAGATCCTAAATGCCCAGGAGATGTTGACTTTCATAATAGTGACTGGGACATGAAGACAATCACCAGCTCCTTGAAATTCTACCTCAGGTATGCCTGATATGATTTGGGACTTTTCTTTTTATAGTTGACTAGAGGCCTAGTGCACGGATTCATTCACCGGTGGAGTCCTTCGGCCTGGCCTGCAGGGATTGGGCTGAATTGGCTCTCCAACATCCTTTGAGGGGTCCTGGATTGCAATAGGGTGGTTCTCGGGTGACACACCCCAGAATTGGGCTCCCTCCTCTCTGGTTCTGGGTGCATCACCCAAGAACCACAGCTACCAAGTCACTGCAGCTCGGCAGCTCCAGCATTGAGTGTCTGCCCCCTGGTGATCAGTGCACATCATAGCTACTGGCTGGTTGGCTGGTCGCTGGTTGCTTAGGCTTTTATATATATAGATGAAAGTTGTCTGGATGGAAATTGGAGTTAATGTGGTCCACATTTCAGGATATTGGATCAGATTGCTAAAGAAAAAGCAAGTGAAAAGGATTTCTATTAAAGGAGAATGTACCTTAGAAAAAATTTTTTTAAATCTTGGAATTTAAGCAAGGGAAGCATAAACATAATAGAATTGCTATTGAAAACTGGGTTTTTTTTTTAGGAGAAAACGATTTTATTTTAATTATTTTTTATTGAATTTATTGCGGTGACAATGGTGAATAAAATTATTTGGATTTCAGGTGTATACTTCTATAATACATCCTCTGTATATTGTATTGTGTGTTTATCACCCAAAGTCAAGTCTCCTTCTGTCACCATTTTTTCCCCTTTACCCTTTCTAACTGTCTCCACCCCACATTCCCTCTGTGTTGTCTGTGTTTATGAGGTATGTGCTTTTTTATTAAGGGGAAAATTTTTATTTTAAAAATCATGCCCTTAAAATTTAAGTTTTGCCATTTTGCACCGATAGTGATCTCACTATGTGCTCACTAATAAAATCAGGATTTGTGACCATTTAAGGTTCTTAACATGTTTTTGTAAATAATAACCATTTTGAAACATTTAATTACATTTGCGCAAATATAATCTGTGTGCTTGTGTATGGGTTTCATATCTAATGCTTTAATCAATATAATGGTGAAAAATAAAATACAACCATAAAAATGTTGGAATTAAATGAAGTGGCAGCAGTAAGGAAAAAAGTTTATTCCCCAGCAAGGTTTTTAGATTCATAAGGATGATTAATATATTATTCAATTTACTGGCATAAATATATATTATGAAAAATACTTGTCACATATCTATATTTTTAAACATATTCATTTCTTACCATTTTTTATGTTTCATAGTACGTATCATACTTTATGTGCTAAAATGTCTCCTTTCCAGTTATGATACTTTTTAGTCATTAAGATAGATACTTAAGCTCTGGAAAATATCATTAATCCAAAATAGATTGGGTCTCGGATATTGCTGTTAAATGACCTTCAGCTGTGACATTATCTTATAACTTTATATGAACATGAATACTCTTTCCAGGAGTATTTCTTTTGCATCTACCAAATAAAAGAGATGCTGTTGTGGAGGGTTTATTCTTTGCTAGCCAGTTTTCTACTTGTTTATACTGACAATTTCATTGTTTTTTCTCACAATAACTCTATATAAGGTAGGTGGCACTAATACTCATTTTAGAGATGGGGTAATTGAAGTATACCCCTTTCCATATTAATAATATCAATGGTGACAACTCATATTATTTGAACCTAAATATCTCTGACTTGTAAGGCCACTGGTATTGGAGCGTCTTCTTCCTTTATTCCTTACTGCCAAAGACTGTGGCTTTCTTGGAGTTGCTTGGGTAATTTCTTTTTTTTTTTAATTAAATCTTTACTGTTCAGATTATTACAGTTGTTCCTCTTTTTTACCCACATAGCTCCCCTCCACCCAGTTCCCACCCCACCCTCTACCCTTACCGCCGCCACCCACTGTTCTCATCCATAGGTGTACAATTTTTGTCCAGTATCTTCCCACACACCCCACACCCCTTTCCCCCCTGAGAATAGTCAGTCCACTCCCTTTCTATGCCCCTGATTCTATTATATCCACTGGTTTATTCTGTTCATCAGATTATATATTCACTTGACTTTTAGATTCACTTGTTGATAGATGTGTATTTGTTGTTCATAATTTGCATCTTTACCTTTTTTCTTCTTCTTCCTCTTCTTAAAGGATACCTTTCAGCATTTCATATAATACTGGTTTGGTGGTGATGAACTCCATTAGCTTTTTCTTATCTGTGAAGCTCTTTATCTGACCTTCTTATTTGTTTATTTATTTATTTAATTAATTAAATCTTTATTGTTCAGATTATTACATTTGTTCCTCTTTTTCCCCCCCATTAACTCCCCTCCTTCTAGTTCCCACCCCACCAGTTTCCACCCTCACTCCCCTCCCACTGTCCTCATCCATAGGTGCACGATTTTTGTCCAGTCTCTTCCCGCATCTCCCACACCCCTTTCCCCCAAAGAATAGTCAGTCCATTCCCTTTCTATGTCCCTGATTCTATTATAATCACCAGTTCATTTTGTTCATCAGATTATTTATTCACTTGATTCTTAGATTCACTTGTTGCTAGATGCATATTTGTTGTTCATAATTAGTATCTTTACCATTTTCTTCTTCTTCCTCTTCTTAAAGGATACCTCTCAGCATTTCATATAATACTGGTTTGGTGGCGATGAACTCCTTTAGCTTTTCCTTAACTATGAAGCTCTTTATCTGACCTTCAATTCTGAATGATAGCTTTGCTGGATAAAGTAATCTTGGTTGTAGGTTCTTGGCATTCATCACTTTGAATATATCTTGCAACTCCCTTCTGGCCTGCAAAGTTTCTGCTGAGAAATCCGCTGACAGCCGTATGGGTATTCCCTTGTAGGTAACTGACTTTCTTTCTCTTGCTGCTTTTAAGATTCTCTCTTTGTCTTTTGCTCTTGGCATTTTAATTATGATGTGTCTTGGTGTGGTCCTCTTTGGATTCCTTTTGTTTGGGGTTCTCTGTGCTTCCTGGAGTTGTAAGTCTATTTCTTTCACCAGGTAGGGGAAGTTCTCTGTCATTATTTCTTCAAATAGGTTTTCAATATCTTGCTCTCTCTCATCTGCTGGCACCCCTATAATTCTGATGTTGGTACGCTTGAAGCTGTTCCAGAGGCTCCTTACACTATCTTCGTATTTTTGGATTCTTTTTTCATTTTGCTTTTCTGGTTGGGTGTTTTTTGCTTCTTCGCATTTCAAATCTTTGACTTGATTCTTGCGCTTCTCTGGTATGCTGTTGGGAGTCTGTATAGTATTCTTTATTTCAGTCAGTATATGCTTAATTTCTAGTTGGTTCTTTATCATAACATTGAGGGTCTCATTAGATTTCTTGTAGATCTCATTAAGTTTATCGGCGGCTTCTAGACAGTTCTTGAGAGACCTTAAAAGTGTGGTTCTGAACTCTATATCCTCCATTGACAATTTTGTCCTGTTTCTTTGTCTTCGCATTTTTTATGCTTTCTTGATGCACCCCCTAGTGGTCTTTGTGCACAGTCTTGTTGTAGTTAATCCTTGATTGTTGTAGGTAAACTAGGGGGATTTGACCTCCAGGCCAACTGGCTGTGAGAATCAGCTGTGTCTGCAGTGGGAAAACTTCTGTCCTCTGGGGAGGTGCTAATCTAGCCTTTGCCTGAGGCTATCAGGCAAATGCCTCTGTGCAGGGCTTGGGCGGGGCGGGCGGAGGGAGCAGTTATGGCTGACCTCAGTCCCGTCCCCAGAGGCTCTGCCTCTCAGAGTCCCAGCATCCGCTGCAAACCTCGGAAAGAAAGCTGCCCGCGTGTTCCAACCAATGCCACACAGTCCCACTTCTCCCTTTTGAGTCTTGGTCCCTAGAGACTCGCCCAGAACTGGAGCTCAGAGCCTGAGCCTCCCTTCCTATTGAGAACGACAACCGCGCCCTCAGCCACCAGCCCGCTCCGCATGCACCTCCGCACCTTTGTATTTTCCGCACTGTGCCTCCTCTGGGTCTCAGTATGCTGTTCTCTTTCCTTCTAGTTGAAGAATTTCCCCTCAGCCAGCTTTCCTGTGGTTCTGGGTGATGTCTGTTTTGTCTTTTAGTTGTATTTTTGAAGTGGTTTTGCGAGGCAGCATTCTGCGGTGTTTACCTATGCCGCCATCTTGGTTCTCTCCTTTATCTGACCTTCAATTCTGAATGATAACTATTCCGGGTAAAGTAATCTAGGTTGTAGGTTCTTGGCATTCATCACTTTGAATATTTCTTGCCACTCCCTTCTGGTCTGCATAGTTTCTGTTGAGAAATAAGCTGACAGTCGTATGGGTACTCCCTTGTAGATAACTGATTGTTTTTCTCTTGCTGCTTTTAAGATTCTCTCTTTGTCTTTTGCTCTTGGCATTTTAATTATGATGTGTCTTGGTGTGGTCCTCTTTGGATTCCTTTTGTTTGGGGTTCTCTGTACTTCCTGGAGTTGTAAGTCTATTTCTTTCACCAGGTGTGGGAAGTTTTCTGTCATTGTTTCTTCCAATAGGTTTTCAATATCTTGCTCTCTCTTTTCTTCTGTCACCCCCATAATTCGGATGTTGGTACGCTTGAAGTTGTCCCAGAGGTTCCTTACACTATCTTCGTATGTTCGGATTCTTTTTTCTTTTTGTTTTTCTGGTTGGGAGATTTTTGCTTCTTCGTATTTCAAATCTTTGACTTGATTCTTGCGATCCTCTAGTCTGCTGTTGGAACTCTGTATAATATTCTTTATTTCAGTCAGTGTATGCTTAATTTCTAGTTGGTCCTTTTTCATAACATCGAGGGTCTCACTTGATTTCTTGAGGGTCTCACTAAATTTATCGGCGGTCTCACTAGATTTCTTGAGGGTCTCACTAAATTTATTGGCAGTTTCTAGAAAATTCTTGAAAAAACCTTAAAGCCGTGGTTTTGAACTCTATATCCAGTAGTTTGCTTTCCTCCATTTCTGTCATTTGTGACTTGTTTCTTTGTCTCCGCATTTTCTGTGCTTCCCTGTGTTGATAGCGTGACTTTCTGTGTTAGGTGTCCTATAGGGCCCAGTGGTTCAGCCTCCCCAATTACCTGAGGTGGACACCCTTGGTGAACCCCTTTGTGGGCTTTGTGCACAGTCTTGTTGTAGTTAAGCCTTGATTGTTGTAGGTATCACTGGGAGGAATTGACCTCCAGGCCATTTGGCTGTGAGAATCAGCTGTGTCTGCCGTGGAAGAACATCTGAGCTGGAGACACCCTTCTGGGGCAAAACTTGCCTCAGTGGGGCTTTGGTGCTCACTGAGTCTGCCCCCTGAATGTGTCCCTTATGGATCTGAGGAGTTGTAATCTGGATGGTCCCACTCTGACCACTGGGTACACTGGCTCTTGGATCTCTAAGGAGGTGCTAATTTAGCCTCTGCCTGAGACTACCCAGCAGGAGCTATGGAGAGATTCCTCTTCTTTTTTGGGGTTTGGAGGTGCCCAGTGGAGGCCCAGCTGTGAAGCAATGCATGCTGCTGTGAGGCCTTGGACCTTCTTTTGGAAGTTCTGGGTCTCTCTGATTCAGCTGCAGTTTGTTAGGTAATTTTCAGGTTGCAAAGGGCCAGGCCTTTCATATGTAAAAGCCTAGGTGCACAGCTTGGGTGGGGCGGGGGTCTCAGGGAATCAACAGGGTGGAGCAAGCAGCTATGGCTGCCCCCCAGTCCTACCCTAAGCGGCCCCGTGACTTAGTGTCCTGGTAATCGCTGCAAGCACCTCTGAGAGAAAGCCACCCTTGAGTTCTCTCCGATGCCAGACAGTCCAGTTTCTCTCTTTATGAGTCTGAGTCCCCAGAGACTCACCTGAAACTGGAGTTCAGAGCAGTTAGGAGTTTGAGACTCCCTCCTGATTCAAAAAGACAGCCTTGTCCTCTGCCACCAGCCCTTTCCACGTGCGCCGCGTCCTCAGCTGCCAGCCCTTTCGACGTGCGCTGCGTCCTCAGTTTCCAGCCCTTTCGGCATGTGCCTCTGTACCTCTGCACTTTTCTTCCAAACCGCACCTCCTTTGAGGTTCAGTGCTTTTCTCTTTCCTTCTAGTTGTAGAATTTCCACTCAGCCAGCCTTCCTGTGGTTCTGGATGATGTCTGTTTTGTCTTTTAGTTGTATTTTTAAAGTGCTTGTGCGAGGCAGCAATTTCCGGTGTTTAGCTCTGCCGCCATCTTGGTTTTTCCCTCACTTTGGTAATTTCTTAAAGACAGCAATCTACTTACTTTCAGGATATTTGTGATAACAAGAATAATGAGAATAAATAATTCTGTTTGTGGCTTCCTTCAAATGAATCAATGTTTTCAAAGTTTTATATAGATTAAATTCCTTCCCACATTACATCTTTTCCAGCTCATCCCTCAATAAACAGTGTGGCCCTTTTGAAAGATGGGAATATCAAGTGTGAGTGGATAGCATCCCTAATAAGAGATATTAATCCTTAAGACTCTTATTTATGGGCCTTTAATATGCACTAGCTAATCAACATCCTTACGATTTCTCAAAGATAGCAGTATTTTCACAGTGGGTCTCCTCCATCTGTGTTCTAGGCACCTAACTCATCCCTTATCTCTAACATTTCCAGAAAAATACTCTTAAAAACTATACCTTCTTTTTCCTGTATTTTTTTTTTATATATTTTATTGATTTTTTACAGAGAGGAAGGGAGAGAGATAGACAGTTAGAAACATCGATGAGAGAGAAACATCGACCAGCTGCCTCCTGCACATCTCCCACTGGGGATATGCCCGCAACCCAGGCACATGCCCCTGACCGGAATCGAACCCGGGACCCCTCAGTCCGCAGGCCGACACTCTATCCACTGAGCCAAACCGGTTTCGGCACTTTTTCCTGTATTTTTAACGGTTCTCATTCAACTGGCTCTTTCCCCTCAGCATATAAATATGCTCTAGTAGTGCACATCTCCTTGACCTTCTTTCATTCATTCAACCCACCATTTACTGAGTCATTCAATAAACATGTCCTATTCTAAGTCTTGCATAGGGTTAAGCCGTAGGCATGTAGATTATAGAACAGTGAGGGAGGCAGACAAAGACAAATAATTACCTATATATCTATATATCTAAAAGCCTAAGCAATCATTATGACTGAATGACTGGAACGACCTGTTGATCAGTCGCTATGGTGCGTACTGACCACCAGATGGCAGATGCTCAATGCAGAAGCTTCCCCCTGGTGGTCAGTATGCTCCCACAGCCAACCTCCTGCAGCTGGCAAACCTCCTGTGGTCTCTTCCCCTGGCCTGCCAGTCAGTTTGGGCCCAGATCTGGGCGGGACTGACCAGCCAACCTCCTGCAACCCCTACCCCCACCCGGTCAGGCCCTGATGGGCCCTGATAGGGGGTGGGGCCAGCCGGCCAAACTCCCATGGTCCCTACCCCCAGCCCTCCCCACCGGGCTGGCCAGTCTGAGGGACCACACCCATGCACAAATTCGTGTATTGGGCCTCTAGTACGAATATAACAAACTATAGTAAGTGCTCTGAAGGAAAGATACAAGGTATTGTGAAGGCAAATAACAGGAAGACCTGATTTATTCTGGTTGTTTGAACTGAGGTTTGAATTATAACTGGGAGTCAACTGTGGGAGGCTGTTTCAGACAGAGAGAACTCAACATGCAAAGGCCTGGATTAAAGGGGAGGAAGACCCCTTCAAGAAACTTCATGTACCTGTATAAGTGGGGTATTGAGTGTAGAGAGCAGGGAGAGATATGTAGGGGCCAGATCATGGAAAGCCTTATAGGACATTGTAATAATTGGGGCCTAAGTTTATCTTAAAGTGATGGGAATATACAGGGGTGGACAAAAGTAGATTCACAGTTGTGAGTACGTGAAACAGAGTTTATTCTTGTATTATTTATTAAGTATTTTCCATGTAAACAACTGTAAACCTACTTTGGCCAACCCCTGTATTGAAAGAGTTTAATCAGGAGATTGCATGATGAGATTTGTATTTTGAAAAAATGTAGATAGATCACATTAGAGAAGCGGTTCTCAACCTGTGGGTCGCGACCCCCTGGGGGTCGAACGACCCTTTCACAGGGGTCGCCTAAGACCATCGGAAAACACATATATAATTACATATTGTTTTTGTGATTAATCACTATGCTTTAATTATGTTCAATTTGTAACAGTGAAATTGGGGGTCACCACAACATGAGGAACTGTTTTAAAGGGTTGCGGCATTAGGAAGGTTGAAAACCACTGCATTAGAGGAAGGTAAAGTAGGTACAGGTAGAAACTAATCAGCAGGGTATTGCTGTGGTCCAGGAAAGATTGTGCTTCTCCTTGGACTGGGAATGGCAGTGGAGATTAGTAGAAATAAGCTTACTCAAGAGATTTAGCTATATGATTGTTTAACTCTAACCACTATACTGTACACCTGAAACTAATACAAAATAATACTGAATGTAAGTTGTAATTGAAAAAAAATAAAAAGTTATAAAAAGAAATTTAGGGAGTAAAATTGGATATTAAGATAGAGGATAGGGAGATAAAACAGTGATTTCCATGTTTTGGGCCCATATAACCAAATGATGGTCATGCCTTTATTGAATTTGGAAATACAAGAAAAATACTAGATTTGAGATGACGTTAGGTTTTGAAAATGTCAAATTTGGACGTCTTTGAAGAAATCAGGACAAGATCTTAAACAGGCAATTGGATATATGAGAAATTTAAAAGAATGAGTTCTAGGCTTGAGATAAAAAATTGAGAATCTTTGACAATGTAGAAGATAACTGGAAGCAGGAGCTTAGATGAGATTACCTCTTCCAAACTAAACTTCAGTATATGACGTAATATACCTTGCCTGTCCCTATTTACTTTCCCAGTTTACTGCTTAACCCATTGCAATCTGACTTCTACCCTCTCTGCCCTATTGGTGCTGCTCTTCACAAGGTCACTAGTGACTATTTCAATGCTAAACACAATGGACAATTGTCAGCCTTTACTTTTTTACCTCTTTGTGTCATTTGAAGCTGTTAACAAGTCCTTTTTAAAACTTTCTCCTCTTTTAGATTCTGCTATATCTCTTGCTTTTGGATTTTCTCCCACCTACTTGACCATTTTTAGCAGTCCCATTCATTTATGAACTTTCTATTTGCTATTTCCCAGGGCTCTCCTCTCTTTTTCCTACGCTGGAGGGATGGAAAATTTAGATATCCACAGGAGCCAGGACATGAAAATGAGTGTGAAATAGACTACTTTCATATTAAACATATTGCACATGGAACCATTATGTGTATAGCAATCCCTTTGTTTATATATAAACAGCAGTATTCTTTACTGCCACAAATAATCATATGGGCCCAATGTAGCCATATCTTTCAATTTTTTTAGTAAATTTTTATTTATCTTAATTGTTAAAAGTATTATAGATGACCCCCTTTCCCCACTGACCCCCTCAAAGTTTTTAAGAGGCATAAAATATGAATTTTTATGTGACTATTTCAATTTTTTATATTCTTATGGATGATTCAACTCCATTTCTTTTTTTATACACTATTCTGGACAAATAAATGTTGAAAAGCCTCATGTAGATATTGGCTGCCAGATAGCTATCTCTACTTGAGCAGTTGTATCTGTTCTCGTGGTCTTAACCACTGTCCTAGGTTCATGATTTTTATATCTACTTCGCAAATCCAAAAGCTCACTCCATCCATCTTTCTAAAACACATATCTCTTTGACTATTCCAGTGACCCTCTGACATAGCATTTCCTCTACCCTCTGAATCAATTTCTATTCTACCCAGTCACCTAAACCAGATTACTCTCTCCCTTATCAACAAACCCAATTGTTGGATTTCTGTCTTTACTATCTTTTAATAACTCCCCTCACCTTTTATTTCTGTTACTAATTCCACTATTTTTATTTAGACCTTTATTAACTCTCTCCTGGATTACTATAGTAATAACAGTGGCAAGCAGTATAGCATAGTGATTAAGAGCATGGACTCGAGGCAGACTGCTAGTTTTGCACTTACTAAATGTGTGGTCTTGGATGAATTATTTAATTTATCTGAACTTCAGTTTCTTGTCTATAAAATGGAGATATTAAGAATATATACTTTTTAAGGTTGACATGAGGATGATATGAGTAAATGTATGTACATCACTTAAAACAGTGAAGAATTTGCTGTTATTATTACTATTATTATTATTATTATTAGATTACTTTCTTCCTCTGTGCCACCCACTACTTCTCTTTATTTTATTGTCACACTTGTACTATTGCATTGTAAATGTTGTATATGACACTCTCCTTAATTAGACTATTAGCTCCTTGGAGGTTTGGATTATGTCATAATTACTTCTGGTATCCCCAATACTTAGCAGAATGCTAGACACAAATAGATGCTAAGTCAATATTTTTGCTTGTACTAAATAAACCTATTTGAGACTCCTTTATTTAATTTGGAATTGAATAATTGCTACACCACACATGATCATTGGAAAGATCAAATGGGAAGACAGATGTGAAAGCCACTAAACGACTATCAAACTGTAAAGACTTCATAGTGGAAAACCTCTCCAGGAGATTTGAATGGCTCTGTTCTTCATTTAAGAAGTAATTACTTAATTCGCTTCCAATTCTGAACTTTCAGAAATTAAGAACTCTTCCAATCAGTGCAACAGGTCCACAATTTTCCTGGTGCATGTACAAGTGTCTTGGGCATATACATGTCGATCCCTGGGCTCCATTCCCACAGATTTAGGTTCCCTTGTCTTGGGAAATCTGCATTTCACAAAGCTGCCCACACCCCAGACGGTTTTGAGGCAGCTCATCTAAGGGGTGTGATTTGATAACAACCAACCCCAGGGCAGTATTTCCCAAACCTGGAAGGTCATCAGAATTACCCAGCATAGTTTTAAAAATACAAATTATTTTGCCCCATAATTAAATTCTGTTCAACTGGTTGGTTGCAGAATACGGAGTGTGGTTGTTATCTCTACTTTTTATAGGTTCTTTACATCATAATAATGTGAAGTCAAGTTTGGGACCACTTCTTGGAGGACCCTAGTAAATTTCATCATGTCAGTTTAGTCTTATTATATTGTCTATGTTCTCTTTACAATAAAATTGCTTAAAGAACATTTGCCAACTACCTCCAGCATACTGGGAAGGGAGCTAGTGAGATACAGAGATGAAATTCATAGTGTGGCCCTGGAGATGTTCACCGTGTAGACTTGAAGCCAGCCCTCGAATTAATAATTACAATAAAGAGTGATACTCACTTAAAAAAAAAAACACAAAACAAACAACAAAAAAAAGACTTCATAGTAGCACTTCGAAGTTTGCTTGGAATTTTGCAGGATTGGTTTGTGCCTCTTTTCATTTTGGGGAATGAATTAAAGACTTTGCTCAAGATCACAGCCAATAGTTTTATGGGTCTTCTGTTAAATTACTAGCAAATAGGATTCCTCTAACAAAGTTTCAGGTGAGGAGAATAATGTGTGTAGTCACTAAACTGTGGGGCTCAGAAACTTCAGCCTTGCTATGCACAGAACTGAGAATCTGTGGCCTGGGAACTCACTTCCCAAAGGAACTTACAGTCTTCATTAATTTCAGGAATCTTTCTGAACCTGTCATGACCTATAGACTACATAAAGAGTTGGTCTCTGCTGCCAGTAAGTATTTATGTTACCAGTTAATTGTGTTATCCTGGTTTCTTAATATTTACAGCAATAAGCCTAGAAAACTGCTTGAGGGAAAGTAATTGAGCAGGCAGAGGGGGGAATACATAGATTTTTATGCACTGCCAAATGAAAGTATTCTCACTTGCTGTCTAATTCAAGTGCTGTATTATTTTTCATAAGTCAATGATAGTTGAATGATTTGGAGAAAACTAGCTAACTTGAGGGATGTGATAGGTTATTGATAAATTTTGCCTCTTCCATTGATCCAGAGACAGAGAAGCATCGATCAGATGCTCAAACCTCAGAGGGAAGGTAGGGGAGGGAGGGGGTAAAGGGGAGAGATCAACCAAAGGACTTGTATGCATGCATATAAGCCAAACCAATGGACACAGACACCAGGGGGTTGAGGGCATGAGCGGGGGGAGAGGGGGCAATGGGGAGATAAGGACATATATGTAATACCTCAATCAATAAAGAAAAAAATTAAAAGAAAGAAAGAAGGAGAAAAAAAAAAGAACAAGAGCATTAGCTCACACTACCAGGGGACAGCATAATGGTTCCATTAAGCTTGCTGTTTCAAGTTGTTTCCAGCATTTTTTCCTTTTCCAATTCCTTTTAATTGTGTTGTGAGTCTTTACTCCTAATCTGTTAGTTATAGCAGCATGTTTTCTAGATGTTAAAACTGCAAGTGACGGTGGAGAGGTGCATGGGTCATAAGGCATATAGAATCACCCCCAAAATTGGCTGCTGAAGAAGCATTCAAATTTTTGGCTGAGGCCCCTGTATGAGTATTTCTGCCTACATGACACCCTCTTCTGCATCATGCCCTGTGTGGCATGCAGGAAAAAGAATCATGGGGCTTGTCCTTATAATGAATGTTTGTTGAGGCAAGATACGTATTAATCTTTACTCTGAGCCCTCTAGGTGATTTTCTTAAGAACCACAAGGATGGTGGGTGGGCAAAGGTTTCCATCTGAAAATTTACATGTGGAATGTTAAGAGTGACCTTTTGTACCCCAAATTCTGAATTCTTCTAAGACAGTCTTGTTTTTTCTTCTCATATTTCTCCTCTCTGTTCTAATTTCTTCATCTTCCTAGGCCTATCTTTTTTATTTCCCTTTTTTTTGCGTTTTGGTCTGTGTCTTCCTCTAGCTCTCTGTCACATTGTCTTTGTGTCTTAGTATATTTTTTGCCATTGTGTTTCTGTGCTTATTTATCTTTCTGTCTCTTTTCATTTCTCTAACACTCTTGCTGTCTCTTATTATTTATCTTTATCTTTGCATGTACACATGTGTGTATGTATGAAAGTTTACTTGATACCATTGCCCAGAAGGCAAACCTCTCTGTCTCTGTTGTCTCTCAGAGTCTGACAACCTGGATTATCGACTGGGAGCTATTCACTCCTTGGTATATAAGCTACCAGAAAAGAACCGGGAGATGCTGGAACTTCTTATAAGACACTTGGTCAAGTAAGTAAATTCTGGGGTTTCATGAAGAGTTCATATTAGAGGACTGGCTCACATGGTAGCACTGCAAAGAAATTTCCTGTCATATCTAATTCCAAGTCCTCTATTGCTTCATCCTGGACATGCTTAGTGCTCTTTAAGGAAGATGAATTTGCCTGGATCCTAGTCTATATCATCCCAAAGTCATCAGGCATCTCATTTGAGGGGTTGCTACAACTGGGACAATCCCACCAGGTACAGTGGATCTGAACACAGGCCTTGCTGTCAGATAAACCTGGTTTGTTGTTCCAACTCTACCATTTATTTATCTGGAAAATGTTAAGCAACCCTCAGCCTCTGTTTGGTCATCTCTGAAATGACAATAATATTGCCTACCATGCAGCAGCATTGTTGTGTGGATTTGAATGAACACAGGTAAAGTGCATGGCACTCAGGAGGCTTTTAAGAAATGGGAATTATTGTTAAGATTATAGTCAACTTCTTGCTTGGGTGTGGAAGGCCAGTACAGACAGCAGCATTCCAGAGAATAGGGCTGGTAATGGGCTCTAAGATGGGTGTGTATAAGGGGCATGTGTGCCCCGCTGCAATGCTTCCTGGCCAGAGGATTCAATTATGTGAATAAAGACAAATTTACTTGACTAATAAATGGCCAATTGCTGCCTCTTTGGAAGCAATATGGTGCAGCAGAAAGCAGTATCTCCAAGAGTCAGCAAACCTAGATTCTAGTTTCAGTTCTGCTACTAGCTTTCTTGATTATCATGGGCAGGTCACTTTCTAGGACACTCTTGGTATTTTAAAAAGTAAAGAAATAAGACAATAATCTTAGAAAAAAATTTATGCATTTTAAATGTATTTAACAAAATAAAGTACCCACACATTCACAAAAATGTGGTGATGATATACTTCAACCTCATTTGGAAAGGATCTCAAATACCAAGAATTTATGTCCTTTGTGAAGGTGATTCTTCAGGCTAAGTGGCCTTCCTGGTCTCCCTTTGTGACAAATCCTGGTCACTCTGCATCATTGGATCTTGGGTTACTTGTTATATAATGAAATATCTCTGAGATCTGATTCAGCTCTGACATTCTACATTTTTTAAATGAGTATTACAGACACTAATGTAGATAAATAGACTTGACAAGAGGATGGCTTTTATATTTGTTGCCAATGTTTGCAATTTGGGCTAATAGAGTATACTAGGAAATATTTTCTTTTTGAATAAGGTTATTTGTGATGATTTCAGTAATAAGTACAAAAATCAGCACATAAGCCATTTCAATGTTAATTTGAAGTTGCCCTGGGGAAAACAGTCTTTGTGTTCAATTTCCAGCTCTATCACTGATTTGCTATGTGACCTTAAGAAAGTTCTACCTACTCTCTGGGCCTCAGTTTGTTCATTTATAACATGAGGGTACTAGACTAGCTAATCTCAAAAAGTTCTTCCAACTGATTTTTGAAGAGTCTCAATATGTTGCAGCAGTCAAGGACTTGGTTGAGGATTCTTCTGTTAGCAATGGGTGAATAACACCTTCCTCCATCCACCCAAAGGTTGGCCACCTGCCTTACTATAAGAATCTTGGTTCTTAAAATCCCTAAAACAAAATAAGCAAGAAACAGAACAAACATACAGGACAAAGAAGTAGAAAGACAAATACCCTGAAAAAAATGAAAAAAGCTGATCAACTTTACTCATAATAAGAAAAAATGCAAATTAAACCTAAACTGAGATACCATCTTTTGTCAAATCCTAAGGTGTTACTGTATTCTCTGTTGATGAGACTTTGGGGCAGCAGGTACTCTAATACAGCAGTCGCCAACCGGTGGTCCATGGAACGCTGGTGGTCCGTGAGTTGTGAAAGGTTGGCGACTGCTGCTCTAATATATTGCTGGTGTTAATGCATATAGACTTAGAGGAGGGGGATATGGAAATATCTAACAAATCTGCATGTTGTTACCCTTTCACACAGCAATCTCAATTCTAGGCATTTACTTTGAAGACACCTCCACAAAACAACACATACACGAGGTTCATCATTGCAGCATAATTTTTAATAACAAAAGATTGGAAACAACACAAGTATTTAATACTAGGGGACTCGTTAAGTAAATAATTCAAACAGTGTGGTCATAAAAAAGAATGGGGAAAAAAATCCATGGACTTTGTTTTTGTAGTGATATCCAGGATGTTTTTATAGTGACTTCCAGGATGCGTTACAAATTTTCAGCATATAAAACAGACAGCAACAATAAGAAACACCCAAGTTGTAAAACAGGATATATATATATATATATATATATATAGTACCTTTCTTGTTAGAAAAAAGAGGGAAATAAGAATATAAACACATATTTCCTTACCCTTGTCAAAGGAAGCACAGTAAGATAAATAAAAAAACCTAATGACTCAGAATGCTAACATATTTACCACATGAACCAGCAATTGTGCTCCTAGGTATATACTGTGCTCCTAGAGAAATGAAAATATATGTTCACACAAAAAAAGAAAATATATGTCCACACAAAAAACTTGTGCACAAATATTCATAGTAGCATGATTCATAGTTTCCCAAAGATAAAAACAACTCAAATGAGACATCAACTGAAGAATGTAAAAATAAAATGTGATGTAAACATACAGCCATGAGAAGGAATCAAGTACTGATATATAGATAAACCTTGAAAACATTATGCTAAGTGAAAGAAGCCACACACAAAAGGACGCATTATATGATTCCATTTACATGAAGTGTTCACAGTAGACAAATCTATAGAGACAGAAAGTAGATTAGTGGTTGCCTAAGGCTGGGACCTGGAAACATGGGAGGAAATGGGGAGTGATGCTAACGGTTATGGGTATTTTGTTTTGTTTCTGAGTTGTGGAAATGTTCTAGGATTAGATAATAGTAATGTTTACACAACTCTGAATATACTAAAAACATTGAATTGTACCCTTTTCCCTTTAAAATGGTGAATTTTGTGGTATGTGAAATATATCTTAATAAAGCTGTTATAAAAAACTAATTAAAATGATTACTAAAGAAGGCAGGTGGTAAGTAGAGTGAAAAGGATATGGATGAGTCCTCAAGTCTACCTTTTCTGTGGTTTAGACTTTTTTGAAAAATATTTTTTTATTGATTTCAGAGAGGAAAGGAGAGGGAAAGAGAGATAGAAAACATCAATGAAGAGAGAGAATCATTGATTGGCTACCTCCTGCACGCCCCCTACTGGGGATCTAGCCTGCAACCCAGGCATGTGCCCTTGATTGGAATCGAACTCTGGAACCTTCAGTCCCCAGGCCAACATTCTATCCACTGAACCAAATCGGCTAGGGCTGGTTTTGACTTTTTGAGCCATGTTAATGTTTCATATAACCAAAAAGTAAAATTTAATCAAAAGGAAAGCATTACAAACCTTAAAATTAAACACAAAAAGCTAACAAATTTAAATGTTTATCAAATTGATAACAAAGACACATCGAGAAAAGTGATTCCAACTAACATATCAACACAGTCCTCTGACTCTTCTTGATGAGATATATTCTAAACAGAACTGCAAAAAGAATTGTAAACATCACCTAGTACATTCTTTAGTACTAGTAATATTATTATAATGTGAAACTTTATACATATATATGTGTGTATACACACTCACACACACACACACACATATATATATCCTGTCTAATAATAGACAAACAGGGTAATTGACCGTACCTTCGCTACACTTCCCATTGGCTAATCAGCGAGATATGCAAATTAACTGACAACAAAGATGGCGGCTAATTTGCATATGTAGGCCGAAGCAGCAGAGAGAAGACTGAAGGCGGCTCCGGCCGAAGCAGTGAAGGCTTTGAAGGCGGCTCTGGCTGGAGCGAAGGCCTGGGTGTCCGGTGCCGAAGGAAAACTGGTGCAGGCAGCCAGGGGAAAGGAAGGCCTATTGCACGAATCTTTTTGTGCAACAGGCCTCTAGTATGTATATATATTTCACAAGGATAAAGCAAAAAAGTAAATGTATTAATATTATCAAAAGCCAAGATATACAGTATAAGAAAAAGAAATAAAAATACAAAATTCAAGATGTAAAGAAAAAATAATGGTAATGTTGAATTCAATAACGGTAATGTTGAATTGAGAATGCCAGTTCAAACTGATTTTAAAACAAAACAACAAAAACTGTGAATCAGTCTTGAAGTGATTCTACCCCAAAATGCAATAGATATACATAATACCCTGATGTTTGTTTATAAATAACATTCCCTTCTCAAAAGTACCAAGGTTGCTTAGAAGAAATGACTGATGCCGGCTCTGGGACAAGGAAAATACAAGGAGAGCCTTGGATAAATTAAAGTGTACCTTTGTAGGCAAAGAACAGCTCAAACACTAATAAGTGTGTCATGTCACAAGGACACAGGGACCTGCTTGAAAAAGCTGGCACTGATTGCATCTGAGGGCAACCTGAACATCAAAAATAATAAATATTGTATTTGATTATAACCCTTGAATAAATAAAAATTTATGGGAAGTAGGTGGAATAAGGAAAGCTCTTTATTAAAGAAGAAAGCCAGCTAATAAATGTGGGAGGAATGATAGAATTAGAAAAACTTTGCAACCTCAGTGCCCTACCTGTTTCATACATGGATGAAAATCATTGGGTGAAAGATTTTTCAGGAACAAGATAGTCATATAGTTTTAATGTACTACCCACATATTACATACTAATTCCAAATGGAAAAAAAAAATGTATCTTTATAGTGAAGCTGTCTGGCAAACACAACTTCAATTAATTGGTCACAATTAGCATCGCTGAACTGCCATCTTGGGTCCCCCTGTATGTGAGCTTATTATCAGCTAGTCTACCCAAGACCCCCTGAGTGCCAAACCTAGTCTCCCTCGCTGCACCATTTCCTCTCCAACAAGATGAAAGAAACTATCCTGAACCAGAAGAACCTTGCCAAACTGCAGGCACAAGTGTGCACTGGTGTGAAAGGAACTGCTCCTAGAAAGAAGAAAGTGATTCACAGAACAGCTACAGCAGATGATAAAAACTTCAGTTCTCCTTAAAGAAGTTAGGGGTAAACAATATCTCTGGTATTGGAGAGGCAAATAAGTTCCAGGAAATAGTGATCCACTTTTAACAACCCTAAAGTTCAGGCATCTCTGGCAGCGAACACTTTCACCATTACAGGCCATGCTGTGACAAAGCAGCTGACAGAAAGGCTATCCAGCTTGGTGCAGACAGTCTGACTAGTTTAAAGAGACTGGCGAAGCTATGCCCAAAACAATCTGTGGATGGAAAAGCACCATTTGCTACTGGAGATGATGACGATAATGAAGTTCCAGATCTTGTGGAGAATTTTGGTGAAGCTTCCAAGAATGAAGCAAACTGAATTCAATAAACTTCTGAAGAAGATTAATTTGAAGAAGTTACTGGGAGCTGCTATTTTATATTGACTGCTTTTACACATTTTGTTCATGAGTCTGATAAAATGTAGATTTCTAATTTTTTAAGCCCAGCTCCTTGAACACTGCAGCTCTTTTCAGTTTTTGCTTATGCACAAATCATCCTTTGCAGCTAATTATGCTAAAGAAGCCTGGGAATAAAGTTTGAAACAACAACAAAAAAGTTAGTGTTGCTAATAATGGTACAAAATGACCTTATGTGACTCCTAATGGGATACAGTAATAATATACAATATAAACTGAAATATTTTTGCCAGAAACATTTAGCCCAAATCGAATTAGCCTTTCCAGTTTACAGGAAATATAGGGCATACAAAAATACAGAGTGTTTGATATTCTATTAGTATAAGACACTAGTTTGGACTTTAAAAAAAGTCGATGTCAAGTGTCTACAATTTGCAAATCATTAGCTTAGTGATATAAGGAGATAAAATATAAATAAGGGAGAATGGCTGCCCTTGATCTTGCAAATAATGGTGGTTTTCTGATATCAGGCTGCTATTACTATGGAATAGATATTATGCTATATACTTTACATTATGATCTCATTTAATTCAAACAACCCTTAGAACTAAGTATAATTATGCTAAGTGAAATACGCCAGTCAGAGAAAGATAAATATCACATGATCTCACTCATTTATGGACTATAATGAACAATATAAACTGATGAACAAAAACAGATCCAGAGACAGAGAAGCATCAATCAGACCCTCAAACCTCAGAAGAAAGGTAGGGGAGGGTTGGGGTAAGATCAACCAAAGGACTTGTATGGATGCATATAAGCCTAACCAATGAACACAGACAACAGGGTGGTGAGGGCATGAGTGGAGGGAAATGGTGGGATAAGGACACATATGTAATACCTTAATCAATAAATTGAAAAAAGAACTAAGTATAATTATTACTCCCATTTTTCAAAGAATATCATAATAACTATATGACAAGTGATTATTAGAGTTATTACGGTGATCATTTTACAAGGTATATGAATGTCTAATCACTATATTGTACATGTGAAACTAATATAATATTGTATGTGAACTATAACAACAATAAATTTTTAAAAAGAAGAAAAAAATACGATGTCCTGGAATAAGAAGTAGGGGCACTGTTTTATATTAAGAGACTAAAGAAACAGAAACAAATGCAGTGTGTGAACTTTGATTCTATCTAGATTTGAAAAACCCAACTGAAAAATAATTTTTTTGCATGACATTTGAGAAAATTTGTATATGGAGTAGATACTAGATTATAAGGAACTGTTGTAAATTTCCATAAGCGTGAAAGTGTTATTGTGGTTTTGTGGGCCAGCATGCTTGTTCTCTGGAGATGAATGCTGAATACTTAATATATACAGAGAGAAAGCAAAATGTTAAAATTAGTAGTAAAATGTTAATTCTTGAATCCAGGTATAGACACTATGATTGTTTATAATACCATTCTTTCAAAGTTTTTGTATGTTTGAAAACCTTTGAAATAAAAAGTTGTAGGGAAAGACAAATAAAAACAGGCTTACCTCCAATAGGGAAATTTACACAGAAAAAAACCCCATGCACTTTTAAAATTCACATAATCATCCTGCCTGCCAACCACTGCATTCTCAACCTATATGCTAAGTGTATCAATACCTTTGCAATGTGTTCCCACTGCTAGCCCAATTTCTAAGCTAATAACAGGCAGATACAAACAGATCTTGGCTAATTTGGAGTTTCCTATTATCCAGTTATCTTTAATTAAAAATTTTTGTGTTGACTTCAGAGGGGAAGGGAGAGATAGAAACATCAATGATTACAGAGAATTATTGACTGGCTGCCTCCTGCACGCCCCCAACTGGGGATCGAGCCTACAACCCAAGCATGTGCCCTTACCAGGAAATGAACCATGACCTCCTGGTTCATAGGTCAATGCTCAACCACTGAACTACACTGGCCGAGCTATCCAGTTATTTTTGCTTGGTATCTATAACTTTCATTAATCAGAGGTAGGAGAATGCTATAGGTCACCTCCCCCACAATCTCACTACCTGTAGAATATTATAGTGGAAACAGCCCCAGACCTAATTCTGCCTTCATACAGGTATTTATCAGCAAACAGACACAAAACCAGTTGTATAACCTCTTCTGTAAACTTGATGAAGTCCCAGACCTTTTCTTTCAGATGCTCTTACTGAATCTTATATGAAAGGTCCAATCAAGGCAGGTGAGATATAGCAATATAATTGGAAGCAGGCAATAAAATCCTTTGATCTAATCCCCAAATGCAAATCCCCTGTGTAATCTTAGGCCCGGGCTACCATTTTAAAGGGTGTGGGCTACTAAGGTTAATGGAGTCTTTTTAATTTTGTAATAACACTTCTGTTGTTTCAGAAGCAATACCAGGCATTGTAGAGATTAGAAAATACAGAAAAATAGTAAAAGCTTTCTATATCCAAGCATACAAAAATCACTGCTATTAATATATCAGTACACATTTTTTGATCTCTCTGTGTTTGTGTTTTTGTATACACCCTCCCCCCCAACACACTTGCATTTTTAAAAATATTTTTTTAATTGATCTCAGAAAGGAAGGAAGAGGGGGAGAGAGAGAGAGAATCATCAATGATGAGAGGGAATCATTGATTGGCTCCCTCCTGCATGCCCCCTACTGGAAATCGAGCCCAAAACCCAGGCATGTGCCCTAACTGGGAATCAACCATGACTTCCTGGTTCATAGGTTGATGCCCAACCACTGAGCCACACTGGCCGGGCTGCATTTTTTACCAAAATGAAATTATGGTATTCTGTAATTTACTTTTTATTTTATTTTAATTTTAATTGAATTCATTGGGGTTGTAATGGGGCGACCCACGATTTTAGGGCAGCTTCCCAGGCTGCTTCGTCTGCAGCCTAGTTCCCTCTTGCTTCTGGGGAGTCCCCTTGTCTTACATACATAGAGGTGGAAAGACTTAGTTACATCTGGCAGTGCCAATTGGCCCATCGTCCTTGCTCTGCTCATGTCTGTCTAACTGCCTAATATATTCCCTCAAGGATCCTGGCTCTGAATTCTTTTGGGGAAAATGGACATTGGATTTCTTCTGTAATTACTTCCTGCTGAGGCAGGTCAGAAGTTTCTCTCAGATCCAAGAGATCCTTGCTGTCTGTCAGAGGGACGATGAGGCCTGGGCACAGAAGGAGGTGGGCTTGTGACCTGGCAGAGACAAACTGTAACAAAT
Organism: Myotis myotis; assembly: GCF_014108235.1. Lineage (NCBI taxonomy): Eukaryota > Metazoa > Chordata > Mammalia > Chiroptera > Vespertilionidae > Myotis > Myotis myotis. The sequence goes on from NW_023416346.1 coordinate 86,236,585, forward strand.
GGTCTGGTGGAAGAGAAAGAAACCATTTCAGTTTTAATAACCTCTATTGAAATAGAGTTTTTCTCTTTAAAATTATCCCTCTGTTTATTGACATACTAATTTATTTACTGTATTCAATTTGGCCTGATTGTTTGCATAAACACAACAAGAATGGTAACTGACTACCTTTGCTGGAATTTCATGATTGAATCTTTATGTGCCCCGTAGGGCCAGGAAGCCACGCCATCTAGCTGCCATCAGACCTGCCTGCAGTATCTGCTGAGTTAGGTGAATTCCTCACCTGCAGTGGCTCTACCCGGTCCCATTGTCCTTGCTTTAAGGTCCTTCTCAGCAGCCCTCCTACTCGTTGTGGCCCAGAGTGCGTGGGAGTTCTGCAGGGACACAGATGTGCCCTTATTGCTCCCCTTGTACTCTGACCAACCACCAGTGATGGTAGGGCATGGGCCTGATGCTCCAGCGCCAGCTATTTTCAGGGCTACCAAGCAAGATACCAAGCTTTCTCTATGGCACTCTTATTGGCTTCAAGTCTTCAGAGCTCAGACAGGGCTCTTTAAAACATGATACTCCAGTCAAAGTTTTTGGTCAATAAAACCACTATTGGAAACCAGTCTTATTGAATTTATGCAAAGAAATGTATTGCCATGATTTATTTATTAAGTATTGCCAAATTTCGGAGGAATTACATAAGGAGAAAAAGCTACTGACCTGCCTTAAGATCTTCTGATTTTCCTTGCCAGTCCTTTTTATGGACTCTCTAGAGTTGTAACAAAACAGTAGCTGTTTGGATTTCTTTTATCAGTCCCTCCTAAGTACTTTGGCATAGCTATTTACCCTCTGTTTAGGGAGGCAGAATATAAATTATTTACTCTTTCTGGCTTACTGGCCTGTATCATTTAATTAATTTCCTTTTAACATTTCTCTTCTCCTTCTTATTACATACACAACCTTTATAAATGTCATACTTTCAAATTATCCTTTAAACCTTCTTTCTATGTCCTTTAAAAATGCATAACCATGCCTCAGACCTACTCAGTAATTCCTTATTCTTAGAAATCTCAATCCTTTAATGATTACTATAAAGTAAACAGCCAGCATTTCTTAGATTACTAAGAACAGGTGCTTCCTTCCTTATGTAATTTCAAGTATATTGTATCAGTCTAATTTAGTATTGGAAGGGTTAAAGAGAACAAAACAGGACAGAGAAAAACTTGTTGTGCTTAGTAGCAGCTTGCAGCCTTGAGTGCAGCATAGTTCAGATAAGTAAAAGTCAACAAAAACTATCTCTCCCTGCTCTCCCTGCTGATGCCCCCCCTTTTCTGCATTAACCATTTACTCTGTCCTTAGCTGCTCTTCCTCCTAGATTTTTCCTTCTTTAAACCCCAGAGGCTCAAATCCTTCTCCTCTTTTACCACTTTTGACCTCTCTGACTATCCCCCTGTCCCCCAGCCTAGGGCTCCTCCATCTCAGCAGGCTGAGAGCCTACTACCTTATCTAGCAAATCCTACTGCCACTATCCCATCTCAAACCCGCTCCAAGCAGTTTTCAGCTCTCTTCCTCCCCGAGTCAGAGCAGATGCTGTCCCCAACAGAGACCTACTGTAAATCTATCAGGAAGGGCAGGCAGGTCGCAGGTTGCAGGTCTCAGGACCACATGATAAAAATCTGGCAGTCCCCCTCCCTCACCCCACATAGGCCATGAGAAAATGTACTAATCTTTACCCAACAAGTCTTTGTTTAAACTTCTTTGGGTTGTAACCTTCACAAATGTTATACCTTTAAATTGACCTTAGAATTCCAAAATGTTAACCTAACACAGCAAAATTATACATCAGAGAAAGGCAATTAAAAGTTCTCTACTGTCTTCCCCTTAAAGCTGGGTTTGCCCTATCTTTAAACAAACAACAGAACAAATACTCTCATGTGTACAGCCAGACGGCACAACGTAACTTTTAAAGGGGGTGGCGTAGTCCTCTCCGCGTCTCTTGAAGTCCTGAAAATTCTCAAGAAAACATTGTAAGGGGGTTGGCGAAGATGACTGACCCTGACACATTTTGACAAAGACAAATACAACAAAGAACAAACACAAAACAAACCAGACAAATGCAACCTAAGGTTGCCCAGACCAGGACCCCCAGACCAGGACGCCATCGCGTCCAGGCGGTTGGACTCTGAGGTTCCGCTGCATCCAGCCCTCTTTTGAGTCCTAAAGGGAACGTTCCACAGACAGATACCAGATTCTTACCTCCCCGCTGGAGGTCCAGGTGGCTCGTCGTTTTCGGATTGCAGTTTGGGGAGGAAAACACTCCGCCTCCCTGGGACCCGGAACCGAGACTGGAGTGTCCTCTCCTGGGGTGTCCGGGGTGTCCACTGGCAACTCGGCTGGAGTGGATCTCGCTGGGGGCCTCCAAATATAATGGGGGCAACCCACGGAGACGACCACCGGGGACTCAGATCAAGATTTAGGAGCCTTTATTAAGCTGGCCAGCAACTACAGTTACAGCACCCTGCTGAAGCAAAGGCTGAACTGCAGTGCCAACTACAGGAGTTACAGCGTTTCTATTTGCAAAAACCACAAAGTTAGTTACAAAGCCTTGTTTACACAATTTGTTCCCAACACAGTACAGCATCAGTATAGTGACTACCTTCCTATCGATGTGTTCTAGGAAGAGAGAGCACAGTGTACCCCGCCTGGCCGAAGTGCCAGATATGCAGCCCAGCACATTGTGACATTGGTTCACAAAATCATGCAGGTTTGAAGTGTACAACTCAACAAAACATCATCTGCACACTGCATCATGTGCCCATCACCCAGTCTTTTTTTGCCCCCATTTATCCCCCCTTTGCCACACCCCCCTTTCCTTCTGGTGAACACCACACTGTTGTCTGTGTCTATGTGTTATATATATATATATATACAGGGTGTCCCCCCAAAGTGTATACACACTTAATACCTGATAGCTCAATATTGAAAATGAAATGTATTTTAATAAGCATAGCCTTTATAATTATTAAAAGTGCATGTATACAATTTTTTTGGACACCCTAGATACATTCTTGGAGATGACACCCAACCAACTGAGCCACACCAGCCAGGACTAGTCTTATTAGTTTTGTCTACTTTCTTCATTGTCATATTTTCAGTGTGTTCACTCATTTCATTTATTTCTTGTAAAACAGAGGCTATGTTTAAAGGCTAAATGGATACAAGTTACCTATTTTTTGGCTAGAACACATGATAATGTTGTGTACCTTATGCTGAATCACTCTGAAGATGCATAATATAGTTTGATCCACCTTACTGGTTTTAAGATTGACCATTATTCTATTCTTCTATCCTGTCTATGCAAGTTTGGGAATGTCTATACAATAGTCCTAGTCAATCCATATATCTTAACATATCTAAGAAATGAGAAATCATTTTATCATAAACTATACTAATTAACAAAACCACTGGTGTTGATTGGAGATGAAGTTAACTGACCTTAGAGTGGCCCCTCTAGCTTCTGATTAGTATTATATCTTTTTTTGTTTTGTTTTTTATTAATCCTCATATGAGGACATTTTTCCATTGCTTTTTAGAGAGAATGGAAGGGAGGGGGGAGGGAGGGAGGCAGAGAGAGAATAGAAGGGAGGGAGGGAGGAGGAGGAGAGGAGGAGAAAAAGGAAGAGGAGAGAGAGAGAGAGAGAGAGAGAGAGAGAGAGAGAGAGAGAGAGAGAAACATCAATGTGAGACACATCAATTGGTTGCCTCCCGCATGCACCCCAACTGGCACCAGGGATCAAACAAGCAACCAAAGTATGTGCCCTTGACTGGGAATTGAACCTGAGTCCCCTCAGCGTGATGCTCTAATGACTGAGTAACCAGCCATGGCTGATTCGTCTTTTAAATACTGATTAATCAACCCTAGAATATGTAATATGTCCACCTGTGGTGGGGTATTCATGAAAACCACCAAACACATATATCAAATTTCATCAATTCTAAGGGGCACTTTTCTTTTTCAAATTGTAACCCTAATTCAGGATTCATTTCAGAATCAATGGGTCTTAAAATCACTGTTGTCAGGCAGCAGATGTAATTATCATAACCTCTGCTTGCATGAACTTGTTAGTTCATATTGTAGTATTTTGGTTAAATTATGTTCATTTTTATTTTCTATTTAAATCAGTATGTAATATTTTCTATTCAAAATATTATATAGTTATTTGGCAATAAAATGATTTTTCTTTCTTAGAGATACATTAAATAATGGTGTGGTGAAATTCAGGACATTGCACTTCATGTTAAAGTATTTAAAGTAAATTATAGATATCACACCAGTAAATAAAATCAGAGCTGTCTGTCCTTAAGAAAACCATCCTCAGAGATGGGGACTGCTCACACTGTGATAGATACAATGTCACCCTCCATTAGCATCTTGTCCTTTTAAAAAATGTTTTATTATGAAATATTTCAAATATATACATAAATAGATGGAACAGTCTAAGGAACTCTCTCATTTTATAAATCTTTTATTTTTCAGTTACAGTTGACGTACAATATTATATTGTTTCAGATGTACAACATAGTGATTAGACAGTTAAATAACTTACTAGAGGCCCGGTGCACAAAAATTTGTGCACTCGGGGGGGAAAGGGTGGTCCCTCAGCCCAGCCTGTGCCCTCTCGCAGTCTGGGACCCCTCGGGAGATAACAACCTGCTGGCTTAGGCCTGCTCCCGGGTGGCAGAGGGCAGACCCAATCCCTAGGTGCAGCCCCTGGTTGGGCTCAGAGCAGGGCCGATTGGGGAGTTGGGGCACCGCCCCCTGTCATGCACAGAGCAGGGCAGATTGGGAGGTTGCGATGCCACCCTCAGTCATGCTCAGGGTAGGGCCGATTGGGGGGGTGGGGCACCATCCCCTGTCACACACAGAGCAGGGCGGATCAGGGGGTTGGGGCGCCACCACTGTCACACTCAAGGCAGGGCCGATGGGGAGGTTATGGCTCTACCCTGTCACACACAGAGCAGGGCCCATGGGGGCTGGGGGTTAGGGTGCCACACCCTGTCACACAGAGCTGCAGGGCAATCAGGGGGTTAGGGAGCTCCCCCGTATCAGGCACAGAGCAGGGCTGATCAGGAGGTTGGGGTGCCTTCCCCTGTCACAAACAGAGCAGGGCCGATAGGGAGGTTGTGGCCCCACCCCGTGTCACACACAGAGCTGCAGGGCAATCAGGGGGTTTGGGCGCTGCCCCCTGTCATGCTGATCCCGGTGCCGGGAGGCTTCGCGGCTCCGCTGATCCCGGTGCTGGGAGGCATATTACCCTTTTACTATATAGGATAGAGGCCTGGTGCACATGTGGGGGCCGGATGGTTTTCCCTGAAGGGTGTCCTGGATCAGGGTGGGGGTCCCCACTGGGGTGCCTGGCCAGCCTGGGTGAGGGGCTGAGGGCTGTTTATAGCTGGTCACACACCCTTCAGAGTGGGGGTCCCCACTGGGGTGCCTGGCCAGCCTGGGTGAGGGGATGATGGCTGTTTGCAGCTGGTCACACACCCTTCAGGGTGGAGGTCCCCACTGGGGTGCCTGGCCAGTCTGGGTGAGGGGCTGAAGGCTGTTTTCAGGCCAACTGAAGCTCCCAACTGCTCCTTTGTTTCTTTTTCTTTTTTATTCTGGGCCAGCTTTAGCTCTGGCTCCAGCTCTGAGGCTTCTGCTGCTGAAAGAAGGTATCTGGTTTGTTTTGGTTCTATAATCGAAACACTTTATAACTCCAGCTCTAAGATCCCGGCCTCGCTGAAAGCAGGTTTCTGGGGTTTTGTTTAGCTTCTATATTCATTACAATGTTTCTTAAACTGCTGTCTCAGAAGCCGGCAAAACAGGCGGGGAGCGTTGGTTTCCTCCGTCACTGAAGCAAGCAAGCCTCATGTTAGTTTCAAGCTGCCTGGCTGCCGGCCGCCATCTTGGCTGGCAGTTAATTTGCATATCTCGCTGATTAGCCAATGGGAAGGGTAGCGGTTGTACACCAATTACCATGTTTCTCTTTTATTAGATAGGACTAGAGGCCTCGTGCATGAAATTCGTGCACTGGGGGGGGGTGTCCCTAGCCCAGGCTTCACCCTTTCCAATCTCGGGCCCCTGTGGAATTGGGCCTAAACCAGCAGTCGGATATCCCTCTCACAACCTGGGATTGCTGGCTCCCAACCGCTCGCCTGCCTGCCTGCCTCATTGCCCCTAACCGCTTCTGCCTGCCAGCCTGATAACCCCTTAACCACTCCCCTGCCAGCCTGATCGACACCTAACTGCTCCCCTGCTGGCCTGATTGCCCCCAACTGCCCTCCCCTGCTGTCCTGGTCACCCCTAACTGCCCTCCTCTGCAGGTCTGGTCCCCCCCAACTGCCCTCCCTGCTAGCCTAGTCGCCCCCAGCTGCCCTCCCTGCTGGCCTGGTCACCCCTAACTGCCCTCCCCTGCCGGCCATCTTGTGGCGGCCATCTTGTATGAGAGCATGATGGTCAATTTGCATTTTACCTCTTCATTATATAGGATGACGTGATCACCCTGATAAGTCTTGTACCCACCTAGCACCATACATAGTTATTATCTATATTCCCTATGCTGGACTTTGCATACCCATAACTATTTTTATAACTGGAGATTTGTACATCTTAATCCCTTCCCCTTTTTTTCACAAAAAATACACCAAATTAAAATAAATGAAAAAACAAAACAGAAACAAACTCATAGGTACAGAGAATATCTTGATGATTGTCAGGTGGGAGGGGGTTTGAGGGTATGGGTGAAAGAGTCTAAGGAACTCTTCAGATGCCCTTCACTCAGCTTTAACAGTTATCAATATGTGGTCAATCTTGTTTAATCTGTACTCCTACCTACTTCTCTTCCTACATTATTTTGAAGCAAATCCAAAGCATCATCTTGTTTCATTCATTAATATTTCAGTATGTATATCGAGTGGGGGGGTGGGGGGACAATGGGGGTATATGCACCCATTTTCAATACCTTAATCAATAAAGGAAAAAAAAGAAAAAAATTGTACAGATAAACACAATTGTTACCTCTAAAAATATTTATTTTTATAAATTAAATTTATTACTTATAATTTAATATCAAATATTCTATGTTCAAATTCCCAGTATTTGCAAATATGTCATATTTTTTCTTTTTTAAATTAATTTAATTTTTTAAAAATATGTTTTTATTGATTTTAGAGAAAGAGGAAGGGAGAGAGATAAAAACATTGATGAAAAAGAAACATCAATTGGCTGCCTCTTGCACGCCCCCTACAGGGGATTGAGCCCGCAACCCAGGTATGTGCCTTGACAAAGGAATCAAACTGGTAACCTGTTGGGTCGAGGCTCAACCATTGAGCCACACTGCCTGGACTAATTTAATTTTTTTCATCCCATTTATTCCGTCTGTCTTCTTCAACTGCCACACCTTCCTACAATCCCACTGCCATCACCACACTCTTGTCCATGTCCATAAATTGAGCTCTATGGACTCTGTCACAGCTACTCAGTTCTTCCTTTGTAGTATAAAACCAGCCATTGTTAATATGAATGGACATAGTTGTGCTCTAGTAAAATTTTATTTAAAAAACCCAAACAGTTGAAAGGTTAGATGTGGCCTAAAAGTCATAGTCTGGTGATTCCCTGATCTATAATAGTAGTTCTCAAATGTGTGTGTGTGTGTGTGTGTGTGTGTGTCAGAATCACTTGGAGTGCTTATAATAAAAAACACAGAGGCCAAGGCTTGATGGCTTCGATGTTTTTACCATGTTCCAAATTTACAAGTCTTCCTTTTATCTCTTTCATTTTTCTTATAATTTTTGTGTTAAATAAAATAGGTCATTTGTCTTTTAAAGTTTACCATAGTTGGATCAAGAGACCTGCTTTGATTCTGGTTGCTTTTTATTTGGTTTTTAGGGGGTTATTCTTGTTTTTGCATGTAGAGTGGGAAGAAGAAGCATACTTAATAGATGGATCTGTACTCTTCCAACAGTAGACACATAATGTGAGGCTGTTTTTACCGTCCCCATTAGTTCCAAAAGAACAACTTAGAGTCAATGAAAGGCAGAGCTGAAAGCCCTTTATAGCACTTAAAAACCTTATTTTACAGATGAGGGAATATATACCTAGGGATGGAAAAAGAGGCCCAGCATCACACCACACAATAGTGATGGCATTAGTTTTAATTAATTGATTTAGTTTTTATTGTTTATTGAAGTATAATTGACAAATAAAAATTGTGTATATTTAAGGTGTACAACTTGATGCTTGGTGTGGATATATTGTGAAATAATCACAACAATAAAGCCAAGTGATATCTCTATTACCTCACATAGTTATTATTTTCTTTCTTTCCTCCTTTAATTTTATAATGAGAACATTTCAGATCTACTCTCTTAGAAAATTCCAAGTATACAATACAGTATTGTTAACTATAATCACATCACTATACATTAAATCTCCAGAACTTAACATACATAGCTGAAACTTTATGCCTCTTGACAACATCTCTCCACTTTTCCCTCCCCCACAATCCCTGACAACCGTCATTATACTCTCTATATACTTCTGAGAGACTGACTAATTTAGATTCCACATATAAGTGGAATTATGCACTATTTGTCTTTCTGTGTCTGGCTCATTTCACTTAACATGATGTCCTCCAAGTTCATCCATGTTGAAAACTGCAGGATTTTCTTCTATTTTAAGGTTGGTTAATATTTCATTGTGTTTGTACACTCATCCATTTGTTCATCTGAATAATTAGGTTGTTTCCATATCTTGGCTGTTGGGAATAATGCTGCAATAAACATATATACACCAAAACCAGATAAAGACACCAAAAAAAAAAATTGACAAGCCAATATTGTTGATGAACATAGATGTGAAAATCCTCCACAAAATTCTAGCAAATCAGATCGAGCATTACATTAGAAAGATCATACACCATGACACTGGTGATGCAAGGATGGTACAATATCTGCAAATCAATAAACATGATACATCACATAAACAAATTGAGAGACAAAAATCACATAATCATATCAATCAATGCAGAAAAAGCATTTGACAAAATCCAACATCCTTTCTTGATAAAAACTCTCAGCAAAGTGGGAATAGAGGAATCATAGCTCAACATAATAAAAGCCTTATATAACAAACTCTTGGACCAGCCCCATCCAAGCAGGCCTCCTGCACACAAAGGGTGGCTCTACTGCCTGAACTTGAGCCTGGGCATGTAGACACTGGGAATCTGTTTCCCAAAGAGCGTGATTGCGCCACCAGACCCTACGCCCACAGAGTGGCTCCACTGAATTTGAGCCTGGGCGCTCGGACACTGGGAATCTGTTTCCTGCAGAGTGCACTCATGCAACCAGACCCCTACACCCACACAGAGCAGCTCCACTACCTGAATTTGAGCCTGTGGGTGCGGACACTGGGAATCTGTTTCCCACAGAGCACACTCATGCAACCTGAACCCACGGCCACACAGGGTGGCTCCGTTGCCTGAATTTGAGCCTGGGCATGTGGAAACTGGGAGGCTGTCTGCCGCAGCACGCACTCTCGCAACTAGACTCCATGCCCACACATGGCGGCAGTGCCACCAGACTTTGATTCTGGACAAGCGCACAGGGAAGTCTGTTCTACACAGCACAGGAGTGGACATCCTGCCGACACAGGGCAGCTGTGAAACCCGGTCCCCTAAGCAGACCAGGGACCCTGATTCTCTGTGAAAGAGGCAGTACTAAGCACCAGTGATTTGACTGTTTCTCAGTGCGTGTGCTTAGGATCCCTGATTCCCAGTGCACACACTAAGAGCCAGTGACTCCAATTCTCAGTGCATGCTCACACAAGTACCCTGATTCTCGGCGTGTGGCCACACCAAAAAACAGAGACTCTGATACTCGATTCTCTGCACCAGCATAGGGGGACTCTGACTCCTGGTATGCACTAGGGACTCTGATTTTCTGCACATGCCAGCGAGGTGTAGCCAGGGTCACTGATTCTAGGTGCATGCACAAGGCTGCACTGAGTGCTGATGACTCTAATTCTGTGTGAGTGTGGCTCCCACCAACCCACAGCACCTACACGTCTTGGTGTCAGAGTTCTTCAGTGACATTCGAGTGGCACAAAGCTCCCACTGCACACGGCCCAGGCTTCCATCACTCAGCGTTTGAACCTTCTGGTGATAGTTAGAATGGGGAGACAACAAAACAATCCCCAGAGGAAAGAAAAGAGGAATCACCAAGAAAGGAAATAAGTGAAATGCAGACATGCAACATTACAGAAAAAGAATTCAGAGTAATGGTCATACAGTTCATACACTGGATGGACAAGAAAATCAACAACCTATGCAAAAATCAAGAATAAATCAAAAGTGATATTGCCACAATAAAAAACACCATGGAAGGTTTCAACAGTAGACTAGAAGAAGCAGAGGACCCAATTAGTGAGTCAGAAGATAAGGTGCAGAAACAAGCCCAATCTGAACAGCAACTGGAGAAAAAAATTAAAAAACAGGAGGAGAGCCTAAGGGAGCTTTGGGACAACACAATACAAAGTAACATACATGTAATATGGCTATCAGAAGGACAAGAAGAGCAGCACGATTAGAAAATCTATTTGAAGAAATAATGACAGAAAACTTCCCTGATATGGGGAAGACAAAAGTTACTGAAGTACAGAAAGTCCCCAGATCCCAAAAGATGCACACTAGGACACGTCATAATTACAATGGCAAATGTTAACAACAAACAGAATCTTAAAGTCTGCAAGAGAGGGACAGAGAGTTACCTACAAAGGATCCCCCATCAGATTATCAAATGATTTCTCAACAGAAACACATCAGCCCAGAAAATAATGGAAGGAAGTATACAAAATGATGCAAAGCAAAGGACTGAGTCCAAGAATACTCTATCCAGCAAGACTACCAATAAAAATTGAAGGGGAAATCAGGAGTTTCGTAGAAAAAAAAAAAGGCTAATGGAGTTTATCAATACCAAGCCAGCAATGCAATAAATGCTAAAGGGAATGCTGTAAAAAGAAGAAATAGAAAGGGAGGAAGGAACACAGGCATAAAGTACAGAAATGGCTACAAACTATTGCCTATGAACAATAACTTTAAACGTAAACGGATTAAATACTCCAATCAAAAGCAATCAAGTGGCTGAATGGATAAAAAAACATGACCCATATATATGCTGTCTATAGGAGATTCACCTCAGAACAAGGGACTCACACAGACTGAAAGTGAAGGGAAGGAAAAATATCTTTCAGACAAATGGGAATGAAAAAAATACTGGGGTAGCAATACTTATATCTGACAAAAATAGACCTCAAAGTGAAGACCATAACAATAGACAAGAAAGGCCACTTCATAATTCTAAAGGCGTCAATAAAACAAGAGGCTATTACTCTGATAAACATTTATGCACTCAATGCAGGAACACCAAAATACATAAAAAAGCTTCTGGAAGAAATCAGGAGAGAGATAGATAGCAACACAATCATAGTTGGAGACATTAATGCCCCATTAACATCACTGGATAAATCCTCTAGACAAAAAATTAGCAAAGAAACATCAATCCTAAACGACTCACTGGATCAGATGGACTTAATCAACATCTTTAGATCATTCCATCCAAAAACTACAGAATATACATTCTTCTCAAGTGCACGTGGGACATTTTCAAAGATAAACTACATATTGGAACACAGGCAGTGTCTCTCCAAATTCAAGAGGATTGAAATCATATCAAGCATCTTCTCAGATTGCAATGGCATAAAATTAGTAATCAACTACAGTAAAAACAATCATAAAAATTCAAACACTTGGAGGCCAAATAGCACACTATAAAACAATAGTGGGTAACAAAAGAGATCAAAGAAATCATTAAAATCACCCTGGAAACAAATGACAATGAAAACACAGCCATCCAAATTCTTTGAGACACAGTGAAAGCAATCCTGAGAGAGAAGTTCATAGCATTACAGGTCTACCGCAAAAAAAAAAAAAAAAAAAAAAAAAAAAAAAAAAAAAAACAAAACAAAAAAAAACAAAAAACAAAACAAAACAAAACAAAAAAAACACCTAGAGAAACTGGTAATAAACCATCTAACTCTGCAACTTGAAGAATTAGAAAGAGAACAACAAGGAAAACCCAGTGTGAGCAGAAGGAAGGAAAATAAAGATCAGAGCGGAAATATATGACATAAGAACAAAAAACCAAAACGAAACAAAAAAAATCAATACAAAAGATCAATACAAAAGAAGCCAGGAGCTGGTTTTTTGAGAGGATAAACAAGATTGATGAACCTATAGCCAGGCTCACCAAGAAGCAAAAAGAGAGGACCCAAATTAACAAAATCAGAAACAAAAGAGGTGAAATAACAACAGACCCCAGAAAAATACGAATAATCGTAAAAAAAAATAGTATGAGCAACTCTACTCCAACAAACTGTTCGACCTACGAAAAATGGACATAGTCCTAGAAAAATACGACCTTCCAAAACTCAACCAGGGGGACTCAAAAAATCTGTATAGGCCAATAACTATGGAGGAAATTGAAGCAGTAATCAAAAAACTTCCAACAAACAAAAGTCCTGCACCAGACTACTTCACAGGGGTGTTTTATCAAACATTCAAAGAAGAAATAAAACGTATCTTCCTTTGACTATTCCAAAAAAATTCAAGAGAAAGGAGCCCTTCCAAGCTCTTTCTATGAAGCCAACATTACCCTAATCCCAAAACCAGATAAAGACAATACAAAGAAAGAGAATTATAGGCCAATATCCCTCATGAACCTAGACACCAAAATCCTCAACAACATTCTAGGAAATCGAATCTAGCATTACATTAGAAAGATCGTACACCATGACCAAGTGGGATTTATTCCGGGGATGCAAGGATGGTACAATATCTGCAAATCAAAAAATGTGATACAACACATAAACAAACTGAGAGATAAAAACCATATAATCATATCCATTGATGCAGAAAAAGCATTTTACCAAATCCAACACCCTTTCTTTTTTTAAAATATATTTTATTGATTTTCCACAGAGACGAAGGGAGAGAGATAGAAAGCTAGAAACATCGATGAGTGAGAAACATCGATCAGCTGCCTCCTGCACACATCCTACTGGGGATGTGCCCACAAACAAGGTACATGCCCTTGACCGGAATCGAACCTGGTACCCTTCAGTCTGCAGGCCGACGCTCTATCCACTAAGCCAAACCATCAGGGCCCAACACCCTTTCTTTTTTTTCTTTTTTTTTTCTTTTTCTTATTTTTATTTTTTATTTTTTTTATTTGCTTAAAGTATTACAAAGAGTTTACATATGTCTCCTTTTTTTCCCCCCGCCCTTGACAATCCCCTGGCCTACCCTACTCCCCAGTGTCTTATGTCCATTGGTTATGCTTATATGCATGCATACAAGTCCTTTGGTTGATCTCTTACCCACCCCCCTCCTGTCCTCCCACCCTCCGAGGCCTTCCGGATGTAGTTTGAAAATCTGTTCGAGGCAGCTCTGCCTCTGTATCTATTTTTGTTCATAAGTTTATGATGGTCTTTATTATCCAGAAATGAGTGAGATCATGTGGTATTTTTCCTTCATTGACTGGCTTATTTCACTTAGCATAATGCTCTCCAGTTCCATCCATGCTGTTACAAATGGTAAGAGTTCCTTCTTTTTTACAGCAGCATAGTATTCCAGCGTGTAGATGTACCACAGTTTTCTAATCCATTCATCTACAGATGGGCACTTAGGCTGTTTCCAGATCTTAGCTATGGTGAATTGTGCTGCTATGAACATACGGGTGCATATATCCTTTCTCACTGGTGTTTCTGGTTTCTTGGGATATATTCCTAGAAGTGGGATCACAGGGTCAAATGGAAGTTCCATTTGTAGTTTTTTGAGGAAACTCCATACTGTCTTCCATAGTGGCTGCACCAGTCTGCATTCCCACCAGCAGTGCACAAGTGTTCCTTTTTCTCCACATCCTCTCCAGCACTTGCCGTTTGTTGATTTGTTGATGATAGCCAGTCTGACAAGTGTGAGATGGTACCTCATTGTTGTTTGGATTTGCATCTCTCGGATGATTAGTGACTTTGAGCATGTTTTCATATGTCTCTTGGCTTTCTGAATGCCCTCTTTTGAAAGGTGTCTATTTAGGTCCTTTGCCCATTTTTTGATTGGATTGTTTATCTTCCTTTTGTTAAGTTGTATGAGTTCCCTATAAATTTTGGAGATTAGGCCCGTATCAGATATGACATTGGCAAATATGTTTTCCCACGCAGTGGGTTTTCTTGTTGTTTTGTTGATGGTTTCTTTTGCTGTGCAGAAGCTTTTTATTTTGCTGTAGTCCCATTTGTTTATTTTCTCTTTAGTTTCCAATGCCCTAGGAGCTGTATCAGTGAAGAAATTGCTTCGGCATATGTCTGAGATTTTGTTGTCTTTGGATTCTTCTAGTATTTCTATGGTTTCCTGTCGTATATTTAAGTCCTTTATCAATTTTGAATTTATTTTTGTGTATGGTGTAAGTTGATGGTCTAGTTTCATTTTCTTGCATGTATTTGTCCAATTTTCCCAACACCATTTATTGAAGAGACTATCTTGACTCCATTGTATGTTCTTGCCTCCTTTGTCAAATATTAATTGAGTGTATTGGTTGGGGCTGATTTCTGGGCTCTCTATTCTATTCCATTGATCTATATGTCTGTTCTTGTGCCAGTATCAGGCATTTTTAGAACAGTGGCTTTGTAATACAGCTTGATATCTGGTATTGAGATCCCACCTACTTTGTTCTTTCTCAGGATCGCTGCAGCTATTCGGGGTCGTTTTTTATTCCAGATGAATTTTTGGAGAGTACGTTCTAGGTCTGTGAAGTATGCCATGGTATTTTAAAGGGAAGTGCATTGAATTTATAGATTGCTTTGGGCAGTATGGATATTTTAATGATGTTGATTCTAACAATCCAAGAACACGGTATGTTCTTCCATCTCTTTATGTCTTCCTCTATCTCTTTTTTCAATGTCCTGTAGTTTTCTGAGTAGAGGTCTTTTACCACTTTAGTTAAGTTTATTCCTAGGTAGCTTAAGTTTTTTGGTGCGATGGTAAATGGGATTGCTTTTTTAGTCTCTCTTTCTGCACATTCACTATTGCTGTATAGAAATGCCATAGATTTCTTGGCGTTAATTTTGTATCCTGATACATTGCCGAATTCTTTTATTAAGTCTAATAGTTTATTGATGGAGCCTTTAGGGTTTTTTAAGTATAATATCATGTCATCTGCAAATAAGGACAGTTTTACTTCTTCTTTTCGAATTTGGATGCCTTTTATTTCTTCTTCTTGTCAAATTGCAATGGCTAATACTTCCAGTACTATGTTGAACAGGAGTGGTGAGAGTGGGCATCCCTGTCTTGTTCCTGTTCTTAGGGGAAATGGTGTTAGTTTTTGTCCATTGAGTATGATGTTGGCTGTGGGTTTGTCATATATGGCTTTTATTATGTTGAGGTATGATCCTTCAATTCCCACCTTGCTGAGAGTTTTTATCAAAAATGGGTGTTGAATTTTGTCAAACGCTTTTTATGCATCAATTGATATGACTATGTGTTTTTTTTTTCTTTCAGTTTGTTTATGTGATGTATCACGTTTATTGATTTGCGGATATTGTACCATCCTTGCATCCCTGGGATAAATCCTACTTGGTCGTGGTGTATGATCTTTCTGATGTACTGCTGGATCCGATTTGCTAAGATTTTGTTGAGGATTTTGCCATCTATGTTCATGAGGGATATTGGCCTGTAATTCTCTTTCATTGTGTTGTCTTTACCTGGTTTTGGTATTAGGATGATGCTGGCTTCATAGAATGAGCTTGGAAGTGTTCCTTCCTCTTGGATTTTTTGTAGTAGTCTGAGGAGGATAGGTTTTAGTTCTTCCTTGAATGTTTGGTAAAACTCCCTTGTGAAGCCATCTGGTCCTGGGCTTTTGTTTGCTGGAAGCTTTTTGATGACTGCTTCAATTTCTTCTGTAGTTATTGGCGTATTGAAATTTTTAGATTCTTCCTGATTAAGTTTTGGAATGTTGTATTTTTCTAGGAATATGTCCATTTCCTCCAGGTTGTCTAGTTTGTTGGAGTAGAGTTGTCCATAGTATTTTTTAACAATCATTTGTATTTCTGTGGGATATGTTGTTATTTCGCCTCTATCATTTCTGATTTTGTTGATTTGTGTCCTTTCTCTTTGCTTCTTGGTGAGCCTGGCTAGAGGTTTGTCAATCTTGTTTTTCCTTTCAAAGAACCAGCTCTTTGTTTCATTGATTTTCTGTATTGTTTTTTTGGTCTCTATGTCATTTATTTCTGCTTTAATCTCTATTATCTCCTTCCTTCTGCTCACTCTGGGCTTTTCTTGTTGCTCTCTTTCTAATTCTTTGAGCTGTAGATTTAGATGATTGACTACCTTTTTTCTTGTTTGTTGAGATAGGCCTGTAGAGCTATAAACTTCCCTGTCAGGACTGCTTTCATTGCGTTCCAAAGGTTTTGGATTGTTGTGTTTTCATTGTCATTAGTTTCCAGGATGTTTTTAATTTCTTCTTTGATCTCATTGGTAACCCAATCAGTATTTAATAACACGCTATTCAGCTTCCAAGTGTTTGAGTATTTTGAGTTGTTTTTATTGTAGTTTATTTCTAATATTATGGCCTTGTGGTCTGAGAAGATGCTTGGTATGATTTCAATCTTCTTGAATCTGGGGAGACTTTGTTTGTGGCCCAATATGTGGTCTATTTTTGAATCTGTCCCATGAGCATCTGAGTGGAATGTGTATTCCGTGGCTTTGGGGTGTTCTGAAGATGTCAATTAAGTCCATCTGATCTAGTGAGTCATTTAGGATCGCTGTTTCTTTGCTGAGTTTTTGTCTAGCGGATTTATCCAGTGATGTCAGTGGTGTATTAAAGTCCCCTACTATGATTGTATTGTTGTCGATCTCTCCCCTGATATATTCCAGGAGTTTTCTTATGTATGTGGGTGCTCCTGCATTGGGTGCATATATGTTTATCAGGGCTATATCCTCTTGTTGTATTGATCCCTTTAGTATTATGAAGTGGCCTTCCTTATCTCTTGTTATGGCCTTCACTTTGAGGTCTATTTTGTCTGATATAAGTATTGCTACCCCAGCTTTTTTTTCATTTCCATTTGCCTGAAAGATATTTTTCCATCCCTTCACTGTCAGTCTGTGTGAGTCCCTTCTAATGAGGTGGGTCTCTTGTAGACAGCAAATATATCGTCATGTTTTTTTTATCCATTCAGCCACTCGATGTCTTTTGATTGGACCATTTAGTCCATTTACGTTTAAAGATATTATTGAAAGGTACTTGCTTGTAGCCATTTCTATTTTTTTGTGTGGCTGTTTTCTTTCTGGGCTTTTTAGTTCTTCTTTTTACACCAGTCCCTTTAGCATTTCTTGCATTGCTGGCTTGGTGGTGATAAACTCCCTTAGCCTTTTTTTGTCTGTGAAGCTTCTTATTTCCCCTTCAATTTTGAATGATAGCCTTGCTGGATAGAGTATTCTTGGATTCAGTCCTTTGCTTTGCATCACTTTGTAAATTTCTGTCCATTCTTTTCTGGCCTGATGTGTTTCTGTTGAGAAGTCATTTGATAATCTGATGCGGGATCCTTTGTAGGTAACTCTCTGTTTCTCTCTTGCAGGCTTTAAGATTCTCTCTTTGTCTTGTACATTTGCCATCGTTATTATGACATGTCTTGGTGTGGGTCTTTTGGGGTTCATCTTGCCTGGGACTCTCTGTACTTGTGTAACTTTTTTCTTCCCCATATCTGGGAAGTTTTCTGTCATTATTTCTTCAAATAGATTTTCTAATCCTTTCTGCTCTTCTTGTCCTTCTTGCAGCCCTATTATGCGTATGTTACTTCATTTCATGTTGTCCCGAAGCTCCCTTAGGCTCTCCTCCTGCTTTTTAAGTTTTTTCTCCAGTTGCTGTTCAGATTGAGCTTGTTTCTCTGTCTTATCTTCTAATTCACTAATTCGGTCCTCTGCTTCTTCTAGTCTGCTGTTGAAACTTTCCATGGTGTTTTTGATTGTAGCTATATCACTTTTCTTTTTCTTTTTCTTTTTTTTTTTTTTTTGATTGTGAGAGTGTGTTTATTAAAGCTGAGACGGTAAAACAAAAGAAGGGATTAAGGCAGAAGAAGCAACAGGTCAGAGAAGTCAGAAAAAAGGAGGCCTTGGGGACAGGTTCAGAGGGTGAGCCTGGATGGTCTGCCGCTACCCACTGCTCCCCTGAAAGCAAGTATCATGGGGTCCCTAGAGTCAGGAGAAAAACAGCAAAGATACAAGGCATGGGCGTGCTCTTGAGAGAACTCACCTTGTGTCTTTGTCTTGAGTCTTGACATGGAATTATTGTCAATCACTCAGGCTCACCAAACCCTTGGCTGAGCTGGCCCGGTACAGGATTAAATCGGACAGAGACAGACAGTTCCTTTCCAGGGAGAAGGCTGAGCATATTGACAGGCGAGTAGAAAGAGGGATAGAAATAAGAGAAAGAACGTTCTGTGAAGGTCCGGCCTTTATATTACTCATCTGTCACAGGTTCTTGTTTCTTGAAGAGGAACTTGATGGGTTCACAGAGTAGGTCTGGGTTTGTGGTTCCCGTGGGTACTCACAAGAAAAGGGTCTAATTCAGGATAAGTGACCCCAGCAAGGTCTCTGCTGGGGTCCAACCCCAGCAGGTCCGGGGGTCCCCAAAGATGTGGACGGAGTCGGCGAAGAAGGAATGACACGGAGACAGCGTTCAGTTGATCAGCAGCCTAGCCAGGATCTCTAGCCAAGTTCTGGTCAGGATCTCCAGCAAAGTTCTGGTTAGGATCTCCAGCCAGGTTCTGTGTCCATGTTCTCTTGCTAGGTTCTCCAGCCAGGTTCTCCAGCCAGGTTCTGTAGCCATGTTCCCTCGCTAGGTTCTCCAGCCAGATTCTGTCCAGGTTCTCCAGCCAGGTTCAGTCACCAGGTTCTAGTCAGGTTCTCTTCCCATGTTCTATCCAGGTTCTGTAGCCAGGTTCTGTCTCTAGGTTCTTCAGCCAGGTTCTCTCGCTAGGTTCTGTCTCTAGGTTCTGTGGCCAGTTTCTGTCCAGGATCTTTTGCCATGTTCTCTCGCTAGGTTCTGTCTCTAGGTTCTGAGGCCAGTTTCTGTCCAAGATCTTTTGCCATGTTCTCTCCAGCGAAGTTCTTCTGTCTCTAGGTTCTGTGTAGGTTCTGTGTCTAAGTTCTGTCTGTAGCTATATCACTTTTCATTTCTTCCTGATTCTTGCATAGGCTGTTGATTTTCTCATCCATCCGGTGAATGAATTGTACAACCATTATTCTGAATTCTTTTTCTGTCATGTTGCATGCTTCAACTTCATTAATGTCCTTTGTTGGAGACTCCTCATTGTCTTTCATCTGGGTGTTGTTTCGTCTCTTCATTCTGATTATCTCCCAATAGTTCAAACGTCGAGTTGCGTGGGCCTGGGCCATGTTCAGTGGGAGCCTCCCACCACCCTAGTATCACTGAAGAGCTCTGACACTAAGATGTGTGGTTGTTGTGGGTTGGTGGGAACCAGGCTCGCTCAGAGTCAGTGTTGTCAGCGCTCAATGTGGCCTCGTAAGCGCCCTTAAAATCAGGGACCCTGCATGCACCTTGCTGAAACAGAGACCCCCCTGAAGCGTGTTGAAAACCAGAGCCTCCTAGCATGCGCCGGAGTCAGAGTTCCCCAAGAATCCAGTATCAGAGTCTCTGTTGCTTCACGCGACCTTGCCTTGAGAATCAGCATCCTTGTGTGCCCTTGCACCAGGAATTGGAGTCACTGGCTCTTAGTATGAATGCACAGGAAATCAGGATCTCAGGCGCAGGTGATAAGAAACACAGTCAAGTCACTGGTGCTTGGTGCTGCCTCCTGCCCAGAGAATCAGGGTCCCTGGGCCTGTGATACGCGGGACAAACTCAGCCCAGGGCTCCGAAGCCAGCAGTGAGCGTAGGCTCAGGTAGGCTCAGTTCCTGGGGTTCCCGAGTTTGCTCCCAGCCCAGGACTCCTGAACCCGGCCCTATGCGGGATCAGTTCCAAGGTGCTCACGCACTTCCAGGCTAAAGTTCCTGGAGCACTGAGGCCTCCGCAAGGGGTGGGTCTATCAGTTAGTTACTCTGGCGCTGCCTGCAAGCCTGTAGGAAGGGGGGATGGGCTCTGTTACTCACAGATCTGCCGCGGGGATTTCTGAACTTCTGGTATCCACAGGTCTGTAGCTGTGGTCACAGGTCTCTGTCCCCAGTGGCTGCAGGGTCCTGGTATGCGTCTGAGATCAGACTGGGTGGTGCTGAGGCCAGGATCCTAGTCTCAAGCAGCTCTGTTCCCCAAGATGGCATGGTCACCGTGCCTGTGCTGGCCGCCCAGGAGTGTCCGCGCACAACACACTTTCTTGTTCAAAACTGTCAACAAGGTGGGAATAAAAGGTTCATACCTCAACATAATAAAAGCCATATATGACAAACCCACAGCCAACATCATACTCAATGGGCAAAAATTAAAACCATTTCCCCTAAGAACAGGAACAAGAGAGGGATGCCCACTCTCACCATTCCTGTTCGACATAGTACTGGAAGTACTAGCCATGGCGATCAGACAAGAAGAAGAAATAAAAGACAACCAAATTGGAAAAAAAGTGAAACTCTCCTTATTCGCAGATGGTATGATATTGTACATAGAAAACCCCAAAGACTCCATCCAAAAAGTACTAGACTTAATGCATGAATTCGGCAATGTAGCAGGATACAAAATTAACACCCAGAAGTCTATGGCTTTTCTATACACCAATGATGAACTCACAGAAAGAGAAATTTAAAAAGCAATCCCATTTACCATTGCAACAAAATTAAGATACCTACGGATAAACTTAACTAAGGATATAAAGGACTTGTACTCAGAAAGTTTCAGGATGCTAAATAGAGAGATAGAGGAATATATGAACATGTTCCTGGATTGGTAGAGTCAACATCATTAAAATGTCCATACTACCCAAAGCAATCTATAATTCAATGCAATCCCCATTAAAATACCAACAGCATACGTCAAAGACCTGGAACAAATTTTCCAAAAATTCATCTGAAATAAAAAAAGACCCCTAATAGCTGCAGCAATCCTGAGAAAGAAGAACAAAGTAGGTGGGATCGCAATACCAGATATCAAGCTGTACTACAAAAGAATTCATAAAAATCTTAGAAGAAGCCAAAGGCAGCAAAATAGCAGACATTTGTTGTAGCAGTATCTTTACCGATACAGCTCCTAGGGTAATGGAAAGTAAAGAGAAAATAAACAAATGGACTACATCAAAATAAAAAGCTTCTGCACAGCAAAAGAAACCATCAGCAAAGCAACAAGTAAGCCCACTGTATGGGAGAACATATTTGCCAATGCAATCTCTGATAAGGTTTTTATCTCCAAAATTTACAGGGAACTCATACATCTTAACAAAAGGAAGATAGACAATCCAATAAAAAAAATGGGCAAAGTACCTAAATAGACACTTTTTGAAAGAGGACATTCAGAAAGCCAAGAGACATATGAAAACACGCTCAAAGTCACTATTCATCCGAGAGATGCAAATCAAAACAACAATGAGGTATCATCTCACACCTGTCAGGATGGCTGTCAACAACAAATCAACAACCAACAAGTGCTGGAGAGGATGCGGAGAAAAAGGAACCCTCCTTCACTGCTGTTGGGAATGCAGACTGGTGCAGCCACTGTGGAAAACAGTATGGCGTTTCCTCAATAAATTAAAAATGGAACTGCCATTTGACCCAGTAATATTGCTTCTATGAATATATCCCAAGAAAATAGAAATACCAATCCGAAAGTATATATGCACCCCTATGTTCATAGCAGCACAATTTACAATAGCTGAGATTTGGAAACAGCCTAAATGCCCATCAGCAGATGAATGGATTAGAAAACTGTGGTACATCTACACAGTGGAATACTACACTGCTGTAAAGAAAGAAGGAATTCTTACCATTTGCAACACCACGGAACTGGAGAACATTATGCTAAGTGAAATAAGGCAGTCGGAGAAAGATAAATATCACATGATCTCACTCATGTGGGATAAAATGATCAATATAATTTGAGGAACAAGAATAGATACAGAGACAATTGGTAGGGTGGGGGTGGTGGTTAGAGAGCAACCAAAGTATTTGTATGCATGCATATTAGCATAACCAATGGACACAGACAATAGGGCGGCGGGCGCTTGCCCCAGGTGGGAATGGCTGGGCAGGGGAGTCAATGGGGGAAAAGGAGATATATGTAAAACTTTAGACAATAAGTAAATAAAATAAAATAAAAATAAACATAAGTACACAGATATCTTTTTGAGATACTGACAGTTATGAGGTGATATCTCATTGTGGTTTTAATTTGCATTTCTCTGATTATTAGTAAAATTGAGCATTTAAAAATATATATCTATTAGTCATCTGTCTGTCCTCTTTTGAGAAGAATCTATTCAGGTTCTCAGCCCAATTTTTAATTGAATTTTTTGTGGAATTTTGGGGTGTTGAGTTGTATGAGATCTTTGTAAATTTTGGATATTAACCCCTTGTCAGATTAGGACTGCTTTTACTGTGTCCCATAGATGTTGGGTTGTTGGGTTTATATTTTCATTTGTTTCAAAATGCCTTTTGATTTCTCCCTTGATCTCATTGTTAATCCATTCATTTTTGAGTAACATATTATTTACCTTTCATATTTTTGTGTGTTTTTTGGTTTATTTCTTGCAATTGATTTATAGTTTCATACTGTTGTTGTCAGAGATGTTTAATACGATTTTAATCTCCTTAAATTGGCCAGACAGTGGAAATGTTCATTGTAAAGTTGAAAACAATGTATATTCTTCTGCTTTTTGGTGAAATGCTCTGAAAATATCAATTAAATCCATCTGGTCTAATGTATCATTTAAGGCCGCTATTTTCTTGTTGATTTCCTATGTTGAAGATCTATCTATTGATGTCATAGGGTGTTAAAATTCTTTACAATGACTGTTACTGTCACTCTTTCCCTTTATATCCGTAAAGGTTTGCTTTATATATTTAGGTGCTACTATGTTGGGTGGATAAATGTTTACAAGAGTTATATCCTCTTGTTTGATTGATCCCTTTATAATTACACAATGTCTTTCTTTGTCTCTTATAATAGCCTTCATTTAAAAATCTATTTTGTCTGATATAACTAACTATTGGTACCTCAGAGGTTTTTTGTTGTTTTTTCCATTGGATGAAATATCTTTTTTTTCTCACTTTACTTTCAGTTTGTGTGTGTCTTTTTATCTGAAGTGTATCTCTTGTAGATGGCATATATATGGTTCTTGTTATCTTATTCATTCAGCTACTCTATTTCTTTTAATTGAAGTATTTAATCCATTTACATTTAAAGTGGTTATTGATAGGTACATATGTATTACCATTTTGTTATTCATATTTATGTTCCTCTTTTTTTTTCTTCTTCTTGAAGAAGTCCTATTAATATTTGCAATACTACTTTGATGGCCATGACCTTCTTTATTTTATTTTATTTTATTTTATTTTATTTTATTTTATTTTATTTTATTATTTTATTTTTTCTAGGACGCTCTTTATTTCACCTTTAATTTTAAATGATAGCTTTGCTGTGTAGAGTAGTCTTGTTTGTAGGTCCTTGCTTTTTATCACTTTGAATATTTCATGCCAATCTCTCTCACCTGAAACGTTTCTGTTTAGAAATCAACTGATGGTCTTATGGGAGTGCCTTTGAAGGTAACTAATTGTCTTTCTTTTGCTGCTTTTGGGATCCTCTCATTATCTTTAACCTTTGCTATTTTAATTACGATGTGTATTGTTGTCAGCCTCTTTGGGTTGACTTTGTTTGGGAATGTCTGCTCCTTCTGAATTTGTGTGCCTTTTTTCTTCACCAGGTTAGGGAAGTGTTTTGTGATTATTTTGTCAAACAGGTTCTCTTCCCATTCTCGCTTTCTTCTCCTTCTGGTACCTCTATGATGTGAATGTTGTTACATTTCATGTTATGTCTGAAGCATCTTAGACTATCTTCATTAAGCTGCCATTTAGAATTGAAGATCAGATAAAGAGCTTCACAGAGAAGAAAAAGCTAAAGGAGTTCATCACCACCAAACTAGTATTACATGAAATGTTGAAGAGTATTCTTTAAGAAGAGGAAGAAGAAGAAGAAGAAAGAGAATATATATATATATATATATATATATATATATATATATATATGAACAATAAGAAAGCAATAAATACATATCTATCAACAATTGAATCTGAAAATCAAAATAAATGAATAAGAAATCTAATAAACAGAATAAACTTGTGAATAAAATAGAATCAGAGGCATGGAAATGGAACAGACTTATGATTATCAGAGGGAAGGGGAATGAGGGAGCAGGAAGGGATTAAACAAAGATTTTATATGCATATATGCATTACCTATGGACACAGACAATAGGTGAAGGCCTAGAGAGTGGTGGGTACTGGGTGGAGGGGGAAAATAGTGAGAAATAGAGGAACATATGTAATACTCTCAACAATAAAAATTAATTAAAAAATAAAATCAGGGTAAAACCTCAATATTTTTCTTTGTTCTTTTTGCTTTTCTGATGGGATGTTCTGCAACCTTGTGTGCCAAATCACTGACTTGATCTTCTGCTTCATCTAATCTGCTATTGATTTATTATAGTGTATTCTGCATTTCAGTTATTGTGGTCTTCATTTTTGACTAATTCTTTTTAATGGTTTCTATGTCTTTTTATATTCTGTTGAAGTTCTTATTAAGTTGTGTTGGTTTTTTTGTACATCCTTATAACCATTGTTTTTAACTCAGTATTTTGTAGATTGCCTTCATTTTCATTCAGTTCTTTTTCTGGAGAATTCTCCTGTTCTTCTGGTTGGGGCATATTTCTTTGTTTCCCCATTTTGGCTGCCTTTCTGTATTTGTTTCTATGTATTAGGTAGATTGGATGTGTTATCCAGTCTTGATATGATGATCTCATGTAGTAAGTATCCTGTGGACCCAATTGTGCAGTCCACCTGATCACCTGAGGTGGTTTCTTGTGTGGGTCATGTGATTGAGTCTTCATTGCCTGTCTGTTGGTGTTGACTCTCAGGCTGGCTGAGTATGAGAATTGAACCTGAACTCAGTGTGCAAGCTTCTGTGTGGGCCCTTACCCCAGGAAGCGGAATTTTCCCCAGCATGACCTGGTGCCTGCTTAGACCTCCCTTTGGGTATGCTGTTTGTATAGCAAGCGAATCAGGTAGTGCTCTATTGTGATTTGAAACCAGCCACTAGGTATATTGATTCTGGGGACTCTTGTCAGGGAATCCAGTGCAGGTTAATATCAGATCCTGCCTGTGACTATCCCTGGGCTACCTGTTAGGAACTACTGTTGTTAGCTGCCTATGCTGGTCCTAGATGTGTGTGGGAAAGCCCAGCTGTGTAACTAAGGGCTGGAAGCCAGTAGGACCAGGTGTGGGTCATGTCAGCAAATGTCCCATAGCATCCCAAGTCCTTCATCTACCTCCTAGTTGCCTATTAGACTCAGCTCCTGAAATAGCCTCATGTGGTACATAATTTATATGAGGTAAGTTTCATTGAGTCATCATGTAAGGGCAGTTTGTGTTCAGCAGTTTAATATAGATTCAGACTGCATCAGTGCTGCTTCTGAGGCCACTTAGCCTATTCTCATGGCATACTGAGGCCAGCCACCACCGACTTGTGTCCTGTGGACCTTTGTGGTGGGGCAGGGTCTAAAGAAGTCATCAGGTGGGAGCCAGTAGAGTTCAGCAGGGTACAGAAGTTTCAGATAGGGCTGCACAGGAAAATGGCCCTCATGTTAAAACCATATAACAACTTCTCCCTGTTTGTCTCTGGCATGCCCCGAGCTTGCCCATAATTCCTTGAGAGATTTTTCAGGAAGACTGCAACATAAGCTTAGGCTGGCTGCCAGTGGCATATCCTATAACTGTGTGTGACCTGGATAGGGCAGGATCTATGGGAGTCATCAAGGTGGAGCTGGTGTACCTCCTTAAGCTAATGCGCTGTTGGGCAGTGGTCAATCCAGAAAAGATGTCCTTTGTGGGACTCCACACATGGACTTTGGCGGCTTTCACTCCAGCCCTCTCCTTGAAGCCACACAACTCAGTTTCATCCTGTATGACCCTGGCATCCTCTTATGCACTGTCCCTTCACTGGAGTCCATGGTGAGTGCCTGTGAACAAGATTTTCTGTGCCATCTCTTTTAGTGTATGCCTGGGTTTCCATCAGCTCTCCATCTCACCTGGGGAGATTTAATCCCTGCTAATGTCATAGGCAGATGTTTTGTGGGCTCGTTTTCTCAACACTGGTGCTCGAGGATGGGGAGCGTGGAGTAGGTTTGAGACCCCTCACTCCTCAGAGGGGACCTCTGCAGCTGTGATATTCCTCCAGATTCTTTTTTTCCCTTTACTGAATAAGATATTACAAATGTGTCCTTATCCTCCCAATGTCCCGTCATCCTCCCAATCCTGCCCTCACCCTCAACCCCTGTTGTCCACATCCATCACTTATGCTTATATACATGCATACTTTGGTTGATCTTTCCCCCTCACCCCCACCCTCCCCTGCTTTCCCTCTGAGTTTTGAGCATCTGATCAATGCTTTTCTGTCTCTACATCTGTTTTTGTTCATCAGTTTACGTTGTTCATTATAATCCACAAGTGAATGAAAGTATGTGATATTTATCTTTCTCTGACTGACTTATTTCACTTAACATAATGCTCTCCAGCTCCATCCATGCTGTTGCAAATGGTAGGAGTGCCTTCCTTTTTACAGCTGCATAATATTACATTGTGTAGATGTGCCAAAGTTTTTTAATCCATTCATCTGTTGATGGGCACTTAGGCTGATTCCAAACCTTAGCTATGGTACATTGGGCTGCTATGAACATAGGGATGCATATAACCTTTCTGATTGGTTTTTCTGGTTTCATGGGATATATTCCTAGAAGTGGGATCACTGGGTCAAATTGAAGTTCCATTTTTAGTTTTTTGAGGAAACTCCATACTGTTCTGCACAGTGGCTGCACCAGTTTGCATTCCCACCAGCAGTGAACGAGGGTTCCTTTTTCTCCGCATCCTCGCCAGCATTTCTCATTTGTTGATTTGTTGATGATAGCCAGTCTGACAGGTGTGAGATGGTACCTCATTGTCGTTTTGATTTGCATCTCTCAGATGATTAGTGACTTTGAGCATGTTTTCATATGTCTCTCAGCCTTATGTATGTCCTCTTTCAAAAAGTGTCTATTTAGGTCCGTTGACCATTTTTTGATTGGGTTGTTTATCTCCCTTTTGTTAAATTGTATGAGTTCCTTATAAATGTTGGAGATTAAACCTTCATTGCAGATATCATTGGCAAATATGTTTTCCCATGCCGTGGGTTTTCTTGTTGTTTTGTTGATGGTTTCTTTTGCTGTGCAGAAGCATTTTATTTTAATATAGTCCCATTTGTTTATTTTCCCTTTAGTTTCCATTGCCCTAGGAGTTGTGTCAGTGAAGAAATTCCTTAGGCATATATCTGAGATTTTGCTACCTGTGGATTCTTCTAATAATCTTATGGTTTCCCATCTTACGTTTAAGTCCTTTATCCATTTTGAGTTTATTTTTGTGTATGGTGTAAGTTGGTGGTCTAGTTTCATTTTTTTTGCATATGTCTGACCAAATTTCCCAGCACCATTTATTGAAGAGACTGTCTTGACTCCATTGCATGTTCTTGCCTCCTTTGTCAAATATTAATTGAGCATAGTGGTTTGGGTCGATTTCTGGGTTCTCTATTCTATTCCATTGGTTTATATGTCTGTTCTTGTGCCAGTACCAGGCAGTTTTGAGAACAGTGGCTTTGTAATACAGCTTGATATCTGGTATTGAGATCCCTCCTACTTTGTTCTTCTTTCTCAGGATCGCAGCAGCTATTCGGTTTTTGTTTGTTTGTGTGTTTTGGTTTTTTTTTAATTTTTATTCCAGTTGAATTTTTGGAGCGTTTTTTCTAGATCTGTGAAATATGCTGTTGGTATTTGAATGGGGAGTGCATTGAATCTATAGATTGCTTTAGGGCCCTAACTGGTTTGGCTCAGTGGATAGAGCGTCGGTCTGTGGACTGAAGGGTCCCAGGTTTTATTCCTGTCAAGGGCATGTACCTTGGTTGCAGGCACATCCCCAGTAGGGGGTATGCAAGAGGCAGCTGATCGATGTTTCTCTCTCATCGATGTTTCTAGCTCGCTATCCCTCTCCCTTCCTCTCTGTAAAAAATCAATAAAATATATATATTTTTTAAAAAAATTGCTTTGGTTGTATGGATATTTTGATGATGTTGATTCTACCAATCCATGAACACGGTATGTTCTTCCATGTGTTTATGTCTTCCTCTATCTCTTTTTTCAATGTCCTGTAGTTTTCTGGGTAGAGGTCTTTTACTTCCTTGGTTAACTTTATTCCTAGATATCTTAATTTTTTTGGTGCAATGGGAAATGGGATTTGTTTTTAATTTTTCTTTCTGTAAGTTCACTATTGTTGTATAAAAATGCCATAGATTTCTTGGCATTAATTTTGTATCCTGCTACATTGCCAAATTCATTTATTACGTCTAATAATTTATTGATGGAGTCTTTAGGGTTTTCTAAGTACAGTATCATGTCATCTGCGAATAATGTCTATTTTACTTCTTCTTTTCCAATTTGGATGCCTTTTATTTCTTCTTGTCTGATCGCTTTGGCTAGCACTTCCAGTACTATGTCGAACAGGAGTGGTGAGAGAGGGCATCCCTGTCTTATTCCTGTTCTTAAGGGAAATGGTTTTAGCCCATTGAGTATGATGTTGGCTGTAGGTTTGTCATATAAGGCTTTTACTATGTTGTGCTATGATCCCTCTATTCCCACTTTGCTGAGTGTTTTTATTAGAAAAGGGTGTTGGACTTTGTCAAATGCCTTTTCTGCATCAATCGATATGATTATGTGATTTTTGTCTCTCAACTTGTTTATGTGATGTATCATGTTTATTGATTTGTGGATATTGTACCAGCCTTGCATTCCTGGAATAAATCCCACTTGGTCATGGTGTATGATCTTTCTAATGTAATGCTGGATCTGGTTTGCTAGAATATTGTTGAGGATTTTAGCATCTATGTTCATCAGGGTTTTTGGCCTGTAATTCTCTTTCTTTGTGGTATCTTTATCTGGTTTTGGGATTAGGGTAATGCTGGCTTCATAGAAAGAGCTTGGAAGTGTGCCTTCCTCTTGAATTTTTTGGACTATTCTGAGAAGTATTGGCTTTAGTTCTTCTTTGAATGTTCAGTAAACTCCCCTGGTGAAGCCATCTGGTCCAGGGCTTTTGTTTGCTGGAAGCTTTTTTATTACAGTCTCAATTTCATCAGTAGTTATTGGCCTATTCAGGTTTTTTGATTCTTTCTGATTGAGTTTTGGAAGCTTGTATTTTTCTAGGAATGTGTCCATTTCATCGAGGTTGTCCAGTTTGTTGGAGTAGAGTTATTTGTAGTATTTTTGGACAATCCTTTGTATAGTGTTACTTCACCTCTTTCATTTCTGATTTTGTTTATTTGGGTCCTCTCTCTTTGTTTCTTGGTGAGCCTGGCTAGAGGTTCATCAATCTTGTTAATCCTTTCAAAGAACCAGCTCTTGGTTTCATTGATCTTTTGTATTTTTTTTTTTTTTGGTCTCTATGTCGTTTATTTCTGCTCTGATCTTATTTCCTTCCTTCTGGATACTGTGGGCTTTTCTTGTTGCGCTCTTTCTAACTCTTTGATTTGTAGTGTTAGATCATTTATTGCCAGTTTTTCTTGTTTTTTTTTTTTTTTTTTTTTTTTTTTTTGAGGTAGGCCTGTAGAGCTATGAACTTCCCTCTCAGGACTGCTTTCATTGTGTCTCATAGATTTTGGATTGTTGTGTATTCATTGTCATTTGTTTCCAGGATGCTTTTTATTTCTTCTTTGATCTCTCTGGTAATCCAGTCATTGCTTAATAGCATGCTATTAGGCTCCAAGTGTTTGATTTTTTTTCCAATGTTTTTATTGTAGTTCATTTCTAATTTTATACCATTGTGATCTGAGAAGATGCTTGTTATGATTTCTATTCTCTTGAATTTGAAGAGACTTTGCCTGTGTCCTAATATATGGCCTATCTTTGAAAATATCCCATGTGCATTGGAGAAGAATGTATATTCTGTAGCTTTGGGGTGAAATATTCTGAAGATGTCAATTAAGTCCATCTGATCTAGTGAGTCATTTAGTATTGCTGTTTCTTTGCTGATTTTTTGTTTAGAGGATTTATCCAGTGGTGTCAGTGGGGTATTAAAGTCCCCTTCTATGACTGTATTGCTATTAATCTCTCCCTTGATATCTTCCAGAAGTTGTTTTATGTATTTGGGTGCTCCTGTATTGGGTGCATATGTGTCTACCAGAGTTATATCTTGCTGTTGAATTGCTCCCTTAATTATTATGTAGTGGCCTTCCTTACCTCTTGTTATGGCCTTTACTTTGAGGTTTATTTTGTCAGATATAAGTATCGCAACCCCAGCTTTTTTCTCATTTCCATTTGCCTGAAAATTTTTTTTCCATCCCTTCACTCTCAGTCTGTGTGAATCCTTTGTTCTGAGGTGGGTCTCCTGCACACAGCCAATATATGGTTCATGTTTTCTTATCCATTCAGCTTCCCTGTGTCTTTTGATTAGAGCATTTAATCTATTTACATTTAATGTTATTATTGAAAAATACTTGTTTGTGGTCATTTTTATTCTTAATGTTTGTGTTTCTTCTTGTCTTTCTGTTTCTTCTTTTTACAGCAGTCCCTTTAGCATTTCTTTTATTGCTGGTTTGGTGGTTGTAAACACTCTTAGCCCTTTTTTGTCTGTGAAGCTCCTGATTCCACCTTCAATTTTGAATGATAGCCTTGCTGGGTATAGTATTCTTGGATTCATTCCTTTGCTTTGCATCACTTTGTATATTTCATTCCATTCTCTTCTTGCCTGCGTTGTTTCTGTTGAGAAGTCAGCTTATATTCTAATAGGAGGTCCCTTGTAGGTAACTTTCTGTCTCTCTCTGGCAGCCTTTAAGATTCTTACTTTGTCGTTTGTGTTTGCCAATTTAATTATGATGTGTGTTGGTGTTGGTCTTTTGGGGTTCATCTTGTTTGGCACTCTATGTGCTTCTTGGACGTGTGTAGTTTTTTTCTTGCCAGTATCAGGGAAGTTTTCTGTCATTATTTCTTCAAACAGGTTTTCTATTCCTTGCTTCTCCTCCTCTCCTTCTGGTACCCCTATTAAATGAATGTTGTTTCGTTTTGCATTGTCCCAATGCTGACTTAGGCTCTCCTCTTGCTTTTTAAGTTTTTTTTCCAGTTGCTCCTGTGTTTGTGTGTTTTTTCCTACCTTGTCTTCTAATTCACTGATGCGGTCCTCCGCCTCTTCTAGTCTGCTGTTTAAGCCTTCCATTGTGTTCTTTATTGCAGCTACGTCGTTCTTCATTTCCTCTTGGTTCCTTTTCATGTTGGTGACATTCTCATCCAACTCTTTATAATTCTCATTGAGTTGTGTGTATTTGTCATCCAGCCATTTGAGCATCCTTATAACCATTACTCTGAATTCTTTCTCTGATAAGTTAGTAGCCTCAGTTTCATTTAACTCCTTTTCTGGTGATCCTCTTTTTCTTTCCTTTGTGGATTGCTTTTTTGTCTTCCCATGTTTTTCTGTAATGTTTTAATTGTAGCTCCGATTGCTTTGCTACCCAGTTTCCTTAAGGTATGGTGCTACTGGTGTGACCTCTCAGGTCTCCTGGGTTTGGTAGTCTAGTGTAGCTCCCTACTTGGGCTATTTGGGTTCTCTTGATGTAGGCCCGTGAGCTGGCAGGGCACTACTTCGGTGTCTAGACGTCAGCAGCCGTGGAGGGGGTGTTCCAATTTTTGCTGTCTTCTGCCCTTGGTTGAAATCAAGCATGCCCTGCAGGGACTCACAGTGGCACCCAGGAACTGTCTGTTGTTGTGGTGGGGCTCAGGAAGCCTGCGTTCAGGCAAAGCGTGACTGTAGTGTCCAGAGTTCTGTAGTTGGGTGGGTAGACTCAGCTTTTGCTGCTCCCTCCGTGGTTGGATACACGCGATCCCAGCGGCAGCTCACAGAGGCAGCTGTGGTGTGTTTGCCAGCAGGGTGTACTGACACACTCTGAAGGGCCCTGGCACTGAAGCCACTGGATTGCAGTGTCTGTGGGCAGGTATCCCAGAAGAGGGAATTCAGCATTTCTACAGCCCAGCAGTGCACCCCTGTTTGTTTATGTGCATGACCAGCTGTGCTCACAGCGGGGCCCCAGGGCTGCCTTTGGAGCAGTGGTCTTGGGAGACCTGCAAGCTGGAAAAGCATGCAACTGTAGTGTCCACAGTCCTGCAGCTGTGGGGTGGGGAAACTCAGTTTTTGCTGATGCACCTGTGGTGGATAGGCGCACGTTCCCAGTGGTGGCACACAGGAGCACCTGCAGTAAGTTTGTTAGCGCAGGCACACTGAAGCACTCTGAAGGGCCCTGGCACACTTTGGGCAGGTATCCAGGATGGGTGAATTCAGAATTTCTACTGCCCAGGGGAGTGTGTCCCTATTAATCCAAGATCGGACCCAGCAGAGTCTCACTGGGGCTTCCCCAAAGTGCCCTGTGGATAGATGGGCTCAGGGGGAGTGAGCAACTGTGGTGGTGCAGTTTGCTGGTGCTGAGCTCTGAAGCATTCTGAGGGGCCCTGGCGCATAAGTTGCGCAGCTGGGTGTGTGTGGGCAGTTATTCAGGCAGAGGGAATTCAGAATTTCTACTGGGGGGCAGTGAGTCTGTGTCTGTACAAAATCACACCCAGCAGAGGTTCTCAGTGACTCCTAAGAGCAGTCTATGGAGTGGTGTGCCTTGGAGACCTGTGAGCTGGAGATGTGTGAATGCGCGATCTTGGAGGTCTGCAGCTGGGGGGTGTGTGTGGGGGGGGGCCTGCACTTACTGCTGAGGGCGGTGCAGTGCTCCTATGGAGGTGGAGGTCCCAGGGTTCGTGAGTCTGCGGGTGTGGCTGCAGGATTTTGGCTGGAGTGGCTGCCGGGTTCCGGCAGTGTCCAAGGTCTGTCTGGGTGGTGGTGCTGCTGAGTTCCTAGAAAAGACTGCTTTCCCCTTTAAGATGGCGTGGGCTCCGTGCCTGAGTCCGGCAGTCCGGGGTGTGCCGCAATGGTGGTAGTCTCTCCGTGTCCCAGAGAGCCTGGTCTGCCAGCCTCTGCTGCTCCTGCCAGATTTAACTGTCCCTCACTCACTCACATACACACCACACATATCCACACACTCTCCATTCATCTCCTCACTCACTCACTTCCTATCCCTCACGTCCATCCTGCCAGCCGCCATTCTTCCTTCCCCTCCAGATTCTTAACCACCACACATGGATGAGAGGCTAGTCCATTTTTCTTCTCTACACCTCCTACCAGTTTCTTCTGTATATTCTTAATTATATGACTTATGCTCAAGTAGTCTTCAGATGGTTATCCAGTTTGATTGTTCTGTAATTTAGTTGTAATGTTGATGTAGTCATGGGAGAAGGTTAGTGCAACTTCTCCCTACTCTGCCATCTTGGATGGATTTTGGAAATTAGGGTTTGTCATGAGCTGCCTTGTCTTCTCATTTCCCTATCCCCGCAGCTATTTTGACCAAAAGGCAGTACATCTTTTACTTGGCTGCCTCCATTATTACTGAAAAGAGCAATAGAGGCACTCAGTTCCATTAAAAATAATGAATTGGTACCTGCTGTGCACAAGGTACACATACTTGAAAGTTCTTTACCACCTAGTAGGAGTGGTAGGTAATAAACATATATTTGCAATATACTTTGCTTGCCAATGGTGTCTGTCAATCAAGATGAGGAAAGTAGGCTAGGATGACCCTGAAGGAGATATCAGGTAAAGTGAATCTCAATGGAGAAATGTACATTCTTTAGATCTTGGAGAAGGACAATATCCTAAGCAAAGGGAATGAGCAAAGACATGGAGGTCTGAAATAACAAGACTTAGCCAGAAAATATGACCCAAGCAGTGTAGTATATCAAAGTCTGAGGTCAGCAGTGTCTAGATCAGTGGTTCTCAACCTTGGCTGCACATGAGAATCACCTGGGAATCTTTTAAAAAATCCTGATTTCTGGGCCTCATCCTCCAGAAATTGTTTCTTTGTTACTAATGTTGTGGCCCCACCCCATAACAAAGAAACCATTTCCAGAGGATGAGGCCCAGAACTCAGGATTTTAAAAAGATTCCCAGGTGATTCTAATGTGAAGCCAAGGTTGAGAACCACTGGTCTAGATGGAGACTCCTGGAGAAGTAATAATAAAAGCAGGTACTTCTAATGGCTTATTCCTAGGATGCTATGCTAAAGCAATTTAGCTCTATTCAACAACCCTCTGAGGTGGATACTATTTTATTGCTAGTGGAAAAACTGAAGCCCAGAGAGTTTAAGTCACTAATAGTCATTGTGTACAGCTAATGAGTCACCCAAGTCAGCTTTAGAGCCCAGGCTGCGCATTGGGGATTAGAAATAATTAGCAAGTTACAGAAGGCCTTAATTGCAACTTTCGAAAGAGTTTTTCCTGTCCAAATGAAAAACAGGACACCAGTAAAGGGAATTTAATCAAGGAGGTGACTAGGGATCAGAAAATTGGGGAGTAAAGGCCTTATGGTAATTAGGCTCTTTGTAACTTCAGGCAAATAATTTTCCTTCTTTGGATCTCTGTTTTTTCATCTGTAAAATGACGACAGTGATAAAGGGCTAATCTTAAGGTTCTCTTTCAATTCGTTGAGTTTTTTGCATCTCCAACTCAGGGTAGGGGAGGGTTGGATTTCTAACTGGAGAGACTGGTAGATACTTTATGTACTGTACTTTATATATAGTACTAGAGGCCTGGTGCATGAAATTCATGAATGGGTGTGGTCCCTAGGCCTGGCCAGCAATCAAAGCACGAGAATCTGGCATGGAAGGGTAGGTCCCAGCTGACCTCTAGGCCCTGGGCAGTACTTGGGCCCCTGGGCCCCCATGAACCCCCCTCAGCCTGAGTCACAGAGCCCGAGTCCCCATGCAGAGATGCAGTGAGCACAGCCAGACGCTGTGGACCAGGGCACAGCGTGGTCCTCCAGGCCGCCCAGAAGCATGGCATGGAAGCTGGGTGGGCAGCGTGCTCTCTCCCAGCCAACCTCACAGACCGGTTCCTGTGCGATCCCACAGGGAGCCCAACCAGCCCCTGTGGTCCCGGTGGCTGCAGCCCGGCTCATCCGGAAGATGCCGTGCGGGTGCAAGGCAGGCAGGATCTTCACAGGCACCAGGCACCTGAGCATGGGGGCTTCCCTGGTGCTTTAGCCCTGGCATTCTGGGAGAGGGTAGCAGGGGGAATGAGAGCGAGCTTGGCGTACACCCTGCATTCTCACTGCACCTCTGTCCCTGTCACCCCCATCCCCGAGTAGCTGGCGAGAGGTCACAGTACGTCGTGGACACCCTCCATGTTCTGCGCTGCTCCCTGGTGGTCAGCACACGTCATAGCGAGTGGTTGAACTCCCAGTTGAACTCCCGGTCAAGGGGACAATTTGCATATTAGGCTTTTATTATATAGGATTATTATATAGGGTACCTCTTGCCTGGAATGCCATATTGCTTCTCTCTTTTCTTTCCAAATATTTTCTTACTATAGCTCCCCAACCCACTCTTCTTAGCTTTATCAGTGCTAAGTTAGTTATGTCTCACTTTGGCCCTTAATTATATATTGTCTTGTATTCTTTGCTAGTTGTTTCCTTTGTAATGTTTTCTCTCCAATTTACACCTCTCCTTTTCTTCTACATTTTAATTTTGCTTACCCTCTATATCAACTAACAGTCTTGGTGAAAATCTTCTTAATAATTTTCTTTCTCTTTTGACAGTGTGTGTGAGCACAGCAAAGAGAATTTTATGACTCCCTCCAACATGGGGGTGATCTTTGGTCCCACGCTGATGAGAGCTCAGGAGGATACTGTGGCTGCCATGATGAATATCAAATTCCAGAACATTGTGGTAGAAATCCTAATTGAGCACTTTGTAAAGGTATGTATTTCCTGTCCTCACCATCACTCCACCAAACATGTAACACTTTTTCCTAGCCACCTTTTAGAGTTTTGTCTCCTTTCCTGGGTCAAGTTGATAATGGAAGGAAATTCCATTATGGTACAATTACATTTAACAACATGTTTGCCACTGTGAAATTCATTTATTCAGCAAATATTGCTTAATTAGTAACTATTTCATTATCAGGCACCATGCTAATGGTATAGAAGGAGAAAAATATCACTGTCTATAGCTATAAGGAGTTAGCAGTGTAATATGGTGATAGACATGTAAACAAAGGAAAATGATAGCTATAAAATGCTATATGTATAATGAAACTATAAAGAAAGCAATACCTATACCAGTGATGGCGAACCTTTTGAGCTCGTCGTGTCAGCATTTTGAAAAACCCTAACTTAACTCTGGTGCCGTGTCACATATAGAATTTTTTTGATATTTGCAACCATAGTAAAACAAAGACATATATTTTTGATATTTATTTTATATATTTAAATGCCATTTAACAAATAAAAATCAACCAAAAAAAATGAGTTCGTGTGTCACCTCTGCCACACGTGTCATAGGTTTGCCATCACTGACCTATACATAGGTAAACCTATATCATCCTATCTAATAAAGAGGGGATATGCTAACTGACCCTCATGCTGTCCCAAAGATAGTGGCGCCCACAGCCAATAAGGAGGGAATATGCTAATTGACTGCCCTGCCCTCAAAGATGGTGGCACCCACAGCCAATAAGGATGAAATATGCTAGTTGACTGTCCCACCCTCAAAGATGGTGGCACCCACAGCCAATAAGGAGGAAATATGCTAATTGACTGCCACACTCTCAAAGATGGTGGCACCCACAGCCACAAGATGGTGGCACCCAGTCCCCTCAGCCCCCCAGCCACCCAAAGCCAGCCCAAGGTGCAGGCAAGCCTCAGATGGCAGCTGGCCAGCCACCCAGGGCCTGCCCAAGGTGCAGGCAAGCCTCAGATGATGGCTGCCTAGCCACCTAGGGCGGGCACGAAGTGCAGGCAAAGCCTTGGATGGTGGCTGCCCAGCCACCCAGGGCTGCCCGAGGCTCAGGTAACCAGGGCTGGCTGAGGCTTGCCCTGCTGGCAGTGGCAGCAGCAGAGGTGTGATGGAGCATTGTCTTCTCCTGATCACTGGGTCGCCTCCTGCCCCTGAGGGCTCCCGGACTGTGAGAGGGGGCAGGCCGGGCTGAGGGATGCCCCCTCCAGTGCATGAATTTTCATGCACCAGGCCTCTAGTTCTGAAATAATTTAAGGTGCTATATTTTTATGATATGTAAAATATGAGTTAGTATACATTATAATTAGGTCAAGTAAAAAAGTATAAATAAGGATAGAGACAGAAAATGGACCCAGGAATAAGGCGAGACAAAAATTATTTATTGACAAGTCATGTGCACTTGCTTCAGTTGTTCCTGCATTTGATTCTACACTTTGTAATAGCCTATGCCATCTTCACAGGGCATAATTCAATAAAAACATTTCTGCAAGTGGATGAGACTGATGATATAATCTAGGTGGTATCCACAGTTAAAATATAATGTCCACCATTAGATAGAAGTTAGCCTTCTAAGACTCTACATATAAACACTCTGGCTCCAACACAAGAGACATTTATTTCTTTGTTGTGGAATAGTCCAGCAAGGTGGTCCAAGGCCAGTATGGTGACTTGACAGGTACAAACGCAGGTTTCTTCCATCTTATTTCTCTGCCATTGTTAAGGTATTGCTTCATGTGCATGGCCAAATATCTTCTATATTATATCAACTGAGAAGGATGAAATAAAGGGAAGTAGAGGATACAGTTCTTTCCTTTATGGTCTTGTCCTGAAAGTCATATATATTACTTTCATTAACTTACTATTTGTCAGAATTTAATCTCATGGTCACATCTAGCTAGAAGAGAGTCAGGGAAGTATAGTTGTTGGGTTTTTTGTTTGTTTGTTTGTTTTTTTGATGGGGGGCATCCATGTGCACAGTATTTCATGAAAATAAGAAATACAGAATGGGAAACTTTTAGTGAGGTACAAAAAAGCTCAATTTTAAGTAGAGATTCCTGAAAGATTAACTCTGAATTTAAACCAGGAATTGACAAACCTTTTCTTAAGGAACCATATAGTAAATATTTTAAACTTTGCAGGTTATAGAACTCTGTCACAACTATTCACATACGCTTTTGTATTGAGAAAGCCATAGACAACATGTAAACAAGTTAATATTTTATTTAATTTAAAAAAAACATATTTTATTGATTTTCTAACAGAGAGGAAGGGAGAGGGAAAGTTAGAAACACTGATGAGAGAGAAACATCAATCAACTGCCTCCTGCACACCCCCCACTGGGGACGTGCCCACAACTGAGGTACATGCCCTTGACTGGAATCGAACCTGGGACCCTTGAGTCCTCAGGCCATCGCTCTATCCACTGAGCCAAACCGGATAGGGCAAAATATTTTAATAAAGTTCTATTTACAAGCAGGCAGGAAGCATGTGAGCTATAATTTCCTGACCGTTGGTCTAAAGTCCAGATGTCATTTATTGATTAGTTGATTGATTTATTCAATAAGTATGTATTGAGTACTTATTATTTGCCAATTACTGCTTTAAGCACTGGAGATACAGCTCTCATAAGTTTATATTCTAAAGAAAGTAGAAAAACAGTATGTATTTAAAATTAGTACCATGTATAGTATGTTAGGATCTATCTCTATCCTTATTTATACTTTTTTAGTTGATCTAGTTATAACAAGATTTAAGAAAAAAATAAAGCAGAGAAGGGAAGTGGTTTTACAGTTTCATTTATCTTTCACTTTTCAATTAAATTTGACATTCAATATTAGATTGATTTCAGTTATATTGCATAGTGGTTAGATTATACAACTTACAACATGATTCCCCTGATAAGTCTAATACCCCCCCAACACCATACATAGTTATTACAATATTGATGACTATTGTAGTCTGTAACTACTTTATAACTGTTAATTTGTACTTCCTAATCCCTGCACTTTTTTCACTCGGCCTCACACCCCCTTCTTACCTGGCAACAATAATTTTGTTCTCTGTATCTATGAATTTGTTAGTTTTGTTTGTTCATTTATTTTGTTTTTAGATTCCACATATCAGTGAAACCATGTATAAATATTAACACAAAATAAATCAAATACCTAAATGCAATATCTGAAATAATAAATTACATAGAAGGAAACATAGGTACTAAACTTATGGACCTTAAGCATAGAGGACAGTTTATGAATTTGACCCCAAAGGCAAAAGAAGTAACCGAAAAAATTAAAAAAAACTGGGACTATATCAAACTAAAAAACTTCTTCACAGCAAAAGAAACTCCAAACAGAATAAAAAAGCAACCAACTGAATGGGAGAAGATACTTTCAAACAGCAGTTAAGGTGTTAATAGCCAAAATATATTAAGAACTCATACAATTCAATACCAAAAAACCCTAAAAAATCCATTTAAAAACTGAGCAGAGAATCTGAATAGACACTTCTCCAAAGAAGACATACAAATGTACAACAGATATATGAAAATAGGTTCAACTTCACTATTAGGAAAATGCAAATGAAACTACAGTGTAATACCACCTCACTCCTGTTAGAATGGCTATCTACACTAATAAAAGAGAAACATGGTAATTGGCGTACGACTGCTACCCTTTTCATTGGCTAATCAGTGAGATATGTAAATTAACTGTCAGCCAAGATGGCGGCCGGCAGCCAGGCAGCTTGAAACTAACATGAGGCTTGCTTGCCTCAGTGACGGAGGAAACCAACGTTCCCCGCCTGCGCTGCAGGCCTCTGAGCCTGCAGTTTCAAACATTGTAACAAATACTGCCCAACTTCAGCCAGGAGATTCGCAACATTGTATTCAAAGGCCAGAAACCTACTTTCAGCAGCAGAGGCGGCCTAAGAGCTGGAGCCAAGCCTCAAGCTAAAGCTGGCCCAGAATTAAAACAAAGGAAAAAAGGAGCGTTTGGGAGTTCAGTCACCCTCAGCCTGAAAACAGCCCTCAGCCCCTCACCCAGACTGGCCAGGCACCCCAGTGGGGACCCCACCCTGAAGGGTGTGTGACCAGCTGCAAACAGCCATCATCCCCTCACCCAGGCTGGCCAGGCACCCCAGTGGGGACCCCCACCCTGATCCAGGACACCCTTCAAGGCAAACCAGCCGGCACCCACACGTGCACCAGGCCTCTACCCTATATAGTAAAAGGGTAATATGCCTCCCAGCACCGGGATCAGTGGACCCGAGAGGCCTCCCGGCACCAGGATCAGCATGACAGGGCGCAGCGCCCAAACACCCTGATTGGCCTTGCTCTGTGTGTGACCGGGTGCAGCACCCCAACCCCACCCCCCGGGCCCTGCTCTGTGTGTGACGGGGTAGAGCCATAACCTCCCCATCGGCCCTGCCCTGAGTGTGAGGGTGGCGGCGCCCCAACCCCCTGATTGGCCCTGCTCTGTAGGTGATAGAGGGTGGTGCCCCAACCCCCCCCCCACCCCCCACAGGCCCTGCTCTGTGTGTGATAGAGGGCGGCGCCCCAACCCACTGATTGGCCCTGCTCTGTGGGTGATAGAGGGCGGCACCCCAACCCACTGATCCGCCCTGCTCTGTGTGTGACAGGGGACGGTGCCCCAACTCCCCTATAGGACCTACTCTGTGAGTGACGGGGGGAGCTCCCCAACCCCCTGATGGGCCCTGCTCTGTGCGTGACAGGGGGTTGCACCGCAACCTCCCCATCGACCCTGCCTTGAGTGTGACAGGGGGTGGTGCCCCAACCCCCCAATCGGCCCTGCTCTGAGCCCAACCAGGGGCTGCACCTAGGGATTGGGCCTGCCCTCTGCCACCCGGGAGCAGGCCTAAGCCAGCAGGTCCTTATCTCCCGAGGGGTCCCAGACTGCTAGAGGGCATAGGCCAGGCTGAGTGACCCCCCCCTCCCCCCTGAGCACACAAATTTTTGTGCACCGGGCCTCTAGTCTACACTAATAAAAGACAAACATGCAAATTGACCATACCTTTGCTACACCTTAAGTCACTCCCACCAGGCAATCAGAGATGATTATAACCCAACCAAGATGGTGGCCGGCAGCCACGGAGCTGGAGCAAGCAGGAGGCTTGGTTGCCCCAATGATGGAGGAAGCCAAGGTTCCCGCCTGCCGCGGCGGCGGCTCTGACCTCCACTCAAAGCAACAAAGTTTCAATTATAGAAGATAAAGAAACCCCAGATACCTGTTTTCAGCCAGCTGTGGCCACAGAACTGGAGTGAGCAGGAGGCATGGGTTGCCCCTGGCGATGGAGGAAGCCAAGCTTCCCTCCCACCCAGCCTGGCCAGCTCTGAGCCCCTCTCAAGGCTACAAAGTTTCAATTATAGAATGTAAATAAATCCCAGAATAAAAAAAAAAGAAAAAAAGGAGAGGCTGGGAGCTTCCGTCACTGAAGGGGCTTGGCCAGCCTGAAAACGGCCCTCAGCCCCTCACCCAGACTGGCCAGGGACCCCATTGGGGACCCCCCACCCTAAAAGGGGTGTGGCCATCCTGAAAACAGCCATCAGCCCCTCACCCAGGCTGGCCAAACCTCCATGGGGTGAGGGTCCCCACTTGGGGGGGGGTCTTGACCAGCCTGCAAACAGCCATCAGCCACTCACCCAGGCTGACCAGGCACCCAAGTGGGACCCCCACCCTGATCCAGGACACCTTTCAGGGCAAACCAGCCAGCTCCTACCCATGCACCAGGCATATAATAAAAGGGTAATATGCAAATTGACCCTAACAGCAGAATGACTGGGAATGACTGGTCACTATGACACACACTGACCACAAGGGGGCAGATGCTCAATGCAGGAGCTGTCCCCTGGTGGTCAGTGTGCTCCCACAGGGGGAGCTCTGCTCAGCCACAAGCAAGGCTGATGGCTTCTAGCACAGCAGTGGTGGCGGGAGCCTCTCCCGCATCCTCTGCAGCACTAAGGATGTCCGACTGCAGCTTAGGTCTGCTCCCTGCTGGTAAGTGGACATCCCCCGAGGGCTGCCAGGCTACCAGAGGGATATTTGACTGCCAGCTTGGGCCCAATCCCCCAGGGAGTGGGCCTAAGCCGGTAGGTGGACATCCTCTGAGGGGTCCCAGACTGCAAGAGGGCATAGGCCAGGCTGAAGGACCCCCCGAGTGCACAAATTTTTGTGCACCGGGTTTCTAGTTATCAATAAGAAAAGTAATAACAAGTGTTGGAGAGATTGTGGGGAAAAAGGAACCCTCATTCACTGCTGGTGGGAATATAAACTGGTACAGTCATTAGGGAAAATAGTATGGAGGTTCCTAAGAAATTTAAGAATATGCTGAGATTTGTGAAATTGGTGAAGGGATTAAGAAAACAAACCTTATAGACACAGGCAATAGTGTGGCAATTACTAAAAAGAGGCTGGTGGAGGTATAGAAGAGTAAAATGGGGATAAATGGTGATGGAAGGAGATTTGACTTGGGGTGGTTAATACACAATACTATATACATATAATGTAGAATTGTATACTTGGAATCTGTGTAATTTTATTAAACAATGTCACTCTAATAAATTCAATTAAAAAAACACATCGGAGCCCAGTCTGAGTGGCTCAGTGGTTGAGTGTTGACCTATAACCGTAGAAGTCAGGGTTTGATTCCTTGTCAGGGCACTTGGAGTCAATCCCCACTGTGGGGCATGCAGGAGGCAGCCAATCAATGATTCTCCCTCACCATTGATGTTTCTATTTCTCTCTCCCTCTCCCTTCCTCTCGGAAATCAATGCAATTATATATATTTAAAACAAACAAGCAAAAAAAAAAAAACACATATAGGTCATAAAGGAACAAATATGACTTTCCCTACTTGCCAATGGCATGACTTTCTATATAGCAAATCCCAAGGGATCTATACCATAAAAATGTTTCTTGAACTTATAAGGGAGTTTATCAATGCCACAGGATACAAAGCCAACATGCAAAAATTAATTTAATTATTTTTTTTTGAAGTAGAGAAAGCTATATATTGTCAGGGTGCCACTCTATTGTCTGTACCAATGGGCTATGCATATAAGTATATCAATTCTTTATCTCTCCTCGCCTGCCCACCCCCCCCATGGAAGTATATCAGTCTGTTCCATGCCTCCATGCTTCCAGTCTTATTTTGTTGGTGAAATTTGTTTTGTTCATTAGATTCCACAAATAAGTGAGATCATGTTATATTTGTCTTTCTCAGATTGGCTTATTTTACTTAGCATAATATTCTCCAGGTCTATCCATGCTGTCCCAAAAGATAAGAAATCTCTCATTTTTACAGCTGCATAGTGTTCCATTGTGTAAATGTCCCACAATTTTTTATCCATTCATCCACTGATGGGCACTTGGGATATCGCCAAATCTTATCTATTGTAAACGATGCTGCTATGAACACAGGGGTGCATATATCCTTTCTGATTGGTGTTTTGGGATTATTAGGATATATTCTCGGAAGTGGGATCACTGGATGAATGGGAGTTCCATTTTTAATTTTTTGAGGAGTCTCTATACTGTTTTTCGTAGTGGCTGCACCAATCTGCATTCCCACTAGCAGTGTACTAGGGTTTCCTTTTCTCCCCATTCTCACCAGCAACTTGTTGTTTGTTGATTTGTTGATGGTAGCAATTCTGATACAGTGGGGCCTTGACTTACGAGTTTAATTCGTTCCGTGATGGAGCTCGTAACTCAAATTACTCGTATGTCAAATCAAGAAGTGAACGAGTGAGACACGTGATGCTGGGCTGATGTTGTGGTGTTCACTGTGACGTTCGCTGCGCCAACTAGTGGTGGGGTATCTGAAGCTGGCTCATAACCCGAATTTTAGCTCGCAACTCAAAGCGAAAAATCGGCCGAGAGACGGCTCGTATCTTGAAAAACTCGTTAGTCGGGACACTCGTAAGTCAAGGCCCCGCTGTACTTACAAAGTGATATCTCACTGTGGTTTTAATTTGCATTTCTCTGATGACTAGTGACTTTGAGCATTTTTTCATATGTCTCATGGCCACTTATATGTCTGCTTTGGAGAAGTGTCTATGCAAGTCCTCAGCCCATTTTTTTATTAGATTGTTTGTCTTCCTTTTGTTAAGTTGTATGAGCTCTCTATATACAGTATTTTGGAGACCAACCCCTTATAGGATGTATCATTGGCAAATATGTTCTCCCATGCAGTGGGCTCTCTTGTTATTTTGTTTATGGTTTCTCTTGCTGTGCAGAAGCTTTTTATTTCGATGTAGTTCCATTTGTTTATTTTGTTCTTAGTTTCCATTGTCCTAGGAGATGTATAGGTAAACATATTGCTACGAGAGATGTCTGAGATGTTGCTGCCTATGGTTTCTT
The DNA here is from genome assembly GCF_014108235.1 of Myotis myotis. NCBI lineage: Eukaryota > Metazoa > Chordata > Mammalia > Chiroptera > Vespertilionidae > Myotis > Myotis myotis. Next base: position 86,281,189 of record NW_023416346.1, read on the forward strand.
CTAAGATTTCTTTTTCTTTTCTTTCTCTTCTAAGATTTTTATGGTTTTACATCTTACATTTCGGTCTTTTATCCATTTTGAATTTATTCTTGTGTGTGGTGTTAGTTGGTGGTTTAGCTTTATTTTTTTTGCATGTATCTGTCCAGTTTTCCCAACACCGTTTATTGAAGAGACTGTCTTGACTCCATTGTATGTTCTTGCCTCCTTTGTTAAATAGTTTTTAAAATATATTTTTATTGATTTCAGAGAGGAAGGGAGAGAGATAGAAACATCAATGATGAGAAAAAATCATTGATCAGCAGCCTACTACATGTCCCCTACTCGGGATCAAGCCTATAAACCAAGAATATTCCCCTTGCCAGAATCAAACCCGGGACCCTTCAGTCCACAGGCCAACACTCTATCCACTGAGCCAAATAGAATAGGGCTCCTTTGTCAAATATCAATTGAGCATAATAGATTGGGTTGATTTCTAGGGTCTCTGTTCTATTCCATTGGTCTATATGCCTGTTCTTGTACCAATGTCAGGCTGTTTTGAATACAGTGGCTTTGGAGTAGAACTTGATATCTGATATTGTGATCCCTCCAACTTTGTTCTTCTTTCTCAATATTGCTGTGGCTATTTGGTGTCTTCTTTTTTATTACAAATGGCTTTTTGGAGTGTTTGTTCTAGGTCTGTGAAATATGCCACTGATATTTTAATCGGGATTGCATTGAATCTACTAGCATAGATTACTTTCGGTAGTTTGGATATTTTAGTGATGTTGATTTTACTAATCAATGAGGACAGTATATTATTCCATTTGTTTATAACTTCCTCTATCTCTATATGCAACTTCCTGTAGTTTTCTGAGTACAGGTCTTTTACCTCCTCAGTTAAGTTTATTCCTAAGTATCTTATTATTTTTGTTGCAGTGGTAAATGGGATTATTCATTTAGTTTCTCTTTCTGAGAGTTCCTTATTGGTGTATAAAAATGCCATAGATTTATGGCTGGATTTTTTTGTATCCTGCTACATTCCCAAATTTATTTATTAAATCTAGTAATTTTTGGTGCAGTCTTTAGGGATTTCTATGTACAATACCATGTCATCTGTGAATAATGAGCTTTATTTCTTCCTTTCTAATTTGATGCCTTTTATTTCTTTTTCTTATCTGATCACTATGGTTAGAAATTCCAGTACTACCTTGAACAGGAGGGGAAAAGGGGGCATCCCTGTCTTGTTCCTGTTCTTAGGGAAATGGTTTTTAGTATTTGCCCATTGAGTATGGTGTTGGCTGTAGGTTGGTCATATATAGCTTTTATTATGTTGAGGTATGATACCTCTATTCCCACTTTGCAGAGAGTTTTTATCAAAAGAGTGATGGATTTTGTCAAATGCTTTTTCTGCATCAATTGATATGATCATGTAATTTTTAAATAATTATTTATTGTTTAAAGTATTACATGAGTCTCCTTTTTCCCACATTGACTTCTCCCCCGCCTCCCCTCCCCCAAGCACAAGCCCTCACCACTCTACTGTCTGTGTCCATTTTGCTCAAATTTATGCATACAAGTCCTTTGGTTGATCTCTTACCCCCTCACCCCCTACCTTCCCTCATAGGTTTTACAGTCTGTTCGATGCTTCTATGTCTCTGGCTTTATTTTTGTTCATTATATTCCACAAATGAGTGAGATCATGTGATATTTATCTTTCTTTGACTGACTTATTTCACTTAGCATAATGCTCACAACTTGAAGAATTATAAAGAGAGCAACAAGAAAAGCCCAGAGTAACCAGAAGGAAGGAAATAAAGATCAGAGCAGAAATAAACGACATAGAGACCAAAAATAAATAAATAAATAAATAAATAAATAAATAAATAAATAAATAAATAAATAAATACAAAAGATCAATGAAACCAAGAGCTGGTTATTTGAAAGGATAAACAAGATTGATGAACCTCTATCCAGGCTCACCAAGAAACAAAGAGAGAGGACCTAAATAAACAAAATCAGAAATGAAAGAGGTGAAGTAACAACCAACCCCACAGACATGCAAAGGAGTGTAAAAAAATACTACGAGCAACTCCATTCCAACGAACTGGACAACCTTGATGAAATGGACATATTCCTAGAAAAATGCAAGCTTCCAAAACTCAATCATGAAGAATCAAAAAACCTGAGTAGGCCAATAATTACTGATGAAATTGAAACAATAATCAAACAGCTTCCAGCAAACTAGAGAGCATTGTGATCATGTGATTTTTGTCCTGAAATCTGTTTATGTGCTGTATCACATTTATTAATTTGCAAATATTGTCCCAGCTATGCATCCCCAGAATAAATCCCGCTGGGTCATGGTGTATGATCTCTTTAATGCATTGCTGAATCGGATTTGCTAAAATGTTTTGAGGATTTATCATCTAAGTTCATCAGGGATATAGGTCTGTAGTTCCCTTTCTTGGGAGTTCCTTCATCTGGTTTTAGAATTAGGGTAATGCTGGCCTTATAGAAAGATCTTGGACTTGATCCTTCCTCTTGAATTTATTGGAATAGTCTGAGGAGGATAGATGTTATTTCTTCTTTGAATGTTTGGTAAAACTCCCCTGTGAAGCCATCTGGACAAGGGCTTTTTTGCTTTTTTTCCAGAAGTTGTTGTTGTTGTTTGTTTTGTTTTTTATTTTATTTATTACTGCTTCAATTTCATCAGTAGTCATTGGCCTTTGCAGGATTTCAGATTCTTCCTGATTGAGTTTTGGAAGATTGTATTTTTCTAGGAATATGTTCATTTCATCCAGGTTGTCCTGTTTGTTGAAATATAATTGTCCGTAGTATTTTTTAAGATCCTTTGTATTTCTGTGGGGTCAGTTGTTACTTCACCTCTTTCATTTCTGATTTTGTTTATTTGGTTCCACTCTCTTTGTTTCTTGGTGAGTCTGGCTAGAGATTCATCAATCTGGACTATCCTTTAAACCAGCACTTGATTTTATTTGTCTTTTGTCTTTTGTGGGTTTTTTTTTCTTTTTTGTCTCTATGACATTTATTTTCGCTTTGATCTGTATTAATTCCATTCTTCTACTTACTCTGGGTTTTTCTTGTTGTTCTCTTTTAATTCTTTAAGTTGTGGTCTAGATAACTTTTTATCAGTTTTTCTTGTTTTTTGTGTGTTTTCTTTTGTTTGTTTGTTTGTTTTGTTTCGAGGTAGGCCATGAACTTTACTATGAACTTGCATCACAGGATTGCTCTCACTGGCTCCCTTTTTGTGGGGGGGGGGGGAGGGGGATTCATTTTAATTTGTTTTCAGGATGTTTTTAATTTCTTCTTTGATCCCGTTGGTAACCCATTTATTGTTTTAGAATGTGCTATTTAGCCTCCATGTTTTTAATTGTTTTTGAGGTTTGTTTTTTTTTTTATTGTAGCTGATTTCTAATTTCATGCCATTGTGATCTGGGAAGATGGGTGATATGATTTCAATTTCCTTGAACTTGTAGAGACTTGTTTTGTGTCCCAATATGTTGTCTGTCTTTGAAAATGCCCTATGTGTACTTGAGAAGAATGTATATTTTATAGCTTTGGGTGAAATGTTCTGAGAATGTCAATTATTTCCTTCTGATCTAGTAAGTTGTTTAGGCATAAGATTCATCCAGTGATCCAGTGGGGTGTTAAATTCCCCTACTGTTATCGTATTGCTGTTGATCTCTCCCTTGATATCCTACAGAAGTTGTTTCTTTAAAAAATATATATTTGTATTCTTCTGTATTGGGTGCATATGTACTTTCCAAAGTTATATTTTCTTGTTGAATCTATTGCTTTAGCATTATGAAGTGGCCTTCATTATCTCTTATTATGGTCTTTACTTTGAGGTCCATTTTGACAAATATAAGTATTGCTACCCCAGTTGTTTTTTTTTTCATTTCCATTTGCCTAAAATTTTTTTTCCATCCCTTCACTTTCATTCTGTGTAAGTCCTTTGTTCTGAATTGAGTCTCCCCTAGACAGCATATATATGGGTCATGTTTTCGTATCCATTCAGCTATCCTGTGTCATTTGATTGGAGTGTTTAATCCATTTCTATTTTTAAGTAATTATTGATAGGTTCTTGTTCTTTCCTCCCCCTCTTTCTCTTTCATCTTTTTACAGCAGTCCCTTTAGCATTTCTTTTTTTTAAATTAAATCTTTATTGTTCAGATCATTACATTTGTTCCTCTTTCTTCCCCCCATAACTCCCCTCCTCCCAGTTCCCGCCCCACCCTCCGCCCTCACTCCCCATCCACTGTCCTCATCCATACATGCACGATTTTTGTCCAGTCTCTTCCTGCATCTCCCACACCGCTTTCCCCCCAAGAATAGACAGTCCATTCTCTTTCTATGTCCCTGATTCTATTATAATCACCAGTTCATTCTGTACATCAGATTATTTATTCACTTGATTCTTAGATTCACTTGTTGATAGATGCATATTTGTTATTCATAATTTGTATCTTTACCTTTTTCTTCTTCTTCCTCTTCTTAAAGGATACCTTTCAGCATTTCATATAATCCTGGTTTGGTGGTGATGAACTCCTTTAGCTTTTCCTTATCTGTGGAGCTCTTTATCTGACCTTCAGTTCTGAATGATAGCTTTGCTGGATAAAGTAATTTTGGTTGTAGGTTCTTGGTACTCATCACTTTGAGTATTTCTTGCCACTCCCTTCTGGCCTGCAAAGTTTCTGTTGAGAAATCAGCTGACAGTCGTATGGGTACTCCCTTGTAGGTAACTGACTTTCTTTCTCTTGCTGCTTTTAAGATTCTCTCTTTGTCTTTTGCTCTTGGCATTTTAATTATGATGTGTCTTGGTGTGGTCCTCTTTGGATTCCTTTTGTTTGGGGTTCTCTGCGCTTCCTGGACCTGTAAGTCTATTTCTTTCACCAGGTAGGGGAAGTTTTCTGTCATTATTTCTTCAAATAGGTTTTCAATATCTTGCTCTCTCTCATCTGCTGGCACCCCTACAATTCTGATGTTGGCACGCTTGAAGCTGTTCCAGAGGCTCCTTACACTATCTTCGTATTTTCGGATTCTTTTTTCATTTTGCTTTTCCGGTTGGGTGTTTTTTGCTTCTTCGCATTTCAAATCTTTGACTTGATTCTTGCGCTCTTCTGGTCTGCTTTTGGGTGTCTGTATAATATTCTTTATTTCAGTCAGTGTATGCTTACTTTCTAGTTGGTTCTTTATCACAACATTGAGGGTCTCATTAGATTTCTTGAGGATCTCATTAAGTTTATCGGCAGTTTCTAGAAATTTATTGAAAGACCTTAAAAGTGTGGTTTTGAGCTCTATATCCTCCATTTCTGTCATGTTTCTTTGTCTCTGCATTTTTTATGCTTTCTTGGTGCACCCCCTTGTGGTCTTTGTGCGCAGTCTTGTTGTAGTTAAGCCTTGATTGTTGTAGGTAATACTGGCAGTGATTTGACCTCCAGGCCAACTGGCTATGAGAATCAGCTGTGTCTGCAGTGGGAGAACTTCTGTGCTGGATCTTGAGGGCGGTGCTAATCTAGCCTTTGCCTGAGGCTATCCGGCAATGCTTCTGTGCAGGGCTTGGGCGGTGTGGGTCGCAGGGGTTCTACAGGGCGGGCGGAGCGAGTAGTTATGGCTGCTCTCAGTCCAGTTCCCAGAGGCTCTGCCTCTCAGAGTCCCAGCAACTGCTGCAAACCTCGGAGAGAAAGCTGCCCTCGAGTTCCGACCAAAGCCAGACAGTCCCGCCTCTCCTATTTGAGTCTGGGTCCCTAGAGACTCACCCGGATCTGGAGCTCAGGGTCCGAGACTCCCTCCCGATTGAAACAGACAACCGCGCCCTCAGCCGCCAGCCCATTCCGCACGCACCTCCGCACCTTAGTATTTGACTTCAGCACTGTGCTCCTCTGAGTCTCGGTATGCTATTCTCTTTCCTCCTAGTTGTAGAACTTCCACTCAGCCAGCCTTCCTGTGGTTCTGGGTGATGTCCGTTCCGTCTTTTAGTTGTATTTTTGAAGAGGTTGTTCGAGGCAGCAAACTCCAGCGTTAACCTATGCCGCCATCTTGGTTTCCTCCCTCTCCTATGTCCCTTTAGCATTTCGGTGGTATTAAATTACTTTAGCCCTTTTTGTCTGTGAAGCTCCTGATTTCCCCTTCAATTTTGAATGATAGCCTTGCTGGATAGAGTACTTTTGAATTCAGTCCCTTCCTTTTCATTACTTTGTTTACTTCATGCCACTCCCTTCTGGCCTGATGTGTTTCTATTGAGAAACCAGCTCACAGTCTAATGGCAACTGCCTTGTACATAACGTTCTCTCTCTCTCTCTCTCTCTCTCTCTCTCTCTCTCTCTCAGCCTTTAAGATTTCTTCTTTGTCTTTAACCTTTGCCAATTTAATTATGATGTGTCTTGGTGTGGATCTTTTTGGGTTCATTTTGATTGGGACTCTCTGTGCCTCCTTAACTTGTGTAACATTTTCCTTCACCATGTTGGGGAAGTTTTGTGTCATTATTTCTTCAAACAGGTTCTCTGTTCCTTCCTCACATTCTTTCCTTTCTGGCATTTCTGTGATGTGGATGCTACATTTCATGTTGTCTCAGAGCATGCTTAAGCAATCCTCCTGATTTTTAATTTAATTTTCTATTTGCTGCTTTATTTGAGTATTTATTTTTATAATTTTTTCCAAATCACTGATTTGATTCTCTGCTTTATCCAATCTGCTTTTAATTCCTTCCAGTGTGTTCTTGATGTCAGATATATTATTCGTCATTTCTGTTTGGATTTTGTTTATGGTTTCTATTCCTTTTTTATATTGTTGTAAATTGCATTAAGTTCCTGAAGCATCTTTATAAACATTGCTTTGAACTCTATGTCTGATAGGTTGCTTGCCTCCATTTCATTTAGTTCTTTTTCTGGCGATTCCTTCTTTTCTCTCATTTGGGGGTTGTTTCATTGTTTCCCCATTCTAGCTGTCTCTTTGTATTTTTTCTATGTATTAGACAAATCTGTTATGCCTCCCAGTCTTTGTGGGATGGTCTTATGTAGATAGTGTCTTGAGGAGTCAAGTGGTGCAGTCTCTCTGATCTCCTGAGCTGGATGCTCTAGGAATTCCCCTTGAGTGTGTTATTTTGGGCTTTACTGCTGTAATTGGAACTTGATTATTTATGCCCCATTCATGGAATGGCTCTCCCTTCTGACTTTTTGACAGTGAGCCTCAACCCCTACTCTTCATGCCAGTGGTGCTGACAGAAGAGAATAAGACACAATATCACTGAACCAAAAACACCACAAAAATCAAGCTATGCAAAGCAATAACAGGAAAGACTAAGAGAAGGAAGAGAAAGCAGAGCAAAGAAAAAATAAGAATACTAAAAGACACGAGACCAAAGACTTAGAGGGGTTATAAAGGAAAAGGGAGAAATAATAAGAAGAAAATGGCAATATGGGAGCAAGAAGAAAAATAAAAGAACTAGTATAGTTCTGAAAAAGAAACAGAAACAAAATAAATGGAATAATATTAATGAATTTAAAACATAGTAACAATGGTACATTAAGTTATACATAGTAGAAGTTAAACGGAAAAGGAAAAGAGAAAGGAGAAAAATAAAATGAGAAAAATCAATATTAACATTAAAAGGGACAAAAAATAGAATCAAAGGAAAGAGAGAAATTAGAGATATGCAAGAATAAAAGAGGAGAAAGGAAAAAAGGGGGAAAAACAAACAACAACAACAACAACAACACAAAACAAAAGCCAGTGTGGAGAAATATGTTCAAACCACATATGTGATTAAGGACTCATAACTAGAATATATAAAGAATTCTCAACTCAACAGTAAAAAAAATCAAACAATTCCATTATAAAATGAGCCAAAGACATGAAAAGGATGTATGGATAACAAATAATCATGTAAAGAGATGTTCAAGATCACTAACCATTAGGGAAATGCTAATAAAGACCACATTAGTATCACTATATACCTATTAGAATTATTAAGTTTAAAAATCGTGATAGCCCAGGCAGCATGGCTCAGTGGTTGAGCATTGACTATGAGCCAGGAGGTAATGGTTCTATTACTGGTCAGGGCACATGCCTGGGTTTCGGGCTCGATCCCCAGTGGGGGGCATGCAAGAGGCAGCCAATCAATATTCTCTCACCATTGATATTTCTCTCTCTCTCTCTCACCCTTTCTCTCTGAAATCAATAATACATATTTTTTAAAATTTTGATAATACCAATGCTGACCATGGAACACAGATATTAAGTCTCTCAAACCCTTGGAGCTACTCTGGGAAAAATATTCAGTTTCTTAAAAATAACACAACTAAACATGCATTTACTATACAACCCATCATTTACACTCCTGGGCATTAACCCAGAGAAATGAAAACATGTCCACACAAAACTGCTACAAGTATGTTCAAAGCATCTTTATTTGTAATAGCCAAAAGTGGGATACAAACCAGATGTCCTTCCATGGGTAAATGGTTAAATAAAGTGTAGTAATTCACATTATTGATTACTACTCAGCAATGTAAAGGAATGAATTATTGATATACACAACAACTTGGATGGATTTCAAGGACATTCTCCTGAGTGAAAAAGCCCATCTTAAAAGTTACATACTGTATACTTGCATTTCTTTATGTTTTCTCTACTGTGATCCTCACTATTTTTCTGAGCCCTCACTAGCAGACAGAATCATAAACCCACATTTCTACTAACAGCTTGTTTAAGGCATTCTAGGCTGTTTCTATTATGCTCTGCCAAATTCTTCTTGTATCTGCTCATTGCCCAATTATAAAGCCACTTCTACAATATGTAACAAAAATTTACTTCCATAAATTTTAAGTATTTTTTACAACAGGTATGTTAATTTTCAGGTACCAAGATTTATATTCATTTTCTATCATTGCTGTAACAAATTACTACAAACTTTGTGGCTTAAAACATAACAAATGTATTATCTTAACAATTCTGGAGGTTAGGCATATAAAATTGGTTGACATGCCGCATCTCTCTTTGTAGCTTCTAGAAGCCCCCTGTGTTCCTTGGTTTGTGGGCCCTTCCCTCAAAGCATAGGACCTTCAAATCAATCTCAACCTGTCTCTGTCTCTGTGTCTGTCTCTGTCTCTCTCTCACACACACACAAATATTTGCTTCTGTCATCACATTCCCTTATGTCTATGAACCTCCTACCTCCCCGATATAAGGACCCTTGTGATTATAGTGGGCCCACCTAAATAATATGCCTAATATGCAAAGTGTCCCCTCAGGAGTTCGACCGACCGGGAGTTCAATCGCTCGCTATGATGTGCACTGACCGCCAGGGGGTGGTGCAGAATGAAGGGAAGCTCCGGTCGGCAGCCAGCAGCCGCTAGCCACTAGGGGCCCTACCCGTGCATGAATTTTGTGCACTGGGCCTCTAGTTTAAGATAAGCTTCTTATCTCAAAATTTTTACCTTAATCATATCTGTAGTCTCTTTTGTTATGTAGGTAACATAATAAGATTCTGGGGATTATGGGTATCTTGGAAATCATTATTCTGAAGGGTACCATTATTTTCATGTGTATCAGTACTCTTCAAAAGTGTGTTATGGTCATGAAAGACAAAGAAATATTGAGGAACTATCACAGACTGGAGGAGACTATGGTGACATAACAACTTAATGTTATGTGGGATCCTAGATTACATTCTAGACCAGTGATGGTGAACCTTTTGAGCTCGGCTTGTTGGCATTTTAAAAAACCCTAACTTAACTCTGGTGCTGTGTCACATATAGAATTTTTTTGATTTTTGCAACCATAGTAAAACAAAGACTTATATTTATTTTATATATTTAAATGCCATTTAACAAAGAAAAATCAACCAAAAAAATGAGTTCGCGTGTCACCTCTGACACGCGTGTCATAGGTTCGCCATCACTGTTCTAGACCTTAAAAAGGGCATTAATTTAAAAATTGATAAAAATCCACCAAAACCTGTAGATTAGCTAATATTATTGTGCCCATGTTAATTTTTTGGCTTTAATAATTTCACTATGGTATAAGATATTAACATTAGGGGAATCTGGATGAAGATTATATAGGAACACTGTACTAGTTTTGTAATTTTTTCATAAGCCTAAAACCATGTCAAAAGAAAAAGTAAAAAAAAAAAAAAAAATGTTTCATTGATGTATACTGGCACCATCAGTATTTGGCTTATTTTCTCAAATCCTCAGTAAACTTGGATATTACCAAATGTTTTAATGTTATCCAGCTGGTAATTGAATAATTATATTTCATTGTTTTCAAATAAATTCTTAATGTATTAATTAAAATGTATTAATGAGATTGGGTATCTTTTCACACACTTTTGGTTGTTATATTAATTTGCTAAGATTCAATATCAAAATAACATGTACTGGGTAGGTTAAACCTTAGAAATTTATTTTCTCACAGCTCCAAAGGCTGGAAAACCAAAATCAAGGTGCTAATCAAGTCAGGGCTATTTTCTCTGAGGCCTCTCTCCTGGACTTGCAGATGGTCACCTTCTTGCTTTTTTCTCATGCATTCTTTTCTCTGCATGTCCTTCCCTAGTGTCTCTTTTTCATCTTATACGGACACAAGTCATATTTGCTTAGACCCCACATTTATGACCTCATTTAACCCTTATCACCTTTTAAAGGCCTTAAGTCCAAGTACAGACACATTAGGGGCAAAGTCTTCAAAATATTAATTTGGGGGGGAACACTTTGTAGTTCATAACAGCTGTCCAATTCAGTTGAGAGAATGGGCTAGCAGATTGCTTGTATTGGGTTGACATTTGATTGTGTGCTTATCATTCTTGTGCACCCATTTAATCTTCACTTACTGAAAACTCCACTGGAGAATACTAGTAGTGGTTACCTCTGTGAGGAGAAAGCAAGTACAATTGGTGAATGATCTTAAAGCAAGTGGTGGTTACACAGGATTTTTTGTTATAATATTTTAATCTCTTATTTACCTGAAATATTTCATAATAAATTATTTAAAAATATCTAATGGAAAGTGAGGAAATGAGCATCAAGTAGCTTGGTTGTAAAGGGAAGGGAAAATTGGAGGCAGTGGCTAGAGAGACATTGATTTAAGCGAGAATTGTTTTTTGTGTTGTTTTGTTTTTAATATTCACCCAAAGATATTTTTCCATTGATTTCTAGAGAGAGGGGAAGGGAGGGAAGAGGAAGAAGGGAGGGAGGGGGAAAGAAAGAAAGAGAGAGAGAAAGAGAGAGAGAGAGAGAGAAATAACGTGAGAGAGGTTCATCTATTGGTTGCTTTTTGCACATACGCCCACTGGGGCAGGGGACCATGCATCCAAGGTATGTGCCCTTGACATGGAATTGAACCCGTGATCCTTTGGTCCACAGGCCTCCACTCTAACCATTGAGCAAAACTGACAAGGGCCAAGAGAGAATCTTTTTAAGGTTGGGAAACTTAGGCATGTTTATAAACCATGGGGAGTGGAGCTGTTGTGGAGAAAGACATTGAATATCCAAGTGAGAGAGGATATGTCATTGTGATTTTAATTTGCATTTGTCTGGTGATTGGTGATATTGAGCACCTTTTCATATGCTTATTGGCCATCTGCTTGTCCTCTCACCTGTCAGAGTGGCTATCATCAAAAAATTAAACAAGTGTTGGTAAGGATGTAGAAAAAAGGCAACCCTCGTGCATGGTGGGACTGAAAATCGGTGCAATTGTATGGAAAACAGTATGGAGCTTTTTCAAACATTTAGAAATAGAACTACCATACACTCAGCAATTCCACTTCTTGGAATTTATCTGGGGAAATTAAAAACACTAAATTGAAAAGAGGTATACATTCCTATGTTCATTGCTGCATTATTTTTTTTAGCAATAAACATTAATATTTCAAGAAAATGATTTTAAATATAATATTACCAAAACTATACTAACAGAGTATAATATCATAATATCATAAAAGTTGTAGGAAATATTAAAAATCTGCAAATAACAGATTCTAAAATATTTTTCCCCTGGCTCTAATTTTGTTCATCAGTTTTTGTTCATTATATTCCATAAAAGAGTGAGATCATGTGATATTTATCTTTCTTCGGCTGGCTTCTTTCGCTTAGCATAATGCTCTCCAGGTCCATCCAGGCTATTGCAAATGATAAGAGTTGCTTCTTTTTTATGGCAGTGTAGTATTCCATTGTGTAGATGTACCAGTTTTTTAATCCACTGATCTGCTGATGGTCACTTAGGCTGTTTCCAAATCTTAGCTATTGTAAATTGTGCTGCTATGACCATAGGGGTGCATATATCCTTTCTGATTGGTGTTTCTGATTTCTTGGGATATATTCCTAGAAGTGGAATTACTGGGTCAAATGGGAGTTCCATTTTTAATTTTTTTAGGAAACTCCAAACTGTTTTCCACAGTGGCTTCACCAGTGTGCATTCCCACCAGCAGTGCAAGAGGGTTCCTTTTTCTCCACATCCTCTTCAGCACTTGTCATTTGTTGATTTGTTGATGATAGCCATTCTGACAGGTGTGAGATGGTACCTCATTGTTGTTTTGATTTGCAAATCTCAGATGATTAGTGACTTTGAGCATGTTTTCATATGTCTCTTGGCTTTCTGAATGTCCTCTTTCAAAAAGTGTCTCTTTAGGTCCTTTGCCCATTTTTTTATTGGATTGTTTATCTTCCTTTTGCTAAGTTGTATGAGCTCCCTGTAAATGTTGGAGATTAAACTCTTATTGGAGATAGCATTGGCAAATATATTCTCCCATGCAGTGGGCTTTCTTGTTGTTTTGTTGATGGTTTCTTTTGTTGTGCAGAAGCTTTTTATTTTGATGTAGTCCCATTTGTTTATTTTCTCCTTAGTATCCATTGTCCTAGGAGCTATTATCAGTAAAGATATTGCTATGACATATGCCTGATATTTTTCTTCCTACTAGTATGGATTCTTCTAAGATTTTTATGGTTTCCTGTCTTACATTTAAGTCCTTTATCCATTTTGCTGGAATCGGATTTGCTAATATTTCATTGAGGATTTTAGCATTTATGATCATCAGGGATATTGGCCTGTAATTCTCTTTTTGTGTAGTGCCTTTATCTGGTTTTGGAATTAGGATAATGCTGGCCTCATAAAAAGAGTTTGGAAGTGTTCCTTCCTCTTCAATTTTCTGAAATAGTTTGAGGAGTACAGGTGTTAGTTCTTTGAATCTTTGGTAAAACTCCCTTGTGAAGCTGCCCAGACCTGGGCTTTTGTTTGGTGGGAGTTTTTTATATTATTGCTTCTATTTCATCAGTTGTTATTGGCTTATTCAGTTCTTCTGATTCCTCCTAATTCAGATTTGGGAGATTATATTTTTCTAGGAATTTGTCTATCTCATCCACATTGTCCAGCTTGTTGGCATGTAGTTGATCATAGTATTTTCTTACATCCTTTGTATTTCTGTGGTGTCAGTGGTTACCTCTTCTCTTTTTTTTTCTGATTTTATGTATTTGTGTCCTCTCTCTTTGTTTTTTGATGAGTCTAGCAAACAGTTTATCAATTTTTTTATCCTTTCAAAGAACCAGCTCTTAGTTTCATTGATTTTTTGTATTCTTTTTGAAATCTCTATGCTATTTATTTCTGCTGTAATCTTTATTATTTCCTTCCTTCTACTTACTCTGGGCTTTTTTTTATTGTTCTCTTTCTAGTTTTTTTTATTTTATTTTTTTATGTTGTACGGTTAAATAATAATTGCTGATTTTTCTTTCTTGTCTTTTTTTTTTTTTGAGGTATGCTTGTAGTGCTATGAATTTCCCTCTTAGGACTACTTTTGCTAGGTCCCAGAGATTTTGGGTTGTTGTGTGCTCATTTTCATTTATTTCCAGGAAGTTTTTCTTTAAATTCATTTCTTGATCTCATTGGTAATCTATTTCCTATCTAATAAAAGAGAAACATGGTAATTAGCCGTACCTCCGCTACCCTTCCCATTGGCTATTCAGGGCGATATGCAAATTAACTGCCAGCCAAGATGGTGGCCGGAAGCCAGGCAGCTTGAAGCGAACATGAGGCTTGCTTGCTTCACTGACAGAGGACTCCAATGTTCCCCGCCTGCCACTGCCAGCCTCTGAGCTTGCAGTTTGAAACATTGTTACAAAAAAAGCTAAACAAAACCCCAGAAACCTGCTTTCAGCCAGCCGGGATCTCAGAGCTGGAGTTGAAACAGTGTTTCGATTATAGAACCCAAACAAACCAGATACCTGCTTTCAGCAGCTGAGGCCTAAGAGCTGGAGCCAAGCCTCAGAGCTAAAGCTGGCCCAGAATTAAAAAAAAGAAAAAGAAAAAAAGGAGCAGTTGGGAGCTTCAGTTACCCACCAGCCTGAAAACAGCCCTCAGCCCCTCACCCAGACTGGCCAGGCACCCCAGTGGGGACCCCCCACCCTGAAGGGTGTGTGACCAGCTGCAAACAGCCATCATCCCCTCACCCAGGCTGGCCAGGCACCTCAGTGGGGACCCCCACCCTAATCCAGGACACCCTTCAAGGCAAACCAGCCGGCACCCACCTGTGCACCAGGCCTCTATCCTATATAGTAAAAGGGTAATATGCCTCCCAGCACCGGGATCAGCGTGACAGGGGGCAGCGCCCAAAACCCCTGATCGCCCCGTGGCGTACACTGCATTATAGGGATATGGAAGCCTAAGGCCTGTTCGAACACCTTTGCTGTCTGTGTGACAGGAGGCGGGGCCACAACCTCCCTATCCGCCCTGCTCTGTTCGTGACAGGGGAAGGCACCCCAACCCCCTGATCGTCCCTGCTCTGTTCCTGATAGGGGGGAGCTCCCCAATCCCCTGATCGCCCTGTGGCTCTGTGTGTGACAGGGTGCGGCACTCCAACACCCTGATCGGCCCTGCTCTGTGTGTGACAGGGAGTGGCGCCCCAACCCCCCCACCCCCCCATGGGCCCTGCTCTGTGTTTGATGGGGTAGAGCCGTAACCTCCCCATCGGCCCTGCCCTGAGTGTGACAGTGGTGGTGCCCCAACCCCCTGATCTGCCCTGCTCTCTGGGTGATAGAGGGCGGCGCCCCAACTGCCCCCATGGGCCCTGCTCTGTGTGTGATGGGGTGGAGCCATAACCTCCCCATCGGCCCTGCCCTGAGTGTGACGGGGTGTGGCGCCCCAACCCCCTGATCCGCCCTGCTCTGTGTGTGACAGGGGGTGGTGCCCCAACTCCCCTATTGGCCCTACTCTGTGAGTGACAGGGGGGACCTCCCAAACCCCCTGATCGACCCTGCTCTGTGTATGACAGGGTACGGAGCCCCAACCCCCTGATGGGCCCTGCTCTGTGAGTGACAGGGGGCAGCACACCAACTCCCCAATCAACCCTGCTCTGAGTCCCACCAGGGGCTGCACCTAGGGATTGGGCCTGCCTTCTGCCACCCAGGAGCAGGCCTAAGCCAGCAGGTCGTTATATCCCGAGGGGTCCCAGACTGCGAGAAGGCACAGGCCGGGCTGAGGGACCCCTCCTCCCCCCCGAGTGCACAATTTTTGTGCACCGGGCCTCTAGTATTGTTTAATAACATGCTATTTAACCACCATGTGTTTGTTTGTTTTGAGGTATTTTTACTGTAGTTGATTTCTAATTTCATTCCACTGTGATCTGAGAAGATGCTTAATATAATTTCAATCTTCTTGAACTTGTAGAGACTTTTTTTGTGTCCTAAATGTGATCTATCTTTGTGAATGATCCTTGTGCACCTGAGAAGAATGTATGTTCTGCTGTGTTGGAGTGAAATTTTCTATAAATGTCAATTAAATCCATCTGACCCAGTGTGTCCGTTAGAGTCTGTTTCCCTGTTAAGTTTTTGTCTGGAAGATCTATCCAGTGAAGTCAGAGAGGTGTTAAAGTCCCCTACTATGACTGTATTATTTTTGATCTCTCCATTAAAGTCCTCTAGAAGTTTTTTTTTTTTTTAAACATATTTCATTGATTTTTTACAGAGAAGAAGAGAGAGGGATAGAGAGTTAGAAACATCAGTGAGAGAGAAACATCGATCAGCTGCCTCCTGCACACTCCCCACTGGGGATGTGCCCACAACCAAGGTACATGCCCTTGACTGGAATCAGACTGGGGACTCTTGAGTCCGCAGGCCAATGAGCCAAACTGAGCCAACCTGGTTAGGGCTAGAAGTTTTTTTTTTTATACATATTTATGTGCTCCTATATTGGGTGGATATATGTTTACCAAGGTTATATCCTCTTGTTGGATCGATCCCTTTAGTATTATGTAGTGACCTTTGTTGTCTCTTATGATGGCCTTCATTTTAAAGTCCATTTTGTCGGATATGAGTATTGCTACTCCAGGTTTTTTTTTTTTTTCTTTTCCATTTGCATGGAAAATTTTCTCCACTCCTTCATTCTCATTCTGTGTGTCTTTTGTTCTGAGGTGGGTCTCTTGTAGACAGCATTAGTTGGGTCATGTTTTTGTATTCATTCGGCTACCCTATGCCTTTTTAAAAATTATTATATTAGACAATCATGTATTTTACAGAGTGATCCCCTTATAGTTCAAGTACCTCCCCCCCCCATCCTGTGCATAGCTATTACAATATTATTTTTTTCCTCCATTAACCTCTCCCTGGCCACTTCCACCTGCCAGGACATTCCATCACCCCCCTAGTGTCTGTGTCCATTGGTAATGCTTATATGCATGCACACAAGTCCTTTGGTTGCTCTCTTACCCCACTCCCCTCCCCTGCCTTCCATCTGAGGTTTGACAGTCTGTTCGATGCATCTTTGTCTCTCGATCTATTTTTGTTCATCAGTTTATGTTGATCACTATATTCCACAAATGAGTGAGATCATGTGGTATTTATCTTTCTTCAACTGGCTTATTTTGATTAGCATAATGCTCCCCAGGTCCATCTATGCTGTTGTAGGGTAAGAGTTCCTTCTTTTTTACAACAGCATAGTATTCCATTGTGTAGATGTACCACAGTTTTCTAATCCATTCATCTGCTGATGGGCACTTAAGCTGTTTCCAAACCTTAGCTATGGCAAATTGTGCTGCTATGAACATAGGGGTGCATATATCCTTTCTGATTGGTGTTTCTGATTTCTTGGGATATATTCCTAGAAGTGGGATTATTGGCTCAAATGGGAGTTCCATTTTTGATTTTTTGAGGAAACTCCATACTGTTTTCCACGGTGGCTGCACAAGTCTGCATTCCCATCAGCAGTGCATGAGGGTTTACCCTACACCTTTGATTATAGCATTTAATCCATTTACATTTAGGGTTATTGTTAATAGGTAATTATTTATGGCCATTTTAATTCTGTATGGCTAGGTTTCTCTCTCTGTTTCTTCTTATTATTACAGCAGTCCATTTACCACTTTTTGTAATGCTGGCTTGGTGATGATATACTCCGTTAGCCTTTTTTTTTCTTTTTTTTTTTTCTGGGAAGCTCTTTGACTGTCTATTTTGAATGATAGCCTTTCTGGATATAGCAATCTTGGTTTCAGATCCTTACTTTCCATTACCTTGAGTACTTCATGCCATTCCCTTCTGGCCTGTAGAATTTCTAATAAGAAATCAGGTGTCAGCCTTATGGGAACTCCTTTGTAGTTAACAGTTTTCTTTTCTCTTGCTGCCTTTAAGATTCCCTCTTTGTCTTTAATTTTTGGCATTTTAATTATGATGTATCTGGGCGTTGGCCTGTTTGGGTTCTTCTTGCTTGGGGATCTCTGTGCCTCCTGAACTTGTGTGATATTTTTTCTTTACCAGGTTAGGGAAGTATTCTACCATTATTTCTTCAAACACGTTCTCTATCCCCTTCTCCCTTTCTGGCTCTTCTGGCACACCTAATATTTTAATATTGTTATGTTTCACATTGTCCCACAGCTCCCTTAAGCTGTCCTCCTGTTTTTTAATTGCTTTTTTTTTGTTGTTGTTGTTGTTCTCTGATTCATTGATAGTTTCAATTCTGTCTTCTAATTCATTGATTCAATCCTCAGCTTCCCCTAATCTGCTGTGTATTCCTTCCAATGTGTTCTTTATTTGTGTTATGTTATTCTTTATCTCACTGTTCTTTTTTTATAGTTACTATATCTTTTTTCATGCTGTTGAGCATCTTTACCATCATTAGTCTGAACTTTGTTTCTGATAAATTTCTTATCTCTGCTTCATTTAGCTCTTCTTCTGGAGAATTCTCTAGTTCTTTCATTTGGGGATTATTTCTTTGTCTCCTCATTTTGGCTGTCTGTTTGGGTTTGTGTCTATGTTTTAGGTAGATCCTCTACACCTCTCATTGCTGCATTGTTTACAATAACCAAGATATGGAAGTAAACTAAGTGCTCATCAATAGATGAGTGGATAAAGAAGATGTAGTACATATATGCAGTGGAATATTACATGGCCATAAAAAATCTTACATTTGCAACAGCATAGATGTATGTAGAGGGTATTATGCTAAGTGAAGTAAGTCATAGAAACATAAATACCATATTGTTTCACTTATATGTGGAATCTAAAGAACAAAATAAATGAATGACCAAAACAGAAACAGACTCATAGACACAGAGAACAAACCGGTGGTTTCCAGATTGGTGAGGGGAGGTTGGAGACCTGGATGAAAAAAGTTAAGGCATTAAGAAGTAGAAATTGACAGTTACAAAAATAGTCATGGGATGTAACATTCAGCCTAGGGAATATAGTCAATACAGTCGGGCCTTGACTTAGGAGTTTAATTCATTCCGAGACCGAGCTCGTTAAGGAGCTCGTTAAGGAGCTCATTAACTCAAATTACTCTATCAACTCAATGCAAAAAATTGGCCGAGAGACAGCTGGTATCTCAAAAAACTCATTAGTCGGGACACTCATAAGTCAAGGCCCCACTGTAATATTGTAATAACTATGTATGATGCCAACTGGGTGCTAAATTTATCAAGGGGATCACTTCATAAATTACATAAATGTCTAATCACTATGCTGTACACCTAAAACTAATATAATATTGTATGTCGACTGTAATTGAAAAAAAAAAACAAGATCCAAGTGAGAGAGAGGATAATTGATGTATAGAGGTCCATGAGTAGCTTTGAGCAGACGGCCTCCTGATTATTTGAGGAAAGATTGGCTTTGCATGGCCTTTTATGGAAGGAAGAGAGATAAATTAGAATATCTTATATAATAAAGAGGAAATATGAAAATTGACTGTCACTCCACCACAATATGGTGGCGCTCACAGCAGAGGCGGGGTTTCTGTAACACAAGATGGCTGCACCCACAGCGGAGGCTGAGTTCTCCTAAGGAGCCTTAAAGAGCAATCAGCATGGACCTGAGGCTGTGACCCTCCACCCTCTTGGGGCTTCACAGGGGACCTCAGTCTGTGTCCCCCACCGTGGTGCCAGGCCAGGGGACTTCAGGCTGTGCCCCCCACCCAGCAGGGATGTACAGGGGACCTCAGGCCATGCCCCCTGCCAGGCAGGGCTTGATGGGTGACCTCAGGCCGCACCCCCCGCCAGGCACCAAGCCAGGGGACCTCAGTCTGTGCCCCCCACCCTGGTTCCAGGCCAGGGGACTTCAGGCTGTGCCCCCACCTGGCAGGGCTGTACAGGGGACCTCAGGCCATGCCCCCTGCCAGGCAGGGCTTGATGGGGGACCTCAGGCCTCACACCCTACCCTGGTGCCAGTCTGAGGGACCTCAGGCAACGCCCCCCACCCTGCAGGGCTTGATGGGGGACCTCAAGGTGTGCCCCCCACCCCAGTGCTGGACCAGGGGACCTCAGGCTGCTCCCCTGGCCCCAGGCCAAGGGACCTCATTTCACACACCCCACCCAGCAGGGCTTGACAGGGTACCTGAGGCTGTGCCCCCCCCCCTCAGTGGAGCTTGATGGGGGAACCTCAGGCCATGCCCCTCTCCCAGTAGGGCTTGACAAGGGATCTCAGGCCATGTCCCCCACCCGGCAGGGCTTGATGGGGGACCTCAAGGTGTGCCCCCAGCCCCGGCCCAGGCTGGGGTCCTCAGGCCGCAAACCCCACCCCGGTGCCAGGTCAGGAGACCTGAGGCTATGCCTCCCACCTGGCGGGGCATGACAAGGGTGGGACCGGCCAGGTCTGGATCTAGCCCAATGTGGGGGGGTGGGGCTGGCCGGGTCTGGGTCTTGCATGATTTTGAGGTGCACATGGTGGGTGGGGACTTGACTCTGGGTCCTATGGTGTGCCCCAGACTCTTACAGGAGGAACATTTTCATATACATTTTACTAATTTTCTTTCATCTTTGACACTTCTATTATAGAGAAAGGGCAAATAGCAATATAAAAATATTTATTCTAATTAATCCCCTTTTAATGTGTACAAATTTCATTCACCGGTTACCACTAATATGTATATAATTTGCCAGCTGGGGGCATGAACAAGCAGTGTCTGTGAAAAATTGAGGGTGATTATGATTGTTGCAGTGTTTTCTCAAGTAGAATGTAAGTTTATTTCATCTGCTGAGAGTAAGGGAAAATGGGTGTAAAGCTGGAGGCATGAGGAGAGTAAAAGAAGGTTTAAAACAGTCTACAACGGAAATGGAGAAAGAACTGATGAAGGATTTGTTAAACTGTTGTTAAAGGAAAATGCGTATCTGCTTAAAAGCTGGTATGTCGAATTACAAGAAACTATGTGCTGCTTTCAGCATCGGTGTTTTTAGGGAATTGCAGGATATGAACGGGGACCAAATATGCTGAGGGTGTTGGTAATGGTTTATTATCCACCATTTAGACCAAACTCAAAAGGAGGGGAAGGAAATGAGGGAATTGGTAGACTAAGACAAAATGGAAGAATCAGGGGAATTGAGGTCTCAGTGTTGAAAACAGGAATAGGAAGATTGGAGGCATTAGATTTTTAGAAGGATAGGAAGTTGTCATCAGAGTTGGATGCTAGTATTTTGAATGTTGGAGATGAAGCAAATTTTCAAGTGATGACACGAAAGTGTTAGCTTACACTTATAAAGCCCTTACTATGTATCAAACATTGTTTGAAGCTCTTTACACATATTAGGACATTTAAACCTAATCCTATCTAATAAAAGAGAAGCATGGTAATTAACATACGACCGCTACACTTCCCATTGGCTAATCAGGGCGATATGCAAATTAACTGCCAGCCAAGATGGCAGCCAGCAGCCAGGCAGCTTGAAACTAACATGAGGCTTGCTTGCTTCAGTGACGGAGGACTCCAACATTCCTCGCCTTCCACTGCAGGCCTCTGAGCTGCAACTCTAAGCAACTATGTTACAAATATAGAAGCTAAACAAAACCCCAGAAACCTGCTTTAGTTCACCGGGCTTCAGCCAGCAGGATTGCAACATTGTTTCAAATACAGAAGGTAAACAAAGCCCAGAAACCTGATTTCAGCAGTGGAGGCCTAAGAGCTGGAGCCAAGCCTCAAAGCTAAAGCAGGCCCAGAATAAAAGAAAAAGAAAAAGAAAAAAAGGAGCGGTTGGGAGCTTCAGTCACCCGCCAGCCTGAAAACAGCCCTCAGCCCCTCACCCAGACTGGCCAGGCACCCCATTGGGGACCCCCACCCTGAAGGGTGTGTGACCAGCTGCAAACAGCCATCATCCCCTCACCCAGGCTGGCCAGGCACCCCAGTGGGGACCCCCACCCTGATCCAGGACACCCTTCTGGGCAAACCAGCCGGCCGGCACCCACCCGTGCACCAGGCCTCTATCCTATATAGTAAAAGGGTAATATGCCTCCCAGCACCGGGATCAGCGGAGCCATGAGGCCTCCCGGCACCGGGATCAGTGTGACAGGGGGCAGCACCCAAACCCCCTGATAGCCCTGCGTCTCTGTGTGTGACAGGGGGCGGGGCCACAACCTCCCTATCTGCCCTGCTCTGTTCGTGACAGGGGAAGGCGCCCCAACCACCTGATCAGCCCTGCGCTGTGCCCAATAGGGGGGAGCTTCCCAACCCCCTGATCACCCTGCGGCTCTGTGTGTGACAGGGTGCAGTGCCCCAACCCCCTGATTGGCCCTGCTCTGTGTGTGACAGGGGGCAGCGCCCCAACCCCCTAATCGGCCCTGCTCTGTGTGTGACGGGGTAGAGCCATAACCTCCCCATCGGCCCTGCCCTGAGTGTGAGAGTGGCGGCGCCCCAACCCCCTGATCCGTCCTGCTCTGTGGGTGATAGAGGGCAGCGCCCCAACCCCCACCCCACGGGCCCTGCTCTGTGTGTGATGGGGTAGAGCCATAACCTCCCCATCGGCCCTGTCCTGAGTGTGACAGTAGTGGCGCCCCAACCCCCTGATCCGCCCTGCTCTGTGTGTGACAGGGGGCGGTGCCCCAACTCCCCTATCGGCCCTACTCTGTGAATGACAGGGAGGAGCTCCTCAACCACCTGATCGGCCCTGCTCTGTGCGTGACAGGGGGTTGCTCCCCAACCCCCTGATGGGCCCTGCTCTCTGTGTGACTGGGTAGGGAGCCCCAACCCCCCTGATGGGCCCTGCTCTGTGCGTGACAGGGGGCGGTGCCCCAACCTCCCCATCGACCCTGCCTTGAGTGTGACAGGTGGCGGTGCCCCAACCCCCCAATCGGCCCTACCCTGAGGGTGACTGAGGGTGGCATCGCAACCTCCCAATCTGCCCTGCTCTGTGCATGACAGGGGGCGGTGCCCCAAATCCCCAATCAGCCCTGCTCTGAGCCCGACCAGGGGCTGCACCTAGGGATTGGGCCTGCCCTCTGCCACCCGGGAGCAGGCCTAAGTCAGCAGGTCCTTATCTCCCGAGGGGTCCCAGACTGCGAGAGGGCACAGGCAGGGCTGAGGAACCCCCCCTCCCCCCCGAGTGCACAAATTTTTGTGCACCGGGCCTCTAGTTATATATAAGAAAATCCAAGGCACAGAGAACTTGGGGCTTGTCCAGGGTCACAGAGTAAGTATTAAGGCTCATACTTGGAACCAGGAAGTTTAGATCTATACTAATATTACCTCCAGAACATATTTGTTATGTTCATAAAAATTGATACCTGAAGTAGAAGTATAGATCATTGGTGATGAGAACCAAAGAACTTTGAGGCAATAATTGCTGAAGGATCATTCACATAGACTGTGGTTTTGTATTAGAGGATGTTCTTCTAATCCTAGCATTTTGGGGTCAAATCATACATCTTGAATGCTTGACAAGTAATTTTGTCTTTATCCTGAAGATAGTAGGGATCTCTGAAAGCTCATTGCATTATTCATTGCATTTTAGATGTTCTAATTAATTTACAATAGACACAAGACTGACACCAGCATGTTCAGTCTCTCATTACAAAATAGATGGTGTTTTTTTTTTTTGTCATTCTGTATAATTTTTAAGAGAAAGGCCAACTTCAGTTTTACCAGAAAATCAGTTTTTCCATGAATGACCTCAGTCCCTACTGAGTTCATAAATGTGTGATTTTGCTGTGCTTTCGGCAGGATATCAAAAGCATAATCTGCAGGGTGTTTTGAAGAACAATTAAAATGCTAGTTACCTGTTATCCTCATGATTCAATAGGGGATTATTTTTACTAACCAGTGATAGCTTTTGGGTGAAGTTTTTCAACCCTTGTATAAACAACTATCAAATGTGTTAAATAATTGAAGTTTTGACCTTTGTGCAATACCAGAGATGTACTCTGATCATGTTTTCTAAACAAAGACATGGTATCCAAGGATCTTTTCTGATTTATGAATTTATTAATATGAAACATATGGAGATATGAAATGAAGTCCCAGGTTATTAATACATTTACCAAATTACTTCTTTTTAAAAGAGCAAAATGATATGTTCCAGAAATTAGACCTTGTAGGTGTAACCTCATAGAGTGGTTGTGAGGATTAAAAGAGATAATATATATGAGAGCTGATGCTGCTCTGCAAGTATTGGGGATTATATGTTCCTGCCAAGTTATTCAGTTAATGGGATATGATTTTCAGTTGACATATATTGTAATTTTAGTAATGTGTTTTTTCCATTACACTTGATCTTTAATAGAAAATGGATTAAACATATTAGTTTTAAGTTTCTGTCATCCGATCCCTCCAGTTTCTCTTTTAAGGATATCCAGGGTCTTTAAATAAAATTTAAATGCATCAGAAGAATTGATGCTTAAAGGAGCCAATTTCTAAGTCTTTTTAAAGAATTTTAAAAGGCAATTTGAATAATCTTCTCTAAATTATTTTCTGGTGGGTAGGTAAGTGATGGGAGATCTACCGCTACACTGATCACTAGAATGATATCAATCATTCATAAGTTCTCTCTCTTCCCATCTCACTGAGGGGTATTACCTGATGCTACTACCTTGAGACACAGAGGCAATTTGAACTGACAGAGGAAAGTTGACTTATATTGTAGCAGCCCCAAAGTCTTGCCAGTTGTCTCACTTGCACTTTGCAAAACCATCTTCTCAATTACACAACTTATTGTTATCCATTTTCTTCTTTTACTACTGTGTAGATCATTGGATTGGAGCTAGGAACCAGCAGTTCTGCCTTTTTATATTTAGATTTTTATTCAAGGAATATGGAATCAGACTATGTGCCCAGTGTGGGGCAATGTAACTTTTTTTCCATTAGTTTCACCTTGTTATTTTATTCAAAATGATACTTTCTTTTTTTGTCAGTCTTTATTGTTGAAAGTATTGCATATTTCCCCCAATTTCCCCATTGACCTCTTCTAACCCATCCCCATCCCCCTCCTGGGGCAATTGTACTTTTTTTTTTTAAATGGCCCTCGGACCACTGGTGGTCCATGAGGTCTGAAAAGTTGGCAACCGCTGGGAAGTATTACGTATAGTATTACATATGTCTCCTTTTTTTCCCCATTGACCTCTACCTGGCTACCCCCACCCTGTGAATAATGGATATTATTATTTCCTTTGGTGGGGGGTGGAGGAGGCGGTTTTGGAAAGAGAGGCACTGATTGTGGCACAGGGCAAAGCGAAGACTTAAATCTAGATCTCTTGTGTTAAGGTTGCACCTCAGAGAATGGGGATCTGTTTTATGTGAGATGTTAGACAACAAAGGGTTGTACTTGTCTTTGCATCACTGATGTTGACTTAGCTCTTCTAACCTCCCTTGAGTTGTCTTCTAATTGCCATTTTTTTCTCTTTTGCTGGGTTGGAAGCTGCTCTTAATCCTGTAGGATCTTGCTTTACTACCTTAAATATAGTTTTCTGGGAGAATAATTATTTTTAAGATAATTAGAACATCTATTACCAATGTATGTGAAAATGGATTTTCACGTTACCTCTAAAAATGTATCTTTAGAAGCCATGTTTGAGGAAACTGAATGGTACAGTCTTTGCTGCAGATGTAGATGATGAAGGGCAGTTCTTCCTGTAAATTGACTGGGTTTGTGGGAACTCAAATGCTGCCTATATTCCCAAATGGCCAAATGGGACTTTGGCCAGGAAAAACCCAACATCATAGCCATGTAATGGATTTGGGGAGGCAAGCAAGAGTTCTTTTAAGGAACAACTCTGATTTGTGTATTTTTTCAATACACAGTTTAGCAATCCAGAAGAAACTTCTAGTCATAGTCTGATCTTCCTTTATGCTCTGAAAGGTGGTTTATGTGAATTTTGGTGTACCACTAGAGGGCAGCAAAAGAATAAATATTTGCCTGTACTCTTTTTGAAGGATGTTAGTAGGTAGATGTTTAAAAATCGAAGTACATGTAAATATAGATTTATGCTATACATATTTATATTTAACATATTTCAAAATAATATCTATGTATATACACATACATACACATACATGGAGAGTGAGACAGAGAGAAAATCTAATTAAGCCAGACATCTACTTCATTACCTTTAATTTATGAAATAATAAAGTTAAAAGTTATTAAAATAACAGTTATTAGCCTGTACATGTGAGGGCATTTTCATATTCTAATATGTAATTAGTTGGGGATTTGGCAGAAATTTTCAAATGAATCTTCAGAAAAAGAAGTGAATGTTAAGAGCAAAAGTATAATCTAAAGAAAATACCTTTGAGTAGAAAATTGTTAAGATTGAGAAATTTCAGACATGCTTATTAGTCTTAGTGAATCTTTTGAAAACATGTCTTCAAATTTTCAATTTTCTCTTAATCAAGATCTTTTACACATTTTCCAAAGTCCTAGTTCTCTTAGCTTTGAAGTGAGGTCAGTGCCTATTTGAAATGAATAAGCATCTCTGATCTTGATGAGATAATGTAATAGGTGTAAGATATATCTGTGAGCTAGGGTTTACCCCCCAATGTTCGAAGAGCTGAAACATTCCCCACAAGTCACCCTTTTGATTACCTTCACCCTAAGAATTATCCTCAAGATTAAGCAAAAGGTGGAAATACCTTCTTTTTTCATATCCCCAGATGGCACTAAAATAATAATTATAACAGTAAAATAATTATAAGTATTTATTGAGAGTTTGCTATGTGCCATGCACTATGCTAAAATTTTGACATTCAACATCTCATTGAAGCCTCAAAACTTATGAGGTAATTCCTAATTTTACTTAAAGGTAAACTGAGGCTGAGAAGGATTAAATTTGTTATGGGCTATCAAAATTAAATATCTGTTTTTATTTTTGTATTATATTTTGAGCAAGGAAGGCAGGAAGAAGGAGAAGGAGGGAGAGAGGGAGGGAAAGAGGGAGGGAAGGATGGAGGGAGGGAAATATTAAATATAGGATCATATTTTTGAGAATTTGAAAAAGATATCCAAGATCATATAGTCCATTTATTTCTATGGCCAGTGACTTTCTCATATTATATACCTTTACCTTTGCTATTCTCCTTTGAATGGTCTGAGTCTCAGGTTTGAAGATCAGTATCAGGATAATGCAGAAAGACTGTTGCCAGTGTACTAGAGGGCCAAATAAGGTGTATTTTAGCAGCCAGACTTGAAGCAGACTCCCCAGTCTGGTGGTACTGCCTATGGGAATCTCAGGATCCAGAAATCAGTGGAGGGGCAATGAGATTGGGGAGAATTTTTCTTTGCTCTGGGATTTTAGGAATGATGGCTGGATCACTGCTACTTTCTTGGATTAAGAGTTCTTGAAATAACCTTGAAATTCCCAGGCTACCTCTATAGGCTTTCCAAATATCCATGGAGGTGAGAATATTATGTAAAGAATGGGAAAACAGATTTGGAACCAGATAACAACCTTGAGGTTGAATCCCAGCTCCATCCTTAAGCAAGCAAGTCTACCTCCCTGAGCCTTTCCCCTCTCGTTTTAAAAATGAAACTAATAATTAGACCTTCTTCACTCAGTTGGGAGGATTCTGTGAGGATTCTGTGAGATAAATATGTTAAGTACTTTGCACATAGTATTTCCCACCAAATTTTAATACTTAATACTTCCCCATGCTCTATACTACCATACATCTACTGAATTAACAGGAGATTAACTTTATCTTAATTATGGTGTTCTTCTAGTCCTTGTACCTTGATATCTATTAAGTCTTTATAGTTAAAGAGGCTTTTCTTAAAAGTCCTTAGACTATTTTTAATATATTTTATTGATTTTTTTTTTTTTTTTTACAGAGAGGAAGGAAAGGGATAGAGAGTTAGAAACATCGATGAGAGAGAAACATCGATCAGCTGCCTCCTGCACACCCCCTACTAGGGATATGCCTGCAACCAAGGTACATGCCCTTGACCGGAACCGAACCCGGGACCCTTCAGTCCACAGGCCCAAGCTCTATCCACTGAGCCAAACTGGCCAGGGCCCTTAGACCATTTTTAATTCATGGTTGTTAATGATACAGAAACTATTTACTTCCCAAGCCTAAAATCATCCTAAATAGGTTTAAAAGTAAAATTCCACTTGAAATATGCCATACCATTCTTAGTAGGAACCACATAATCTAGGCCAAGTAGATGGAAGTGTCCTTATGAAGATCTGACTTCTTGCTTTCTCTCTCTCTCAGTATTCTCTCCCCAAGACAACTGCACAGGGGAATGGACCAACAGACAGATCATGAATTATAGACCCAATAGATATAATCAGTGGCTGTTTAAAACTGGTTCATATAGGAGATACTGTGTTTTAAGGGAATAGTGTGCCAGATTGGGGATTAGAATTCTTGGGTTCTAGTCTCAGGTCTATCACCTACTGGCTTTGGAGCCTTGGATAAATGACCCCCTCTTTGGAGTTTTCCCATAAGTATAATGAATGGGTAGACTAGATAGGATTCTAGAATGTTATATCTAGAAGGGCCTTAAAGACTATTGCAAAGACCAAAGATAGACCTGGTGACAGCCCTCTTACAAAAAAGTTGGCTCTTGGTAACAGCATACATGACATTTTCAAAGTTGTGTACATACTCTAAGAAAACTTGGTGACATACTTGATGTTTAAAATGGCCTCTCTCAAATGTTAAGAGCTCGTTATTTTTTACCCCATCACTACTTTTGTTTCTAATGAAGTTCAAAGTACAGTTTTTGCTAATATAACCAAACCTCAGAAAGTGCAGCTTCAGCCAGAGTGTAAATGGAGACTCAGTGGAAATCTGGGATTCATCAGGGCTAAGTCCTGTAGCTTTGATTTATGGAAAGGCAAGATACTTTTTGAACAATGTGATATTTGCAGCCTTGAAGCGGCATCTGGGTTGAATCTGGATAGTTGCTCTGTTCTGCCAAAATTTCCAAATGTTTAAATATGGATATCATGGCTTTTGGCAACTGAAAAATGATTGCCTTCTGTTATAATTCTTCTCTTTCACACTTGAAGGCATGACAGAGAAGAAACCGGAAGGAGATTAATATGTGGCTAAGCTCAGGCAAGCAGATCATGAACCCCTTTCCAGTGAAGGTGATACTTTTCTTGGTTGTGCCTCAAAGCCCAACAAATGTTGTCATCCAGATTTAGTACTAATGAGCCTTCAGAAAAAGGATTCCCAGGAGTTGGACTCCTGATTACAACCCCAGGCAATAACCAAGGCCCAGCAGAGTGAAGTAGTTTTCTTTGGGTATTTTGGTCTCTTAGACCAGGAATTTAATTCAGCTAACATTCACTTATTGTTAACCATATTTTCAGGAAACAAATAGCACTGGTTCATCAGATTCTGCTCTGTATATCATTTGGGATTTCCCCCGAAATTCCTATCAAAGAAAACAAAACCCTAAGTGTTCTTAACCAATCTGCAAAAGAAACAAATCATTCTGTCCTCTTGCTGGAGTTGTGGAGGGTGGGAAAATAAGTTGTTCCTGATAATGTTTTCACCCAAGGAATTCTTTTTTAAACTTAAAATGTTGCTGAGGCCGGTTTGGCTCGGTGGATGGAGCGTCGGCTTGCGGACTGAAGGGTCCCAGGTTTGATTCCGGTCAAGGGCATGTACCTGGGTTGCGGGCACATCCCCAGTGGGAGATGTGCGGGGGGCAGCTGATCGATGTTTCTCTCTCATCGATGTTTCTGGCTCTCTGTCTCTCTCCCTTCCTCTCTGTGAAGAGTCAATAAAATATGTTAAAGGGAAAAAAAAAAACTTAAAATGTTTACTTTAATATTATACAGAGGAAAGAGTGTTAACCTTGAAGTTGAACACATCTGAATTTATATCATGGCCCTGCCACTTGCTATCAGGTGACCTTGGACAATGTACATTCTTTATTCTTAGCCAACCCTTTGACCTCAAATCCCCTCTCAAATCTGCTTCCTAGTGAATAGATTTAATCTATCTATGAGTTAAGAATTCCTGCTTGGTTTTTCAGTGATGATAGGGACACTTGTGTCCAGAGGAAGGAAAATGAGGGCTTATACCCTGTCAGGTTTTTATGATTTCTTTAACTTTTCATTTATACTTCCAGTTATTCTCTCCTCCTTTAATCCTATGAAAAAGGTAAATAGAGGGCTTTATTCTGTGGTGGAATTTAGGGAATGTGCTAGTTCAGTGGTCGGCAAACCGTGGCTCGCGAGCCACATGTGGCTCTTTGGCCCCTTGAGTGTGGCTCTTCCACAAAATACCACGTGCGGGCGCGCATGTAAATTGCGATTGAAACTTCGTGGCCCATGCGCAGAAGTCGGTTTTCGGCCTGGGTGAGTCTATTTTGAAGAAGTGGCATTAGAAGAAGTGGGGGGTGTCCGTCCGTCGGGCTACAGGAGATGCGGCGCAGGCGGGCTGCAGAATATGCAGTGCGGGGGAGGTACATTGTTTTGAGCTACGTTCACTGAGGTCAACCCCTTCCAACACTCCCATCCACACTTGTCTATCTGAAACAAGTATACAAGATGAGTGTGGATGGGAGAGTTGGAAGGGGTCGACCTCAGTGAACGTACCTTAATCAGATTGAGGAGGTTATTAGCAAAGGCCAGCTTAGGAATACCCTAATTAAGTTAATAACAATGTACCTACCTATATAGTTTAAGTTTAAAAAATTTGACTCTCAAAAGAAATTTCAATTGTTGTACTGTTGATATTTGGCTCTGTTGACTAATGAGTTTGCTGACCACTGTGCTGGTTGGTCAACCATGTCCTTTACTCCCAAATCCTCTTTGGAAGTTCAGAGAAAGAAATTTGTAAACAATCAATAAATGAGTTAATATATGTAAAGTACTTAGAACTGTAAATGACACATAGTAGACATTGGATAGGAAGGAGTTCACTATTAAAAGCAGTTCAGCCTGGCAGTGTGGCTCAGTGGTTGAGCATCGACCCAGGAACCAGGAGGTCACTGGTTCGATTCCTGGTCAGGGCACATGCCTTGGTTGCGGGCTCGATCCCCGTAGTGTGCATGCAGGAGGAAGCCAATTGATGTTTCTCTCTCATCAATGTTTCTATATCTCTATCCCTCCTCCTTCCTCTCTTTCTAAAAATCATATTTTAAAAAATAAAATAAAATAAAAACAGTTCTGACCCATAGCTTGAACTTGGAAAAAGTTTGTTCCACCAAAGCCATGTTTTAGTCAGTCTTCTAGTATAGCAGCTGATACAACCATTTTCACCTTCTCCTGCCACTGCTATCACTTCTTCTTTACAATGATTGCATGAGATGCAGAGGAACTAGTTTTATATTCTATTTCACCTGGTATTTGGTCCCATCCTTCCCTGTACGAAATCGTCTAACACTATGAGTTTCCCATTCATTTAGGATTTTTTTTTTCTATCTACAAAGGGTTTATTGTTATTTAATTCTCAGAATATGTTCAGAATAATTTTTTTCATAAATACTCAAGAAGTCAATAGGGAATTGAATAGAATAGCCTGAGTTTCTTTTCTTGGGTCTTTCTTAACTCCTTTTTTCATCTCTAAAAGTTTTCTTCTCAGAAAAATTAGGCTGTCAGAAGTTAAGTCCAGAGGTCATGAGCCCATCAGCTCTTTCCTCATCTTCTAAGAGAAACTGTGGATATTTTACTAGGTTTTCCTTCCCAAGCCCACTAATTATATCTGTACTTTGTAGTCCTATTTTCAAAGAACTAATAATATTCATTAATTTAATACATACTTACCAAATTTTTATTACATACTAGCAAGGTTATAGGCACTCAGTATATACATGTAAACAAAACAGAGGACTTTATTTCATAGATCTCATATTCTAGTGGGAAGAGACTGATGATAAATAATTTGGCATATTTTTCACATGGTGAGAACTGCTCTGAAGAAAAATAAAAAAGGTATGAGATTGTTATCTTATAGAAGGTGGTATTGCTGATATTTAGGCAATGAATTGAATAAAGTAAGGGTATAAACTGTGGTGGATATCTTGCAGAAGAGAAGATCCAGGAATAGTGCAGAGCTCCTGAGGCAAAAAGGTTCTTGGCATGTTGGACAGCAAAGAAGTCAAAGTGGTTCAAGTTGAACAAGCAAGGAGGATCATTTACTCCATTATTCTTCTCAAAGGGAATAGCAGTAACAGATAGGTTACAGCTTATCATTTAAAAGAGATATGAAATGTGGCCTTTGGAGGGCAGACAAAATAACGAGACAGATAACTGGAATATTTCTACCACAGTAATTGCCAACATTTCCACATTAAAGCTTAGCTCCAAGGTTTACATCTGTAGGCCAGCTTTGGAGAAGATGTTGCAATACATGTTGAGGGCCATGTTTTACTTTTAGAAAGGATACACAATAGGAAGTGCCCTCTCTGTTTTTCTAGATTTTTCTCATTTAGAGAATGTGATTTTAAGCCTAGTGAGCATTTTCGCTGAGCCTTGTCTACTAGCACATAGTCAGAACTGGCCTCAAAAGGCTCCCAAACTATGTCTCAGTCTACTTAGAAGAGACAGGACCTATAGAATGCACCCTTTCCAGATGGAATTAGCAGCTCTCCTTACCACCCTAGAAGTTATTGAACCCATCTTGGGGGTTGGGTAGCTCCTTGAAGAAGAATGGGCTGTGAGGAAAGAGTTTTGTTAATGAGACATGAATAATTTGTATAACGAAGAGTGAAATAAAATCATTTAATCCAAAAGAGATCTTGAAGAGCCATCAGGTATCAAGCTCACAATCCCTGATTTGCATAGCAGAGAACCACTTCACCCTTATTGTTCCAATATCAACCTCCCTCCCTCCTCCACTTACTCTGCCTTCTTTCTTCATCTCCTCTCTCACTCTCTCTTCCTATAAGGAAACATGGGTTTAAATCCTTGTTAGGGTTGCTAATAGTTAGAATAGTTACCATTTATTGAGCACTTAATATGTTTCAGACTAAGCTCTTTATATATATTTTTTCAATCAATCAGCACAACCCTATGAGATAGATGGTATCATTATCCTCATTTTGCAACTACATTTAGAAAGTGCAAGTTGAGCCTCAAGATGGAGGTTAATATAGTTTAATGAGTACCACACCCAATATTGTGTAGCTAGTAAGTGACAAAGCCTTAACACTACTGATTCTGACTCAAATCTGACTTTTCAAAAATTTAAGTATAGTCGGTTAACTATAGTTTAACCAATCTTATATTGATTAAATTTGTTTCAGTTATACAATATAATGATTTGACACTTACATACCTTACAATGTTTAGTAATCACTTGTCACTATGTAAATTTATCACAATATTATTGACTATATTCCTCTTCTCCTTTTCACCTATCACTACACACCCTCCCTTCTGGTAACCAACCCTTTGGTTTCTGTTTCTATGAGTCTGTGTTTTTTGTTGTTGTTGTTTTGGTTTCTTTACTTGTTTTATTTTTTTTAGATTTCACATATAAGTGAAACTATACAGTAATTGTCTTTTTCTGACGGACTTATTTCACTTTGTTCAGGGCTCAGAGAAGATGCTCACTAGGACCATCATGTTGTTGCAAATGGCAAGATTTCATTCTTTTTTATTGCTGTATAATATTCCATTGTATATATGTCACATCATTTTTATCCATTTCTCTGCTGATGGACACCTAGGTTTTTCTTCCATAGCTTGGTTATTGTAAGTAATGATGCAATGAACATAGTGCAAGTGTTTTCTAATTAGTGTTTTTGTTTTCTTTGGATAAATACTCAGAAGTAGAATTGCTCGGTTGTATAATAGTTCAATTTTTAGTTTTGTGATGAATCTCCATACTGTTTTCCATAGGAGCTGCAACTATTTGCAGTCCCACCAACAGTGCACAAGGGTTCCCTTTTCTCCACATCCTCACCAACACATATTATTTGTTGACTTTTTGATAATAGCCATTTTGTTTGGTGTGAGTTGGTATCTCATTGCGTTTTTTATTTGCATTTCCCTATTGTTAGTGATGCTGAGCATGTTTATACTAGTATATGTCTGTTAACCATCTATATGCCTTCTTTGGAGAAATGTCTTTTCATGTCCTCTGCC
The DNA here is from genome assembly GCF_014108235.1 of Myotis myotis. Classification (NCBI taxonomy): domain Eukaryota; kingdom Metazoa; phylum Chordata; class Mammalia; order Chiroptera; family Vespertilionidae; genus Myotis; species Myotis myotis. Next base: position 86,314,908 of record NW_023416346.1, read on the forward strand.
CATTTTCAGCTGGATTGTTTACTTTTTTGGTTATTGAGTTGTATGAGTTTTTTATATGTTTTTTTTATATCAACCCTTTATCAGATATCTTATTTGCAAATATATTCTTTCTTTAAGTAAGTTGTCTTTTTTGTTTTATTTAAGGTTTTCTTCACTGTGCACAAGCTTTTTAGTTTGATGAAGTCTTATTTGTTTACTTTTGTTTTTGTTTCCTTTGCTTGAGGAGATGTATCAAAAAAGATATTACTCAGACTGATGTCAAATAGTTTACTTCTTATATTTTCCTCTAGGGTTTTTATGGTTTTGGGCCTTACATTTAAGTCTTTAACCAATTTTGTGTGTGTGTGTGTGTGTGTGTGTGTGTGTGTGTGTGTGTGTGTGTTATATGGTGCAAAAGAGTGGTCCAGTTTAATATCTGACTCTTTAATCTCTATGTTATACTTTCTTTCCTTAATTCCAGTTGGAGAAGGAATAAGTGAGAAAAGGCTCTACTTTTTAACAGCTATTGAGGGGCAACCAAAATTCATCAATTCAGTCTAAAAACTGTCATTGAGCTGCTACCTTTTGCTAGTGCCTTATTAAGGCTCTACATTCTAGAGATGAATGAGACAAAAATCTCCACTGTTGGGAGACTCGTGATACTGCCAGGGAATTTGGACCAACTAATTAATACTCAGGATACAATGTGATAACTACCATGACGAAGATGTACATCAAATGCTATGAGACCACATGGAAGGAGAAACATATCTGTCTTGGAAGTCAGAAAATGCTTCATACAGTGGGTAATGCATGATTTGAGTCCTGAAAGTTAAAGAGAAGTGTATTAATTAAGGTACAGACTAACCTCCTATAACAAAGAGAAACATAAATTCATGTAAAAGTCCAGAGGTGAACAGTCTTAAATTTGTGGGGTAGCTCTGCCATCCTCACCATGTTGCCTCAATCTCTGTCCCAGAAACGTGTTCCATTGGTCTCCAGTTATTTTCCAGAGAGGATGAAACAGACAATGCAATTCAGACAATTTCTTCATAAAAACATGATCCAGAAATCTTCATACATAACTTGCACTTGTATTATATTGTCTAAAACTTAAATACATGGCCTAGCTGCAAGGGAGTCTAAGAAATGTAGGCATGGGTACACAGCTAAAACTCAATGATTTATATTAGTAAAAGGAAGAAGGGCTACTGGATACTGGAAAGCAATTAGCAGCCTCCTCCATGAAAGGGAAAGGTGTTCTAAACACAGAGAGCTCTGTATACGCACAGGAATAACAAAACTTAGCATGCAAAGAATGATAATAAGCCAGAATGGCTGTAGTTTAAGAGGGATTTTGGATTAGTAAAAGATGAGACTGGAGATCGTTGGCAGTGGCCAGATTATGGAACACCTTGTGTACAAACTAAGGAATTTGGACTTTGTCCTAAAGATAGGGAGGTGCCACTGAAATACTTTAAACAGAAGAGTAATACAATTATACTTCGAGTTTATAAAGATCACTCTATTCATACTTTGGTAGACACATTAAAGGAAAGAGTGACAGAAGGCACAGAGAACAGTTAGAACACCACTGTAGTAATACTAGGGAGACATGATGAGATTCTGAAGTAAGGCAGTAGCAGGGAACAGAGATGATAGATTAGAGAGATATTAAGGTTATATAGGTGATAGAACTTGGTGACTAAATGGCTGTGGTATATGAGAAAGATGGAGGATGCTTGGATAATAATGTCCAGATTTCTGGCATGGACATTAGCATTGCTTTAACCAGTTAACTGCCATGCCTCCAATGGATGATATTGGAATTTCTTCCATATGCACTGGAATATTTACGAATTTAAGTTACCATAATTTTCTTTACAAACCCAGAGATGTCACTAACAAGTCTGATTTTAAAATCGGGTGACCAGAGTTGATATGTGAGGTTTGTGGCTATAGATGCACATGGCGTGTGGGGAAGGTCCGCTGCCTGTGTCTATAGATGCTTATGGTGTACAAAGGGTTAAATAATAAATAGTTATAAGAAAATATTTAAGTGTGTTAAATTTTAGAAGTGTTGAGTTTCAGATAGCTCTGAGATATCCCGATGCCAGTATTAAGCAGGTGTTAAATATCTTATATAATAACAGAGATACATGCAAAATAGCCATCCCTTCGTGATGCCCAAAGCCACGCCCACCAACCAATCAGGAGTGATATGCAAATTAACCCAACAAAGATGGTGGAGGTCGGAGCCGGGATACTTGCTTCACAGCCATGGCTATCATGCAAGCATCCCGGCTCTGGCCGCTCCAGGCCTGTTGGAGATGCAGAAGTCAGGGGAGACAGGGAAGTCTGGCTCCAGTGCCTGCGGCTGGCTTCGGCCTGGGAGATGAAGAAGCTGCACAGCTGGGGAGATAAAGAAGCCCCCTACCCCATGATCTCAGGCCACAGCCAGCTGGAGAAGCCACCTGCCCCACATGTCCTCAGGGAGACTGAGGAGCCAAGCCCCAGCGCCTGAGGCTGGCTGCAGCCTAGGAGACAAAGAAGCCGCCTGCCCTGTGATCCCAGGCTGCAGCCAGCTGGAGAAGCCGCCTATACTGCATCCCAGGGGACACGGAGAAGCTGCCCACCTGCAGTCCAGGCTCCAGCACCTGCGGCTGGCTACAGCCCAGGAATCAGACAAGCCATCCGCCCCGAGGTCCCAGGCTGCAGCCACCTGGAGAAGCTGCCAGCCCTGTGATCCAGGGTGCCAGCGCCTGTGGCCCGGGAAATAGGTTCCCTCTTCTCCCACTGCAGTCATTACTCCAATATTCTCCTTCTGAATTTCTCTCCTCTGCCGCAACCCAACTCTACTTTTCATCTGAAGGATACGGAACAGAGAGAGCAATGTTAAAAGCTTACGTTTTTAAGCCGGTAAGGTTGGTACTTAAACATATAAATGGAAAACTAGAGTCCTTAAGGTAACAAAGGCTACAAAGGGAGGGTACAGGGACAGGGCATGACATATTATATCCAGCAATCCATATGGGGACTGAAAACTTTGCAATGATGACAATTAGTGAAGATATGAATCAACTAAAATAGTTGACAGGGACAATTATTCCATTTTTGAAAATATCTACATCAAGTCTGTTTAAATAGATTTTCATCTGCATAATATAACGCATTCTGACAAGACCACCACCACCAATGTGGTCAGTGTTGTGCCGATAAATGTTTAACAACTGACTCTCAATCAAAGAAAACAAAACTCTGATTTATACTATTGACCAATTTCCGTGGCATAAATTCTCCACCCATGGCTGATTTCAGCTGCTAATGTGATGCCACCAAATGCAGAACTGAGGAGAAATATGCAGTAATACACTATTATATTCTACCAGAAAGACTCAAAAGATATAAATAATGTCAAGAGTCAGACCAGTAAGGTGTAGTAAATAATTGAGGAATGATGAATTTAGAGTATGTATTACCTTTGGTTTTAATGTAATTTATTCACTTTTAAGATTATATAATTTAATTTTTAATAATGAACATGTTTAACAACCAACTTACAAAATTCCTGAAAATGTGTGAGCCAGTAAGAGCAGGCTCTAGCACAATAATGAGTGGAGTGTAATGGTTAAATGGCATGGCTCATGGATTTGAAATAAGACTGAGCCACTTTTGGGTTTTACTGGTCAGTTACCTGATCTCTCTATACCTCAGTGTTCTCAACTGTGTCATTATAGTACCTACTGTATAGAGTTGTTGCAAAGATAAAATGAAATCTGTGTATGACACAGCACAGTACCTGAAACAGTAAATCACTCAATTTTTTATAAACTGTTACTGCCTCAAAACGTTGTTGAAAAAATTATGCATGCTGAAAGAATGAAATTTTATTGATAGGAAAAATGCCTTATTTTGTGATCTACATGGAGACAGTCAATTTTACTTCCTAGGCAGTAGATGGTAATCTACTACTAGAAACTGCAAGGGGAAAAATGACCTCAATCAACATGATTGAGGCAATGTATTATTAGCTGGATCATAAAGCAGAGAGGATGCCATACATTCTGGGATACAGCTGCAGTAAGAGGCTTCACCTCAGGTGTTAATTCTGATCAACTAAGCATCAGACTTAAGATGAATGGTGAGAAGGATTCTGAGGCTCCTTCTAGACTTAGCAGTAATAGAACTTTAATACATAAGCAACAGTTACTATGGTTAATCATGGCAAGAAAAAACACACCATAATCTATTCTAATAAAAGGGTAATATGCTAATTAGACCACATGTATTCTGGATGACCATCCGCACATCCTTCCTGACAAAGCCGGGCCCAGGCAAAACCGCCTGCTGGCAGTCCCTGGCACCAGCACTTACGGCTGGCTGTGGCCTGGGAGACAAAGAAGCCACCCACCCTGCGGTCCCAGGCACCAGCACCTGCGGCTGCAGCCCAGGCAGAGCCACCTGCCCACCATCCCTTGCGGCTTCAGCTGGCCTGGGCAAAGCCGGCCGGGTCCCATGTGCTTATGGCTGACCAGAGGGAGGGAAGCCCAGGTCCCAGGTGCCTGTGGTCAGTTGGAGGAGGGAATCCTGGGTCCTGGGTGTGGGGCTGAGGCAGAAATAGTTAGGGGCAATCAAGCCAGCAGGGGAGCAGTTAGGGATGATCAGGCTGGCAGGCAGAAGCAGTTAGGGGCAATCAGGCAGGCAGGCGAGTGGTTAGGAGCCAGCAGTTCTGGATTGTGAGAGGGATGTCTGACTGCCAGTTATCCTCCGAGGGGTCCCAAATTGGAGAGGGTGCAGGCCAGGCTGAGGTACACTGCTCCTCCCCTCCCCCATGCACAAATTTCCTAGTACTAGTATAGAAATCATTTGAGAAAACTAGTACTGCAATCCATGGGAGTGGATAAAACTGTTAGAGAATGTGTCTAACAGTTCTAGTGAGATCAATAGAGGACAGAGAACATAGTCTTGGGGAAAACCAGCCTTTAGGAAGATCCAGTGAAAGAGACTGGGCAGTGTTCAGAGAGTAGGAATATAGTCATACAGAAAGTTAAAAGGTAAAGGCTATATTAGAGTAGGATTTTCACCCATGTCAATTGTTGGGGCAAAGTCAAAATAAGGCTTGAAAACTGCCCATTGGATTTGACAATTAGGAAGCTAGAAGTGATCATTATAAAAACAATTTTCGAAAGAGGACATACAGAAAAACAAGAGACATATGAAAACATGCTCAAAGTCACTAATCATCCAAGAGATGCAAATCAAAACAACAATGAGGTACCATCTCACATCTGTCAGAATGGCTATCATCAACAAATCAACAAACAAGTGCTTGCAAAGATGCAGAGAAAAAGGAACCCTCTTGCACTGCTGGTGGGAATGCAGACTGGTGCACTGTGGAAAACAGTATGGTGTTTCCTCAAAAAATTAAGAATGGAGCCGAAACCGGTTTGGTTCAGTGGATAGAGCGTCAGCCTGCGGACTGAGAGGTCCCGGGTTCGATTCCGGTCAAGGGCATGTACCTGGGTTGCGGGCACATTCCCGGTGGGGGATGTGCAAGAGGCAGCTGATCAATGTTTCTCTCTCATCGATGTTTCTAACTCTATCTCTCTCCCTTCCTCTCTGTGAAAAATCAATAAAATATATTAAAAAAAAAATTAAGAATGGAACTTCCATTTGACCCAGTAATCCCACCTCTAAGAATGTATCCCAAGAAAACAGAAACACCAATCAGAAAAAATATATGCACCCTTATGTTCATAGCAGCACAATTTGCCATAGCTAAGATTTGGAAACAGCCTAAATGCCCATCAGCAGACAAGTGGATTAGAAAACTGTGGTACATCTACACAATGGGATTCTACGCTGCTATAAAAAAGAAGGAATTCTTACCATTTGCAATAGCATGGATGGAACTGGAGAGCATTATGCTAAGTGAAATAAGTCAGAGAAAGATAAATATCACATGATCTCACTCATTTGTGGAATATAATGAACAACATAAACTGATGAAAAAAATCAGATCCAGAGACAGAGAAGCATCGAACAGACTGTACGACCTATGAGGGAAGTTGAGGGGTGAGAGGGTGAGATCAACCAAAGGACTTGTATGCATGCATATGAGCATAACAAATGGACAGAGGCAGTAGGGAGGTGAGGGCTTGTGCTTGCGGGTGGGAGTAGCCAGGGAGAGGTCAATGGCAGGGAAAAGGAGACTCATGTAATACTTTAAACAATAAAGAATTTAAATTTTAAAAAAGTGTAGGTTCTTATCCATGAAAGCATAGCTTCCTTTATTTTATCGCATACTTTATGTAGTTTAAGGAAGTAAAGTATGAATATCTTAAGCAAACAAACAAACAAAAAAAACAGTTCTAATAGATTAGTGTGGGCAGAGACCAGGTCAATGAGCAAATGGGATATGAAGATATGGAGCTCAGCAGATTGTGGAATGATATCAGCAGGATGGCAGTATAGGAATTTCTAGCACTGGTTCTGTCCCCAAAACATCATATATGCACAAATATCTTTACAAGAGCTAAGGAATCTGGGTGAAGGATTACAACATATGGGTGAAGCACAGAAATAAGATTTATTGAGGAGGAAAGATAGAATTACTAGTATATCACCACCACCAACCCCCTCCCAAACCTTGGAAGTCCAGCACAGAGGGTACACACTCTTCATGGAGGGGCGGTGAAGTGAGAATCTGACTTCACTGTGGACTCCAGTGCTGAACTACCCCAGCAACAGGCCAACTCCTACAGACTGCAGTGTCTACTCCAGTCTCCCAGTGGTCTCCTTGCTCATTCAGGAGTCCACCAACTTCTGTGACCCCTTATGACTTCCATAACCCTAGATGGATCCTGCAGCAACAGATTCCCAGTTGGTTCCTGCAAACCCAAGTCCCTAAACCATATCTATATCACTCAGTTCCCACATCTCCAGTCAGCTCCCAAGGCACCAGTGGGCTCCCAAAAAGCTAGGCTTCTGGCCCACCCAAGTTCTGGCTAACTCCCATGTCACCAGGCATCTGGTAAGCTCTCCTGAACCCATACTTCAGGCCTATTCCAGAACTGGCTACCTTCCACAGACCTAGCCTTTAGACTGCCTCACACAGACATAGGTTCCCAGGCCACTTTAATACCAGGACTTTTTCTGCTGCTCAGGCTCCAGAAAAACTCCTATGCATCCAGACTCTTGGCCTACCTCACTTCCAAGCCAGCACCAGCACCAGCAACAGCCTGTAGGCTAGATCCCATGAAGCCAGGCTTCTGGGCCCCCTAGTACCAAGCTGGGAACCATAGACCCAAACTCTAGGGTTTCCCTAGTGTCAGGCCAGGTCTCATAGCCCCAGCTTTTAGGCTAGTTGCTATGAAACCAGGCTTCCCAGCCCATCCATCACCATAACAGTCCCCGTGGACCCAGATGCCAAGACCACCCCATGGATCCATCCACCTGAACCCAGATCACAGGCCCATCACTACAGACTCAAGCACCAGGTATGTTCCAGTGAGCACAACCTCAGGCCCATCCACTTAGAATCAGGCACCAGGCTTGTCCCTGTGGACCCAAGCGCCAAGCTTGCTGACCCAGGCCCCAGACCTGCCTGCACAAGAATTCTAGCAGCAAGCCTCTCCCTGGACACCACGACATGTCCTACCCAGAAGATCAATCTGGGCTGACTTTTGAAGTGCTTTGCCTGTGGAAACCAGTCTGTAAAGAATGGAAGAGATATCTACTTTTTCAAATGCACACAGACATCAATGTAAGGCCATAAGGATAAAGAATAAAGGTAAAATGATACCACCAAATGAAACTAATAAATCTCTAATAAGTGACCCTAAGGAAATGAAGGTCTAGGAATGGTCTGACAAAGAATGCAGAATACTCATCTATTAAAATTTTTTTAAAGATATTTTTATTGATTTCAGAGAGGAAGGGAAAGGGAGAGAGATATAAAAACATCAATGATGAGAGAGAATCATTGATTGGCTGCCTCCTGCACACCCTCTCCTTGGGATCGAGCCCACAACCCGGGCATGTGCCCTGACCTGGAATCAAGCTGTCATCTCCTAGTACATAGGTCAATGCTCAACTACTGAGCCATACCAGCAGCACCAAAATAATACTCTTAAAGAAATTCAATGGACTACAAGAAACAGAGATAGAGAACTAAATAAAGTTAAGAATATAATGCATAAACAAAGTGAGAAGAAGAAAAAAAAGAAATAGAAACCATTAGAAAATAAACAATGACTGAACTAAAGAATTCAGTAGAGACTTTCAACATCATATTCAACCAGACAGAAGAAAGAATTAGTGAATTAGAAGGCAGGCTATTTGAAATAATCCAATCAGGGGAACAAAAATAAAAAAGAATGAAAAATGGTGAGGATAGTCTATGTAAATTAAGGGATTCATTAAAGGAGACAATCTATTCATTGTTTGAATCCCATTAATCCCAGAAGGAGAGTAATGGGAGAAAGCGTATTTAAAGAAATAATGGTAGTTTCTAAATTTTAACTATGGTGAATTGTACTGCTACACATGATCTCACTCATTTATGGAATATAATTAACAACATAAACTGATGAACAAAAGCAGATCCAGAAACAGAGAATCATCGATCAGAACGTCAAACCTCAGAGGGAAGGTAGGGGAGGGTGGGGGTAAGGGGAAGAGATCAACCAAAGGACTTGTATGCGTGCATATAAGCCTAACCAATGGACACAAACACAGGGGGGTGTGAGGGCATGAGTGGGGGGTAATGGGGGGATAAGGACATATATGTAATGCCATAATAAATAAAGAAATTAAAAGTCACAAAAAGAAATAATGGCAGATGAGTGGATTAAAAACCTGTGGTTCATCTACACAATGGAATACTACACTGCTTTAAAAAAAGAAAGAACTCTTACCACTCGCAACAGCATGGGTGGACCTGGAGTGCATTATGCTAAGCGAAATAAGCCAGTTGGAGAAAGATAACTATCACATGATCTCATTCATTTGTGGAATATAATGAACAGAAATAGATCCAGAGACACAGAAGCATCGAACAGACTGAAACCTCAGAGGAAAGTCAGGGGAAGGTGGAAGGGGAGGGTAAAAGATCAACCAAATGACTTCATGTATGCATTTAAGCAAAACCGATGGACATAGACAGTAGGCATGTGCTGGGGGGTGAGAGTGGCCAGAGAGAGGTCAATGGGGGGGAAAAGGAAACACTTGTAATACTTTAAACAATTAAGAATTTAATTTTTTTTTTTAAGTAGACTGAAAAGAAAACCAATGGAAAAAATATCCTCACTCCTGTGGGGGGAAGTGGGGGAGGGCAGGCAAAGAGAGAAATAATGGCTGAAAACTTTTCAAATCTGGGGATTTATGAAGCTAACAAGTCCCCTCAAAATTTCAACCCCAAATGATCTCCCACACACATTATAATGAAAGAGTCTAAAATCAAAGACAGAATTTTAAAAGTAGCAAGAGAAAAAAACCCTCACATATAAAGGAAACCCCTATAAAGCTATCAACCTATTTCTCAGCAAACACCTTACAGACCAGAAGAAAGTTGGATGATATATGCAAAGTGAAAAACAAAAAACAAAAACCCTGCCAATCAAGCATACTTTACCTAGTAAATCATCTTTCAGAAATGAGAGATAAAGACTTTAACAAATGAAGAAAAGCTGAGTCAGTTCATCAACACTAGACCCTGCCTTACGAGAAATACAGAAAGGAGTTCTTCAAACAGGAATAAAAGGACACTAGTAAGTAATATAAATAGATATATGAAAATACAAAACCTGCTGTTAAAAGGAAGTATAGAGTCAAATTTAAAATACTATAATATGGAAGTGTGTTAATCATGTAACCATAATATAAAGGTTAAAGGTCAAAAGTATTAAAGATAAATTTATAATTTGTTAATGTATACAGAATCTAAAAAGAGGTAAATTATGACATTGGAAATAAAATATGGGGTGAAGTATAAAATGGTAGATGTTTTTATATGATCAAAGATGTTAGATTTAAATAGAGTCTTAAAAATTTATCTTTATTGTTGAAAGTATTACAGATGTCCCCTTCCCCCCTCCCTATTTACTTTCTTGGTCACTCTCCCAATCCCTTTCCAGTCTTTCACTGCCCTGTTGTCTGTGTCAATGGGTTATGCATATATGCATATAAATTCTTTGGTTAATCTCTGCCCCGCCCCCCTTCCCTCTGAGAGTCATCAATCTGTTGCATGCTTCCATATCTCTGGATCTATTTTGTTTGTCAGTTTATTTTGTTCATTAGATTCCTTAATGGATAAGTAGACTCATATCTATATTTTTGTTTATGTACACTTTCTGGTAACCATAAAGTAAAAATCTACAGTCGATACACAAAACAAAGAGAAGGGAATCAAAACATACTGTTACATAAATTATCACTTGACAAGAAGAAAAACAGCAAGAGAGGAGAGAAAAACAAAGAAAAAACAGGTGAATTACAAAACACCTAGAAAACAGTTATTAAGGTGGAATTGGTAAATACTATCAATAATTATTTTAAATATAAATGGATTAAAGTCTTCAATCTAAAGGCATAGAGAGGCTGACTGAATTAAAAACAAGTTTCAACATAGTAGACTTGTCAGTGTGATCACTTCATAAGCTATATAAGTGTTTAATCACTATTCTACACCTGAAGGTAATATAATATTGTATGTCAAATGTAACTAAAATATAAAATAAAGTAAACAAGATCCAACAAATTGCTGCATAAAAGAGACTCACTTCCACTTTAAGGAAACACATAGGATCAACGTGAAAGTATGGAAAAAGTTATTCCATGTACATGAAAACGAAAAGAGAAAATAGTAGCTATATTTACCAGTACATCAGACAAAGTAAACTTTAAGCCAACAACTGTAAAAAAGGACTAGGAAGATCATTATATAACTAGTGGCCCAGTGCACATTAAAAGGGAATTAATTAGAAGAAATAATTTAATATTGCTATTTGCCCTTTCTCTATAATAGAAGTGTCAGAGATGAAAGAAAATTAGTAAAATGTATATGAAAATCTTCCCCCTGTCAGAGTTTGGGGTGCGCTGCGGGACCCAGAATCAAGTTTTTGCCCACCCATGCCTCGAAATCGCATGAGACCCAGACCCGGCCGGCCCCACCCCCGTCAAGCCCTGCCAGGCAGGGGGCACAGCGTCAGGTCCTCCGTCAAGCCCTGCTGGGCGAGGGGTGCAGCCTCAGGTCCCCCAGCACACCCTCAGGTCCCCTGGCCCAGCACCGGGGTGGGGGTGCATGCTTTGTGGTCTCCCATCAAGTCCGCCGGGTTGGGGGTGTGGCCTCATGTCCCTCGTCAATCCCTGCCAGGCGGGATCACAGCCTCAGGTCCCCTATCCTGGTGCTGGGGCGGGGGGCACAGCCTGGGGTCCCCCAGCCTGGCACTGGGGCAAGGAGCACGCCTTGAGGTACCCCATCAAGCCCCCCTGGGTGGGGTTGGGGTCTGAGGTTCCCCCTCCAGCCCAGCACCATGTAGCCTCAGGTCCCTGCTGATCGCTCTGTTATGGCTCGTTACAGGAATGCTGCCTCCACTGTGGGCACAGACATCTTGTGTTACGGGAACCACACCTCTGCTGTGGGTGCAGCAATCTTGTGTTACGGGAACCCCACCTCCACTGTGGGCACAGCCATCTTGTGATGGCATGATGGTGTGAGAGTTAATTTGTATATTACCTCTTTATTATAAAGGACTAGAGGCCTGGTGCACAAAAATCTGTGCACTCGGCGGGGGAGGGGGTTCCCTCAGCCCCGCCTGTGCCCTCTCACAGTCTGGGACACCTTGGGGGATGTCCACCAGCTGGCGTAGGCCCGCTCCCAGGGGATTTGGCCTAGACTGGCAGTCAGACATCCCTCTGACAGCCCAGGAGCCCTCAGGGGATGTCCAGTTGTCAGCAGGGAGCAGGTCTAGGCTGCAGTCGGACATCCTTAGCGCTGCTGAGGAGGCGGGAGAGGCTCCCACAACCACCGCTGTGCTGGCAGCCATCAGCCTTGCTTGTGGCTGAACAGAGCTCCCACTATGGGAGCGCACTGACCACCAGCAGGCAGCTCCTGCATTGAGCGTCTACCCCCTGGTGGTCAGTGTGTGTCATAGTGACCAATCATTCCCAGTCGTTCTGCTGTTAGGGTCAATTTGCATGTTACTCTTTTATTATATAGGATAGAGGCTTGGTGCACAGGTGGGGGCCGGCTTTTTTGCCCTGAAGGGTGTCCTGGATCAGGGTGGGGTCCCACTGGGGTGCCTGGCCAGCCTGGGTGAGGGGCTGAGGGCCATTTTCAGGCTGGCCACACCCCCTTCAGGAAGGGGGCCCCTGCTGGGGTGCCTGGCCAGCCTGGGTGAGGGGCTGATGGCTGTTTGCAGGCTGGCCAAGCCCCCAAGCAGGGACCCTTACCCCATGATGGTGTGGCCAGCCTGGGTGAGGGGCTGATGGCTGTTTGCAGGCTGGCCACAGCCCCCAGCCACCTAAGCTCCCAGTGGAGACTGACTGGAAGCAGGTATCTGGGATTTATTTTTCTTCTATAATTGAAACTTTGTTGCCTTGAGCTGAGGCCACAGCCTGCCAGGGCAGGTGGGAAGCTTGGCTTCCTCCATCGCTGGGGCAACCAAGCCTCCTGCTTGCTCCAGCTCCGTGGCTGCCGGCAGCCATCTTGGTTGGGTTAATTTGCATATAGTCACTCTGATTGGCTAGTGGGCATGGCTTGGGGCGTAGTGGAGGTGCAGTCAATTTGCATGTTTCTCTTTTATTAGATTAGATTATGTAATTGCTATGGAAGCAATAGGTATCATATTACATCATTATAGTACAGTATTATTAACTATACTATTCATTACACTATGCTTTATATCTCTGCTAGAGGCTTGATGCACAAAATTCGTGCAAGAGGCTCAGCCCTCACAGCCCTGACTTCGTCCAGAAGGTCATCCAGTCTAATTAGCATATTACACTTTTATTATTATAGATGATAAAGTGGTCTATTCATCAAGAGGATATCATAGTTAAATTATATACTCACCCAACTTTGGAGCACCTAAATATAGAAAGAAAATCCTAACATATTTATAGGGAGAAATTTACAACAACAAAATAATAGTAGAGGACTTTAGTACCCTACTTTAAATAATGCATAGATCATCCAGACAGAAAATCAATAAACATTAGAAATATACCAAATGAACCTAACAGCCCTATAGAAAACATGCCTCCCAACAGCAGTAGAGTACACATTCTTCTCAGGTGTACATAGAGCATCCTCAAGGATAGGTAATATGTTAGGTCACAAAAAGGGCCTTAATAAGTGTAAGATGATTGAAATCATACCAAGCATCTTTTCTGTACACAATGGTATGAAAACAGAAATTAATAACAGAAAGCAAACTGGAAAATCCACCAATAGGGTAATAACCAAACAACACACTTCTTGAAAACAAATGGGTCAAGGTAAATAAATAATATTTAGAAACAAACAATGGAAAAATGTATCAAAACCTATGGGATATAGCAAAAGAAGTTCTAAGAGGAGAATGTTATAGAGATAAACACCTACATTAAAGAAAAAGGAAGATGTCAAATAAAGAAACTAACTTTACACCTCAAGAAAAGAGAAAATGGAGAACAAACTAAGCCAAAAGTTTGCAGAGGGAAGGAAATAACCAAAATCAGAGCAGAAATAAATGAGCTAGAGATCAGATGAACAATAGAAAAGATCAGTGAAATGAAGAGCTCTTGTTTTGAAAACATAAACAAAACATGACAAACCTTTAGCTTGACTAAGAAATAAAGAGAGAAGCCTCAAATATTTGAAAATGAAAAGGAGATACCACAGAAATATTAAGAATAATAAGATGTTTTCAATTTCTTCTTTGATCTCTTTGGGAACCCAATCATTGTTTAATAGCATGCTTTTCAATTTCCAAGTGTTTGAATTTTTTGGATTGTTTTTATTGTAGCTTATTTCTAATATGCCATTGTGATCTGAAAAAATGCTTGATATAAATTTGGGAAAACTTTGCTTGTGACCCAATATGTGGTCTATTTTTGAAAATGTCCTATGTGCACTTGAGAAGAACGTATATGCTGTGGCTTTGGGGTGAAATGTTCTGAAGATGTCAATTAAGTCCATTTGATCTAGTGAGTCATTTAGGATTGCTGTATCTTTGCTGATTTTTTTGTCTAGAAGATTTAACCAGTGATGTCAGTGGTGTATTAAAGTCCCCTAATATGATTGTATTGTTGTTGATCTCTCCCTTGATATCTTCCAGGAGTTTTTTTTATGTATTTGGGTGCTCCTGCATTGGGTACATATATGTTTATCAGGGTGATATCCTCTTGTTGTATCGATCTCTTTAGTATTATGAAGTAGCCTTCCTTATCACTTGTTATGGCCTTCACTTTGAGGTCTATTTTGTCAGATATAAGTATTGCTACTCCAGCTTTTTTTTTTTTTTCATTTCCATTTGCCTGACAGATATTTTCCATCCCTTCACTTTCAGTCTGTGTGAGTCCCTCATTCTGAAGTGGGTCTCTTATAGACAGCATATATATGGGTCATGTCTTTTTATCCATTCAGCCACTCGATGTCTTTTGATTGGAGCATTTAGTCCATTTATGTTTAAAGTTATTATTGAAAGGTTCTTAGTAGAAATAATTGTATGCCAACAAATTGGACAACATGGAAAAGAAGGATCAATCTGTGAACTAGGAGGTCATGGTTCAATTCCCAGTCAGGGCATATGCCCAGGTTGCTGACTCAATCCCCAGTGTGAGGTCTACAGGAGGCAGCAGATCAATGATTCTCTGTCATCGTCGATGTTTCTCTCTTTCCCTTTCCCTTCCTCTCTGAAATCAATAAAAATACATTTAAAAAAAAATAAGGTTAAATTCCTGGAAACATACAACCTACAAATACTGAATCATGAAGTAATAGAAAATATAAACAAGCTAATAATGAGTGAGGAGATTGAATCAGTAATCAGAAATCTCCAAACAAAGAAAAAATCCCAGGACTAGATGGCTTTATTGGTGAACTTTACCAAATTAAAAAAAGAGTTAATTCTAGTCCTCCTCAAACTTCAAAAAAATTGAAAAGAAGGGAATGTTACTAAACTCATTTTATGATGCCAAAGTTACCTTGATACCAAAGTCAAATAAGGACTCTACAAAATAGAAAACTACAAACATATATATCTGTTGAATGTAGACACAAAATTTCTCAACGAAATACTAGCATATCAAATTCAACAGCATACTAAAGGATAATACACCATGATTAAGTGGGATTTACCCCTGGAAAGCAAGGGTGGTTCAGCATACACAATCAATAAATGTGATATACCACATTAATAGAATTAAAAATAAAAATCATATGATAATCTCACTAGGTGCACAAAATGCATTTTCTAAAATTCAATATCCTTTCATAAAAAAAATATTTTAAAAATTGGGTACTGAAGGAATGCACCTCAACAAAACACTTCATATATGACAAGACCACAGCTAGCATCGTACTCAAAAGTCAAAAGTGTACAGCTTTCTCACTCAGATCAGTAGCAATACAAGTGTGCTCTCTCTTAGTACTCCTATTCAACTTAGTATTGGATTCCTAGGCAGAGCAATTAGGCAAGAAAAAGAAATAAAAATCACCAAATTTGAAAAGAGGTATGTTATTTCTTATAATTTTTATTTGGTGCAAGACATTGTTAATTTTGCCTTCTTGGATCTTGGCCATTTTTTTTTTTTGTATTCCTATAAATAATATTCTTAAGCTATTTTCTGAGATACATTTAAGTTACTTGAAAACAGCTTGATGCTTTTTTTTAAAGTACTTCTTTTAAAAGTATTTCTTTTAGTGTTTGTTAGGCAGAAAAAGAACAGTGTTTCCTCTAGGGTGTTTTTTTTTTTTTTTTCTAGCTAATGAGGCAAAACTTTTCTGTGTATTCTACCCAGTGTCCTATGAATTATTCTATTTTTCATTGTGGTTGGTGAGAAGAGGAACTCTTCCAGGTACTCTGTGATCTTAGATATTGTTCCCTATAATTTTATAATGTGGTTCTTGCCTCACACATATGTGTTGGTCAGCACTCAGTTAAAGTCTTAAAAAGAACCCCTACAGATTTCCAGAACTCTCTGTGCATCAGTCTTCTCTCTGGTAGTCTGCCCTGAAAACTCTCACTTCTTTGCCCTCCCCATACTTGCAACTCAATGTCATCAATTTAGGGAGACTGATGGGCTCCCCCTGAATTCCCCTCCATGCATTATGTTGTGCAGACTCCAATCTATAAGCTGGAACAATCATAGGGCTCATCTCATTAGTTTTTCCTGTCTCTCGTGTATCACTGTCCTTCATTGTCAGATTTTAAATGCCTTGAAAACCATTGTTCCATGTATTTTTCTAGTTTTTTTTTATTGTTTCAGGCTGAAGATATTAATCTAGTCCCTTTTGCACTATCATAGCTGGACAATGGGAGTAGCTATAGTGGGCCATTTAATTTTAAGTGTGTTTGACATTTGGCTCAGCAATTCTAATCACTCTACTAATTGCTGAAGATATAGCAGTGAACATGATGATATACTTCCACATAGCTTACAATTGAGTGAGGAGACAGACAACAACAAAAATAAATAACCACAATATACTATGCTGTAAAGTGATAAGGAATGCTTAGAAGAACAAAACTTAAACAGGAGCCCTGGCCAGTTTGATTCAGTGGTTAGAGCATTGGACCATGGACCAAAGGATCACAGGTTCAATTCCTTGTCAAGGGCATGTATCTCAGTTGTGGTTTGATTCCCAGCCTTGGTTTGTGTGCCTACCGAGGCAACCAATCGATGTGCCTCTCCTGTCAGTGTTTCTTTTTCTCTCTCTTTCTCTCCCCTCTCTTCCACTCACTCTTTAAAAAAATCAGTGGAAAAATTATCGTCAGGTGAGGATTGAAAAAAAAAAACTTAAACAGGAGAGGAGCATAGGTAGTGTTGGGTAGAGGGAAGCATGTCAACGTTTTAGATACATTCACCTGGAAGGACTTATTAAAAGTATATTTGATCATAATCCTACTGGAATTGAGAGAGAAAGCTACATGGATATTTGGAGGTAGAGCACTGCAAATAGATGAAATACTCAGTGCAAAGGCCCTGGAGTATTTGATGAATAACAAGGAATAAGAATACCTAAGCAAATGCTCACAAAATTTTAGGTATTTATAATATTGTTACTAAATAATAGTGGAACCAGAAATATAACCCCTAACTGTATGGTCTCAAAGCTCATCTGCTTACTATTATGTCATAGTCTCTCTTCCCTAAGCCATGAGACATTGAGACATGTACTATCTTGTGAATATTCTTGTATTGTTCTCTACCATTATCCAGGTGTAACACAAGTTTGCCTTGTGTTTCCAAACATATAAATCCCGTGACTATGCAGCCTATGTTGACTCTTTTCTGATAGAATATTGGGCTCTAACATTTCTCTTTATACTAATCATTGGAGTTGATTTCATTATTGCATTGAATAAGGGTCACCTCCCTCCCTCAGCACATATGTGTTTCCTCCCAAAGTGTGTACTCTTTGGCCAAAATGTCATTCTCCCCAAAGACATGTGAGACACTATATAAAAATTTTAATCAAAGTCCCTCTCTCATCAATCCAACACTTTTTACATTTTCCAAGGCACTTTGTTTTTGTCCTATTTTTAATAAGTAATGCATAAAGGGTATGAAATTTTAAAAGATCAAAATGATATAGGAGTGAAAATAAATTTTCCTTCATCCTTTCCTCAGCCACTCATTAGTCCTGTCTTGAGGCAAACAATATAACCAGTTTCTTTGGTATCCTTTCAGAAAAATTGAGTACATGTGGGTATTTTTCATTATCTCCACACTCCACCCCTACTCATGCCATATACCTTGATTACAGTTTTCACTTGATTATCACTGCACCCTATCTGTGTTACAGATGAGGAAGCTAAGGCTCAGACATGGGAGTAGACTTGACTAAGGTTTCCCAGGCTGTAAGTGGAAAATCCACTACTGATCTTGGAGTTTTTGTCTGTATTGTTTCTTCCACACTGAGAAATGCCAGATCATGTGCCTTGAACATGGTAGGAGATTTCTAAACTCTTGCTGGTAGCTAGAGCGATTAAAATAATTCCCCATTTCTTTAGTCATTTTAGAATTGCTATGGCAGACTCTAGATGTAATGCTGACTGGCATCAAATTGTAGTTAGCATAGGGCAGTGATGGCGAACCTTTTGAGCTCGGCTTGTCAGCATTTTGAAAAACCCTAACTTAACTCTGGTGCCGTGTCACATATAAATTTTTTTTTTTATGTTTGCAACCATAGTAAAACAAAGATTTATATTTTTGATATTTATTTTATATATTTAAATGCCATTTAATAAAGAAAAATCAACCAAAAAAATGAGTTCGCGTGTCACCTCTGACACGCGTGTCATAGGTTCGCCATCACTGGCATAGGGAGATAAAAACTTGATCTTTCTAATTGTTTCCTGTAAATATTCCCCCTTTACAGATCTATTCAGGCCCACCTGAGGAAAGTGCTGCACCCCCAGTGCCTCCACCTCGAGTGACAGCTAGAAGGCACAAACCAATCACGATTTCGAAGCGCTTGCTGCGGGAAAGGACACTTGTCTATAATACCACTTCCCTAGATGAAAGTGAAGGTCAGTAGTAAAATTTACCTTTAGCTTCTTAACAGTGATTAGACACAAAGAAAGCAGAAGTGGATGTGTGGCCATTTTTCTCCATGTAAATGTAGACTTTTCCTGGCTTCTGGGCCATACAAAGCATGGTTTTAAAAATGTATGTCCAAAGAGCAAATTAGTCCTTTGGCAGTAAATAGGATAAGGATAAACCTATAAAGCCAGTTACCATGATCCCTTAGGATGCCAGTGGAGGATCCAGGAGGTTCTTAGATTTGTACCTCAATACATAGAAATGGGTGAGCAATGCTTTCTGAATGTTCTGAGATTTTAATTTCAAATCCAGCTAAAATGGAGTAATGATATCAGCAAGATGGCTGAAGAGTAGTTTCCAGACCATGTCCCCTCAGAGTAACATCAATTCGTACAACCATCCATACATCAAAATACCTTCATGAGAGCCATGGTAACCAGATGAGAGATTATAGCACCTGGGTAGGACACAAAAATAAGAAAAAGTGCATGGCATATGGCAGGAAGAACATTTTTATATTACCCATGTCACTCTTCCCCCAAGTTCACACAGTGCAGTTTGAGGAAATTACCCTGCACCTAAGGGGAGGAGAGTGAAGTGAACACTCAACTTAATTTTGAACACTAGCATCAGGCCTACCCAGTGAACCCCAGTACCAACCCATTCCCTTCTGGCCTCCACAGACACAGGCTCCAGGCAAGCCTCAGAACCAGGCCAGCTTGTGGTACCAAGTTTCAGGCCAGCCATTGTTCCCCTAGTCTTCACGATGTAACCACAGACTCAGCATCCAAGATATACCCCTGTGGACCCAGCCTCTAGGTCTACCCCAATGATGTGCCAGCCCTATGACCCCAGGCTGCAAGTTTGCTCCAGCAGGCTTGTCCACCAAATGACCTAGGCTTTGGATCAGCCTTCCTAAAAACTTCAGCAGCAGCAAGTCCACCTGTGGATCTCATCAGATGGCCCACCCTTTATCTTGTGTGCTGACTGATAAAGGTTTTCTTTTCCAAAGCCACTCTCTAAAGACTGGAAGATTTTCCTACTTCTTCAAAGAGACAACAACATAAGGCCTCATGGATTAGTAATAATTGCATAGATATTACACCCCCAAAGGAACAACATAAAGCACCAGAAACTGACCCTATTGAAACAGAGATCTTTGAACTGTCTGACAAGGAATTCCCACGAGAAGTCCAAGAAAGTTATAGAACCCATAGAAAACAACCAAACTAAAATTCTGGAACTGAAGAACACAATGACTATATAGACAAATTCAATAGAGAGCTTCAACTTAACCTTGCCCAAGCAGGAGAAATAATTAGTGAGCATAAAGATAGGTCATATGAAATTATCCAGTCAGAGGAACAAAGAGAAAAAAAAAGATTGATTGAAAGTAAACGAAACCTAGGAGACTTATGGGACATTGTCTACAAAGTAATATACACATTATGAGAGTCCCAGAAGGAGCAGAGGAAGAAAAGGGGTGGGGGTGGGGGGGGAAGGGGCTTATTTCAATAAATAATGAAAGAAAACTTACTAAATCTGGAGAGGGAAATGAGCATCCAGATCCTTGAAGCACAAAGAAACCCAAATAGATTAAACATAAAGAGATTTTCACTAAGACATATTCTATTAAATTCTCAAAATACCAGGACCAAGAGAGAATTTTGAATGCAGCACAAGAAAAATGAATTATCACATACAAAGAAACTATAGCACTATGAAGAGATTTCTCAGCAGAAACCCTGTATGTCCTGAGAGAGTGGAATGATATATGATAAGTACTGAAAGGGGGGAAAACCTGTCAACCAAGAATACTACACTTTACAAAGCAGTCTTTCTGAATGAAGGAGTGATAAAACTTTTCCAGACAAATTCAGAGGGGTTTCATTACCAATAGACCTGGTTTCCAAGAAATTCTGAAAGACTTTATTCAAGTTAAAATAAATGGACACTAACTAACAACATGGAAACACATAAAAGTATTTAAAATTTATTGCTAAAGACAAGTATATAGTCAAATTCAGAATGTTCTAATACTATGAAGGTGTGTAAATCACTTTTAACCAGTATAAAAGTTAAAATACAAAATTATTAAAAATGACTATAGCTGTAATAATTTAATGGATACACAATCTAAAAATATATAAATTATGATATTAATAACAAATGTAAGGGAAGGAAAAGTCAAAATGTAATCTGTATGTGGTCTGTTACTTTGCTAGCAACTTAAAACAGACTGCTATACAAATGGGATGTTTTATGTAAACTTTATGATACAAATATACCTGTAGCAGATATACAAAATATATACAGAAAGGAGTCAAAGTATGGCACTACAAAAAATCAAAACATCAAGGAAGACAGCCAAGAATGGAAGAAAAAATGTAAGAGTCCGAAACAATTAAGAAAATGGCAGGACCAATGTGGCAGAGGACAGGACTGGAGTGAGGGTTATTGTGTGAGCGGGTGCGCGGGAGAGTGTTTGTGGTTGTGAATGTGGGAGGGCATCTTTCAGAAGGAGCTGGGTGGGAAAAGGGGAGTGGAGGTGGTCGGGGTTGGTCGCTCCAGCAGAAGAGCTGCTGTGTGATGCACAACCAGGTGTTTCTCTATGCTTGAAAGTGGAGAGCATGCCATTTTGAAGGACCTACAGGGTCCTCTGTGGGAGGAGGCTGCAAGGAGTAGCCCTACCTCAGTACCCCTAAGCAAAGGATGGAAGCACATGCCCCCACTGCTGGGACCTGAAACCACTGGACACACAGACTAGACATAGCAGCTTGGTGTGCCTGGACTGTGGGCCTTGGAGGACCGGCAGGATGCCTTGACAAGCAGTGTCTGGGGCCTGCCCTGCCACATTGGCTTGTGGAACGTTGACCCTACATGAGCTGAGCACCTGGCCGACCCTCTCTGTGAATGGAGCACCTGGCCTGCCTTGCCATATTGGCAAGTTGGATGTTTAACCCACCCTGCTTCCTCCATCAGCAGAGCAGTGCCTGGCTCACCCTGTCCCCTACACCACCTGAATAACCCCTGTAAGCCGCCTGTATCAGTTGAGCAGCACCAAGGTGGGCTGCCTCTTCCACCAGTGGAGTACACTGCCAACCTCACCACCTTGACACCTGGACCCAGAGGTCTGCCACCCCCACACACCATGACAGACCAGATGATTTAAGCCAACTGGCCCCACTGCTTTCATGTGGTGTGACCAGCCCTGCCACCATGGCCCAATGCCCCCAGATGCACAGACCTGCCACTGCAACCCATTGTGTCTGACCTGGTACCCCTGGACAAATGGCTCCACTGCTTGAAACCACTTAGTAGACATGACCTCATGCCCCCAAATGCACAGAACTGCCACAGCGACCTGCATACTAGGGCTACCAGAAGGAAAAGAATTTGAGCAAAAAATAGAGAACCTGTTTGAAGAAATGATGACAGAAAACTTCCCTGACCTGATGAAAAAAGTCACACAAGTCTAGGAAACACAGATAGTCCCAATTAAAATGAACCCAAAAAGATTCACACCAGGACACATCATAATTAAAATGACAATTGTTAAAGACAAAGAAAGGAACTTAAAGGCTGCAAGAGAGAGACAGAGATTATCTACAAGGGAGCTCCCATTAGACAAGCAAATGTTTTCTCAACAGGAAAACATCAGGCAAAAATGGAGTAGCATGAAGTATACAGAGTAATGAAAAGCCAGTGACTGAATCCAAGACTACTCTATCCAGCAAGACTATCAATCAAAAGTGAAGGTGAAAGTAGGAGCTTCAAAGATTAAAAAAAAAAAAAAAAGACTAAAGGAGTTTATTACCACCAAACCTACACTGCAGGAAATGCTAAAGGAATTTTTCAAGAAAAAGTAATAGAGAAAGAAAGAATAAAACAGATATAAAGAATAAAAATGTCAATGTAAATGGCTTAAATGCTCCAAACAAAAGACAAAGGGGTAGTTAAATGAATAAGAAAACATGACCCATACATATGTTGTCTACAAGAGACTAACCTCAGAACAAAAGATTCACACAGTATGAAAGTGAAAGGATGCAAAAAAATTTTTCCATGCAAATAGAAATGAAAAAAAAAAAGCTGTGGTAGCAATATTTATATCTGGTAAAATATACTTCAAAATGAAGGCCATAACAAGAGACAATGAAGCCAACTTTATAATCCTAAAGGGATTGATACAACAAGAGGATATAGCTGGTAAACATGTATGCACCCAATATAGGAGCACCTAAATATATATGAAAACACTTCTGGAGGACTTTAAGTGAGAGATGGACAGCAATACAATCATAGTATGGAACTTTAACAACCCACTGACATCACTGGATAGATATTCTAGACCAAAAAAAAAAATCAGAAAAGAAAAAGCAACTCTAAACAACACACTAGATCAAATGGATTTAATAGACATTTACAGAACATTTCTCTCCAAAGCTGTAGAATATACATTCTTCTCAAGTGCACATGGGACATTCTCAAAGGTAGACCACATGTCAGGACACAAATTAAGTCTCTACAAATTCAAGACAACTGAAATCATATCAAGCATATTTTCAGCTCACAGTGACATGAAACTAGAGATGAACTGCAATAAAACACCCCAAAACATTCAAACACATGGAGGCTAAAAAGCATGCTATTAAATAATGAATGGGTTACTAATGAAATCAAGAAAGAAATTAAAAAAAATTAATCTATGTGACACAGCAAAAGCAGTCCTGAGAGGGATATTCATAGCACTACAGGCCTACCTCAAGAAAGAAGAAAAATGGCTAATAAACAATTTAACCCTGCAACTTAAAGAATTAGAAAGAGAACAACAAGAAAAGCCCAGAGTATGTAGAAAGAAGGAAATAATACTGACCAGAGCAGAAATAAATGACATACAGACTAAAAGCACAATACAAAATATAAATGACACCAAGAGCTGGTTCTTTGAAAAGATAAATAATATTGATGGAACTTTAGACAGACTCATCAAGAAAAAATATAAATAAAATAAGAAATGAGAGAGGTGGCTTAGCGCCTTTCCTGGGTATCCTGCGTGGTCGGAATCCGGCGGCCGGAGGAGAGGTGGAGGGATAGCCTTTTAGCAAGAACGAAAACTGAAGATGTGATAACTCAGCTTTATACTAACTTTTAGGTTCCATGCTGACCTGCAAAGCTGCCATGAAAACTGATTCAACAACAGAGAGGATCTATTGTTAATGTAGGAAATATTATTGGTTTAAAAGGAAATGCTGGTCAGTCTGTGTACAGTGCTAGTAAAGAAGGAATCCGGATTTTCACGTGCTCTTGCTAAAGAATAGTAAGAAGGAAAATTACAGTGAATGTAGTTGTTCCAGATAGTAGGAGAAACTAAGATGGTGGCATAAACACCAGGAAATTGCCGCCTCCCACAACAATTGAAAAATACCGCAAAGGACAGAGCGGACATCATCCAGAACAACAGGAAGGCTGGCTGAGTGAAAATTCTACAACTAGAAGGAAAGAAAAGCACACTGAGAGCCAGATGAGCTGCGGAGGTGAAGTGCAGAGGTATGGCGGCTCGCGCGCGTGTGGAAAGGGGGTGGCACCTGAGGATGCGGCTGTCTTTTTGAATCACAAGCTCCCGACTGCTCTGAACTCCAGTTCCGGGAAGTCTCTGGGGACCCAGGACTCATACGGGGAGAAGCTGGACTGTCGGGCAGCGGGCGAACTTGAGGGCGGCCTTCCCTCAGAGGTGCTTGCAGCAATTATCGAGTCACTGAGACGGCGCGACTCCTTAGGGCTGGGCAGAGAATCAGCCATAGCTGCTTGCTCCGCCCTTTGATTCCCTGAGACCCCGCCCCACCCAGGCTGCGGCAGAGGCTTTTGCATGTGAATGTACCTAACTGCAGCCGAGCCAGGCAGACCCGGAACTTCCAAGAGAAGGCCCAAGGCCCCGCAGTGGCTTGCATTGCTTCACAGCTGAGCCTCTTCGTGGCTCCTGCTGTGTGGCCTCAGGCAGAGGCTGAATTAGCACCTCCTTAGATCCAGGAACCACTGTACCCAGTGGTCAGAGGGGGACCATCCAGATTACAACTCCTCATATCCATAAGGGACACACTCAGGGAGCAGACTCAGTGAGCACCAAAGCCCCTCTGAAGCAAGTCTTGCCCCAGAAGGGTGTCTTCAGCACAGAAGTTCTCCTACTTCAGACACAGCTGATTCTCACAGCCAACTGGCCTGGAGGTCAATTCCTCCCAGTGATCCTACAACAACCAAGGCACCAAGAGTGCACCAAGAGTGTCCACCTCAGGTAACTGGGGAGGCTGAGCCACTGGGCCCTACAGGACACCTGACGCGCAGGGCCACTCTATCAACACAGGGAAGCAGCCAAAATGCGGAGACAAAGAAACAGGTCACAAATGGCAGAAATGGAGGAAAGAAAATGACTGGATATAGAGTTCAAGGCCACGTTTATAAGGTTTTTCAAGAATTTTATGGAAACCGCTGATAAATTTAATGAATCCCTCAAGAAGTATAGTGAGACCATGGAGGACATGAAAAAGGACCAACTAGAAATTAAGCATACACTGACTGAAATAAAGAATAATTTACAGAGATCCAACAGCAAACAAGAGGATCCCAAGAATCAAGTCAAAGATTTGAAATACAAAGAAACAAAAAATACCCAACTGAAAAAGAAAAAAGAAAAGAGATTCCAAAAATATGAAGATAGTGTAAGGAACCTCTGGGACAACTTCAAGCATACCAACATCAGAATTATAGGGGTACCAGAAGGAGAGAGAGGGCAAGATATTGAAAACCTTTTTGAAGAAATAATGACAGAAAACTTCCCCTACCTGGTGAAAGAAATGGACTTACAAGTCCAGGAAGCGCAGAGAACCCCAAACAAAAGGAACCCAAAGAGGACCACACCAAGACACATCATAATTAAAATGCCAAGAGCAAAAGATAAAGAGAGAATCTTAAAAGCAGCAAGAGAAAGACAGTCAGTTACCTACAAGGGAGTACCCATACGACTGTCAGCTGATTTCTCAACAGAAACCATGCAGGCCAGAAGAGAGTGCAAGAAATATTCAAAGTGATGAATAGCAAGAACCTGCAACCAAGATTACTTTATCCAGAAAAGCTATCATTCAGAATAGAAGGTCAGATAAAGAGCTTCACAGATAAGAAAAAGCTAAAGGAGTTCATCACCACCAAACCAGCATTATATGAAATGCTGAAAGATATTCTTTAAGAAGAGGAAGAAGAAAAAGGAACTCTTACCATTTGCCACAGCATGGATGGAACTGGAGAGCGGATAAATACCACAGGATCTCACTCATTTGTGGAATATAATGAACAACATAAACTGATGAACAAGGACTGATCCAGAGACGGAGAGGCATTGATTGGACTGTCGGGCCTTGGAGGGAAGGTAGGGGAGGGGAGGGGTAGGGGGAAAGATCAACCAAAGGACTTATATGCAAGCATATAGGCCTAACCAATGGACACGGACAACGGGGGGGGGGGGTGTGTGAGGGCATGAGCTGGGGGGTGGGTAGAGGGGTAACGTGGGGATAAGGACACATATGTAATATCTTAAATCAATAAAAAATATATATATAAAAAAAGAAATGAGAGAGGTGAAGTAACAACTTACCCCACAGAAATAAAAAGGATCATGAAAATACTATGAACAAAATACTATGAACAACAATATGCCAACAAGCTGGACAACCTGAACGAAATGGAAAAATTCCAAGAAAAATACAACTTTCCACACTTGCATCAAGAAGAATCAGAAAATCTAAAAAGGTCAATAACAACTGATGAAATTATAGCAGAAAAACAAACAAACAAACAAAACCACACAGAAAACAAAAGCCAAGGCCAAGACAGCTTCACAGGAGAGTATTAGCAAATATTCCCATGAGAAAAAGAAAAAAAAAACCTGGGGTAGCAATACTTATATCTGACAAAATAGACCTCAAAGTGAAGGCCATAACACGAGATAAAGAAGGCCACTTCATAATACTAAAGGGATCGGTAGAGAAGAGGATATAAGTCAGGTAAACATATATGCACCCAATACAGGAACATCCAAATACATAAAAAACTTCTGGAAGATATCAAGGGAGAGATCTACAGCAATACAATCATAGTAGGGGACTTTAATACCTCCACTGACATCACTGGATAAATACTCTGAAAAAGAAATCAACAAAGAAACATCAATCCTTAACTACTCACTAGATCAGATGGAACTAATTAATTTCTTCAGAACATTTCACCCCAAAGCTACGGAATATACATTCTTCTCAAGTACATATGGGACATTTTCAAAGACAGACCACATATTAGGATGCAGGATAAGTCCAT
This sequence comes from Myotis myotis, assembly GCF_014108235.1. Lineage (NCBI taxonomy): Eukaryota > Metazoa > Chordata > Mammalia > Chiroptera > Vespertilionidae > Myotis > Myotis myotis. Next base: position 86,342,004 of record NW_023416346.1, read on the forward strand.
TCAAATTCAAGAAGATTGAAAACATATCATGCATCTTATAAGATTACAATGACATGAAAAAAGAAATCAACTGCAATAAAAACAATTAAAAATCAAACACTTGGAGGCTAAATAGCATGCTATTAAACAATGAGTGAGTTACCAAAGAAACCAAACAAGAAATAAAAAACATATTGAAAACAAATGACAATGAAAACACAGCAATTCAAAGTTTATGGGACACAGTGAAAGCATTCCTCAGAGGGAAGTTTATAGCACTACATGCCTACCACACAAAACAAGAAAAACTGGTAATAAATTATTTAACCCTACAACTTAAAGAATTAGAAAGAGAGCAACAAAAAAAGCCCTGAGTAAGTAGAAGGAAGGAAATAATAAAGATCAGAGCAGAAATAAATGATATAGAGACTATCCCATATAATAAAAGAGAAACATGCAAATTAGCCATCCCTCTGCTATGCTCAAGCCATGCCCACAAGCCATGCCCACCAGCCAATCGGAGTGACTGCAAATTAACCTGACAAAGATGGTGGTTAATTTGCATATGCAGGTGTTAGGCACCCCAGGAGCCGACAGCGGCTGCGTCCGCGGCCTCGGACTCCTGGCACCATTGCTGGCATGGGAGGTGAGGCCGCCCAAGCCTAGCCACACCCATGGGCTCCTGGGACCTTGCTGGCGGAGAGCAGAGTGGGAGAATGGCAGGCGGAGAGTGGGAGGTTTGGAGAACTTGGCAGAGCAGGAGACTGCTGGACATAGAGCAGAGTGAGAGGAAGGGTGGCTTGGAGGGTACGGCTCCCTCTGTCACCCTAGCTTCCTCATCACAGCTGTGGAAACTGACATCAGGGAGGAGGAAGTCCCACCCCCACAGAATCAGCCAGAATCAGCCTTTGGTCAGACAGCTCTCAGCGGCCTGACAGCCAGGACTCTCATTCACCTGCATCTCAGACTGTGACAGTAGAGAGGTGGGACTATGTCTAAAGAACAACTGTTGACACAACGTAGCTCTGCAGCTGAAAGATGCCAGTGTTATTGACAGAAAGTGTCTGCAGAGCAGCGTGCATCTGATCTTGAAAGAAGGCGGTGCCTGTGACAGGATGTATCTGAACGCCAGCTACTGGAAAAACGTTGCTCTGATGCTGAAAAAAAAAACACCAGTGTTATTGACAGAAAATGTCTAAAGACCAACGTGCCTTTGAAGTTGAAAGAAGGCGGTGGCAATGACAATATGTCTAGAGAACAGTCATCAACAAGTACTACCAATACCGGTAGGAACTACTTTCTCAGCGAAAATGTGTTGTGCCCAGAATTCAAAGTTCCCAAGACCCCCAGGGAGCCAGTCAGTCCGATGCAAAAGCAAAGAGTCATTTATTTCAAACCTAGGTTTGGCTCCCCTGCCACACTCACCGATGCAACGGTAAGCTCCAGTGGCCGAGAGAGCGACGCCTGATGGGACAGGGGGTTTTAAAGGGGGGGTGGAGTGAGGGCAGGAGAGGGGACTGTGGGCCCCGCTGATTGGCCAGGCGCGAGTCGGTCATAGTGATGGCGTGCTCTTCCCTTGATTATTATTGGTTAGTCCAGAGAAATCCTGGGTGTGGCTAGTAGCGGCTTCTTCCCGTGAGGAAGCACATGGCATCATCCCAAAATGGAGGACCCAAGGCAAGATGGAGGGCGCACATGGCTCTGTCCCAAGATGGAGGACCCAAGGCAAGATGGAGGGCGCAGTCCTTGCCCGGCTCCTGCTGCTGCCGCTCGAACTCGCCACAAGGCAGGATGGCCCTCCCGCACAGCACCCGCAGCTGGCCTGCGGGCAGACTGGGACTCCAGCGCGTCTGGGCGGCACAGGCCCAGCAAACGGGGTTGCTGCCAGTGGAGTGGCCCAGCTCTGGAGGAGCGGCATCCGCTCTGAGCAGGCCCGGCCATAGGGCCGGTGCACTGCAGCATGGCGGCCTCCCCGAGCTAGGGCACGCGCCTCACTCCGCTGCCGCCGCTGCTGCACTAGGCCCGGTCCGGGGGGGCAGCGGGCAGGTGGCAGCCCACGCCGGGCTCCCGCCGTGGGCTGGGGAGCCAATGCCCCCCCATGGGGCCCAGCGGCCGGCCCACGCAGGCCCCGGTCCCCCCGACCGGGCCCCAAGGGCCGCATGGACCCCCGGCCCCAGCGCGGGCAAGCGGGGAGCCGACCACGGGGGAAGGGAGGGAAGAGCCAGGCGGTGAGGCCTTCCGCTCCCATGACCTCCCCCGCAGTCGGTTGCCGCCCGGCCCCACCCCTCGGCCCGCCGCCGGCCACCACGCAGCCGGTTCGGACACTCGGACCCGCTCCGGGGAGGCCGGAGGCCGCGGAGGGATCCCAGAGCCCAGCGGCCAGACTCCTCCTCCCGCACCACCCGGAGAGGCGGGCGGCGCGCCTTTCAAATGGAGCACATGACGATGCAATCCTCGAACATAGTTGTGGTGGAATGACTGTTCGATGTGAATTTTGCCTATCACTAAATTTCTCTGATGAAAAACCATCTGATGGGAAATTTACTCAATGTTGTAGCAAAGGGAAAGTCTGTCCAAATGATATACATTTTCCAGATTACCCAGCATATTTAAGAAAATTAATGACAAACAAAGATTCTGACAGTTAAAATTTCACAGAAAATATTCATTCCATAAATAGTTCTTTTGCTTTTGCTTCCATGAGTGCAAATATTGCATCACCATCAGGATATGGGCCATACTGTTTTAGAATACACGGACAAGTTTATCACCGGACTGGAACTTTACATCTTTCAGATGGTGTTTCTCGGATGTTTGTTCAACTCTATAATTTGGATACAGCCAAAGCTACAAGTAAAATATTAGTAATGCCAGAAAACCAGGGCTGCTCAAAAAGACTCATGATCAATATCAAAAACCTCAAGCATGAAATAAATGAATTAACAAAATCGTACAAGATGCTACATGAGGTAGAAAAAGAAGTCCAATCTGAAGCAGCAGCAAAAGGTATTGCTCCCACAGAAGTAACAATGGTGATTAAATATGATCCTAACAGTAACCTTGGTAGATATAATTCTCCCCGTGTAACCGAGATTGCTGTCATATTCAGAAACGAAGATGGAGAACCTCCTTTTGAAAGGGACTTGCTCATTCATTGTAAACCAGATCCCAATAATCCCAATGCCACTAAAATGAAACAAATCAATATCCTGTTTCCTACATTAGATGCGATGACATATCCTGTTCTTTTTTCCACATGGTGAAAAGGCTGGGGAACAGATATTGCATTAAGACTCAGAGACAACAGTGTAATCGACAATAATACAAGACAAAATGTAAGGACATGAGTCACACAAATGCAGTATTATGGATTTCATCTCTCTGTGCGGGACACGTTCAATCCTATTTTAAATGCAGGAAAATTAACTCAACAGTTTATGGTGGATTTGTATTAAAAAATGGAGGCCAATCGGATAAATTTCATCAAAGCAAACAAATCTAAGTTGAGAGTTGAAAAATATAGTGCTTTGATGGATGATCTCAAATCTAGATCTGAAAAGGACAATGTGCCAATTGGTAAAATGATAATACTTCCATCATCTTCTGAGGGTAGTCCCAGAAATATGAAGCAGCGATATCAGGATGCAATGGCAATTGTAATGAGGTATGGCAAGCCCGTTATATTCATAACCATGACATGCAACCCCAAATGGGCAGATACTGCAAAAAAATTACAATGCTGGCAAAAAGTTGAAAACAGACCTGACTTGGTAGCCAGAGTTTTTAATATGAAGCTGAATGCTCTTTTAAATGATATCTGTAAATTCCATTTATTTGGGAAAGTAATAGCTAAAATTCATGTCATTGAATTTCAGAAATGCGGACTGCCTCATGCTCACATATTATTGATATTAGATACTGAGTCCAAATTATGTTCCTCTAATTAATTCCCTTTCAACGTGCACACATTTCGTGCACCGAGCTACTAATCATATATATATCCTATCTAATAAAAGAGAAACATGGTAATTGGCGTACAACCGCTACCCTTCCCATTGGCTAATCAGGGCGATATGCAAATTAACTGTCAGCCAAGATGGCGGCCGGCAGCCAGGCAGCTTGAAACTAACATGAGGCTTGCTTGCTTCAGTGACGGAGGAAACCAACATTCCCCGCCTGCCTTGCAGGCCTCTGAGCCTGCAGTTTGAAACATTTTAACAAATATAGAAGCTAAAAAAAACCCCAGAAACCAGCTTTCAGCGAGCTGGGATCTCAGAGCTGGAGTCAGAGCTGGAGTTATACATTGTTTCGAACCGAAACAAACCAGATACCTACTTTCAGCAGCGGAGGCCTAAGAGCTGGAGCCTCAGAACTAAAGCTGGGCCAGAATTAAAAAAAGAAAAAGAAAAAAAGGAGTGGTTGGGAGCTTCTGACACCCGCCAGCCTGAAAACAGCCCTCAGCCCCTCACCCAGACTGGTCAGGCACCCCAGTAGGGACCCCCACCCTGAAGGGTGTGTGACCAGCTTCAAACAGCCCTTAGCCCCTCACCCAGGCTGGCCAGGCACCCCAGTGGGGACCCCAAACCTGAAGGATGTGTGACCAGCTACAAACAGCCCTCATCCCCTCACCCAGAGTGGCCAGGCACCCCAGTGGGGACCCCCACCCTGAAGGGTGTGTGACCAGCTGCAAACAGCCATCATCCCCTCACCCAGGCTGGCCAAGCACCCTAGTGGGGACCCCCACCCTGATCCAGGACACCCTTCAGGGCAAACCAGCCAGCCCCACCCATGCACCAGGCCTCTACCCTATATAGTAAAATGGTAATATGCCTCCCAGCACCTGGATCAGCGTAGCCGAGAGGCCTCCCGGCACTGGGATCAGGGTGACAGGGGGCAGCGCCCAAACCCCCTGATTGCCCTGCAGCTCTGTGTGTGACAGGAGGTGGGGCACAACCTCCCTATCCACCCTGCTCTGTTTGTGACAAGGGAAGGCGCCCCAACCTCCTGATGAGCCCTGCTCTGTGCCTGATATGGTGGAGCTCCCCAACCTCTGATCACCCTGTGGCTCTGTGTGTGACAGGGTGCGGCGCCCCAACCCCCCCTCACGGGTCCTGCTCTGTGTGTGACAGGGTAGAGCCATAACCTCCCCATCGGCCCTGCCCTGAGTGTGAGAGTGGCAGCGCCCAAACCCCCTGTTCGGCCCTACTCTGTGGGTGATAGAGGGCGGCACCACAACCCCCCCCCCCCCAAGGGCCCTGCTCTGTTTGTGATGGGGTAGAGCCATAACCTCCCCATCGGCCCTGCCCTGAGTGTGGCAGTGGCGGCGTCCAAACCACCTGATCCACCCTGCTCTGTGTGTGACAGGGGGTGGCACCCCAACTTCCCTATCGGCCCTACTCTCTGAGTGACAGGGGGGAGCTCTTCAACTTCCTGATGGGCCCTGCTCTGTGCGTGACAGGGGGTTGCTCCCCAACCCTCTGATGGGCCCTGCTCTGTGTGTGACAGGGGGCAGCGCCCCAACCCCCGGATTGGCTCTGCTCTGTGCATGACAGGGGGTGGCGCTGCAACCTCCCCATCGACCCTGCCTTGAGTGTGACAGGGGGCGGTGCCTCAAACCCCCAATCGGCCCTACCCTGAGCGTGACTGAGGGTGGCATCGCAAACTCCTGATCCGCCCTGCTCTGTGCATGACAGGGGGTGGCACCCCAACACCCCAATCGGCCCTGCTCTGAGCCTGACCACGGGCTGCACCTAGGGATTGGGCCTGCCCTCTGCCACCCGGGAGCAGGCCTAAGCCATCAGGGCGTTATCTCCCGAGGGGTCCCAGACTGCGAGAGGGCACAGGCCAGGCTGAGGGACCCCCCCTTCCCCCTGAGTGCACAAATTTTTGTGCACCGGGCATCTAGTATATATATATATATATATATATATATATATATATATATATATATATATTTATATATATTATATATATACATATATATGTGTGTGTATATATATGTATATATATGTGTATATATATGTATATATATATATATATATATATATATATATATATTCAATAAAACCAAGAGATGGTTCTTTGAACGAATAAATAAGATTGATGAACCTCTAGCCAGGCTCACCAAGAAGAAAAGAGAGAGGACCCTCATAAACAAAATCAGAAATTAAGAAATGAAAGAAATGAACTGACCCCACAGAAATACAAAGGATTGTAAAAAATAAAATACTACGAACAACTCAGTTCCAACAACTGGACAACCTAGACGAAATGGACATATTCCTAGAAAAATACAATCTTCCAAAACTCAATCAGTAAGAATCAGAAAATATGAATAGGCCAATAACTACTGAGGAAATTGAAGCAGTAATAAAAAAACAAACAAACAAAAAATCATTCAGCAAAGCCCTGGTGTGGATGGCTTCACATGACAGTTTTACTAAATATTCAAAGAACAATTGTAACCCTACCCTCCTCAGACTATTCCAAAAATTCAAGAGAAAAGAACATTTCCAAGCTCCTTCTTTGTAACCAGCATTACCTTAATTCCCAAAGCAGATAAAGATGCTACAAAGAAAATTACAGGCCAATATTCCTGATGGACATTGATGCTAAGATCCTCAACAAAATTCTAGCAAATCATATCCAACTCCACATTAAAAATATCATACAACATGACCAAGTGGGATTAATTCCGTGGATTCTAGGCTAGTACAACATCCACAAATCAGTAAACATGATATATCACATAAACAAATTGAAAGACAAAAATCACATGATTATATCAATTGATGCAGAAAAAGCATTTGCCAAAATCCAACTCCCTTTTTGAGAAAAAACTCATGTCAAAGTGGGAATAGAGGGATCATACCTCAACATACTAAAAGCCTTATATGACAAACCTACAGCCAACATCATACACAATGGGCAAAAACTAAAACCATTTCCATTAAGAACAGGAACAAGATGCTAACTTTCACCACTCCTGTTTGACATAGTACTGGAAGTGCTAGACAAAGCAATCAGACAAGAAGGAAAAAATGAAAGGCATCCAAATTGGAAAAGAAGAATACTGTCATTACTCGCAGATGGCATGATATTGTACATAGAAAACCCTGGAGACTACATCAAAAAAGTACTTGATTTAATAAACGAATTTGGCAACATAGCAGGATCCAAAATAAACACTCAGAAATCTATAGCATTTTTATACACCAATAAGGAACTCACAGAAAGAGAAAAAAACAAACAAAACAATGCCATTTACCATTGCAACAAAAGAATTAAGGTGCTTAGGAATAAACTTAACTAAAAAGTAAAAAGACATGTACTCAGAAAACTACAGGATATTGAAAAAAGAGATAGAGGAAGATATAAACAAGTGGAAGAATAAACTGTGTTTATGGATTGGTAGAATCAACATCATTGAAATGTTCATACTACCCAAAGCAATCTATAGATTCAATGCAGTTCCCATGAAAACACCAATGGCATATTTCGCAGACCTAGCACAAACTCTCCAAGAATTATATGGAATAAAAAAAAATAGCCACAGGAATCCTGAGAAAGAACGAACAAAATTGGAGGGATCATAATACTAGACATCAAGTGATATCACAAAGCCACTGTTCTCAAAACAGTCTGATTCTGTTGCAAGAACAGATGTATAGACCAATGGAAAACAACAGAGAACCCAGAAATTGCTCCAAACCATGATACTCGATTAATATTTGACAAAGGAGGCAAGAGCATTCAATGTAGTCAAGACAGTATCTTTAATAAATGGTGCTGGAAAAATTGGACAGATACATGCAAAGAAATGAAATTTGACCACCAACTTACACCATACAAAAAATAAACTCAAAATGGATAAAAAACTTAAATGTAAGATGGGAAACCATAAATAATCTTAGTAGAATCCATAGGCAGCAAAATATCAGATATATCTTGTAACAGTATGTTTACCGACAGATCTCCTAGGACAATGGAAACTAAGGAGAAAATAAGCAAATGGGACTACATCAAAATAAAAAGCTTCTTCATAGCAAAATTAACCATCAACAAAATAACAAGAGAGCCCACTGCATGAAAGAACATATTTGCCAATGTTACATCTAATAAGGGTTTAATCTCCAAAATTTATAGGGAACTCATACAACATAACAAAAAGATAAACAATCCAATCCTACTTCTAGGAATACATCCAAGCAATCAGAAACACCAATCAGAAAATATATATGCCCCCTATGTTCATAGCAGCACAATTTATGATACCTAAGGTTTGGAAACAGCCTAAGTGCCCATCAGCAGATGAGTGGATTAAAAAAACAGTGGGACATCCACACAATGGAATACTATACTGCTGTAAAAATGGAAGAACTCTTATTATTTGCATCATGGATGGACCTGGAGAGCATTATGCTAAGCGAAAGTCCCTCAAAATTCAAGTTGAAATCATATCAAGCATCTTCTCAGACCACAGTGGCATAATATTAGAAATAAACTACAATTAAAAATTCAAACACTTGGAGGCTGAATAGCATGCTATTAAACAATGATTGAATTACTAAAGATATCAAAGAAGAAATTAAAAACATCCTGGAAACTAATGACAATGAAAACACAACAATCCAAAAACCTATTGGACACAGTAAAAGCAGTTCTGAGGGAAGTTCATAGCATTACAGGCCTACCTCAAAAAACAAGAATGGAAATAAATTATCTAACTCCACAATTTAAAGTATTAGAATGAGAGCAACAAGAAAAGCCCAGAGTGAGCAGAAGGAAGGAGATAATACAAATCAGAGCAGAAACAAATGACATAGAGATAAAAAAGCAATAGAAAAGATCAATGAAACCAAGAGCTAGTTCTGTGAAAGGATAAACTAGACTGATGACCTTCTAGCCAGGCTCACCAAGAAGCAAAGAAAGAGGACCCAAATAAACGAAATCAGAAATGAAAGGGGCAAAATAACAACAGAACCTACATAAATATAAAGGTTTGTAAAAAAAAAAAAATACTATGAACAACTCTATTCAAACAAACTTAACAAGCTAGTGCAGTGGTCGGCAAACTCATTAGTCAACAGAGCCAAATATCAATAGTACAACGATTGAAATTTCCTTTCAGAGCCAATTTTTTTAAACTTAAACTATATAGCTAGGTACATTGTTATTAACTTAATTAGGGTACACCTAAGGCTTAGGAAGAGCCACACTCAAGGGGCCAAAGAGCCGCATGTAGCTCGCAAGCCGCAGTTTGCCGACCACCGCCCTAGGAGCAGTATCAGTGAAGAAATTGCTTCGGCATATGTCTGAGATTTTGCTGCCTGTGGATTCCTCTAGTACTTTAATGGTTTCCCATCTTATGTTTAAGTCCTTTATCCATGTTCAGTTTATTTTTGTATATGGTGTAATTGGTGGTCTAGTTTCATTTTTTTGCATGCATCTGTCCAATTTTCCCAGCACCATTCATTTTTTAAAGAGACTGTCTTGACTCCATTGTATGTTCATGCCTCCTTTGTCAAATATTAATTGAGCATAGTGGCTTGGGTCAATTTCTGGGTTCTCTATTATATCCCATTGATCTATACGTCTGTTCTTTTTCCAGTTCCAGGCTGTTCTGAGAACAGTACTTTTGTAATACAGCTTGATATCTGGTATTGAAATCCCACCTACTTTGTTCTTCTTTCTCAGGATTGCTACAGCTATTCGGGGTCTTTTTTTTTTTTATTCCAGATGAATTTTTTAAAGTTTGTTCTAGGTCTGTGAATTATGCCATTGGTATTTTACTGTGGAGTGCATTGAATCTATAGATTGCTTTGGGTAGCATGGGCATTTTGATGTTGATTCCAGCAATCCATGAACATGGTATGTTCTTCCATCTGTTTATGTCTCCCTCTATCCCTCTTTTCAGTATCCTGTAGTTTTCTGCTTATAGGTCTTTCTCCCTCTATCCCTCTTTTCAGTATCCTGTAGTTTTCTGCTTATAGGTCTTTTACCTCCTTACTTAAGTTTATTCTTAGGTATCTTAATTTTTTTGGTGCAATGGTAAATGGGATTGCTTTTTCAGTCTCTCTTGATGTAAGTTCACTATTGGTGTATAGAAATGTCATAGATTTCTTGGCAATAATTTTGTATCCTGCTACACTGCCGAATTCATTTATTAAGTCTAATAATTTTTTGATGGAGTCTTTAGGGTTTTCTATGTACAATAGCATGTCATCTGCGAATAAGGACAGTTTTACTTCTTCTTTTCCAATTTGGATGCCTTTTATTTCTTCTTCTTATCTGATTGCAATGGCTAATACTTCCAGTATTATGTCGAAAAGGAGTGGTGAGAGTGGCCATTCCTGTCTTGTTCCTGTTCTTAGGGGAAATGGTTTTAGTTTTTTCCCATTGAGTATGATGTTGACTGTGGGTTTGTCATATATGGCTTTTATTATGTTGAGGTATGATCCTTCTATTCCCACCTTGCTGAGAGTTTTTATCAAGAAAGGGTGTTGCATATTGTCAGATGCTTTTTCTGCATCAAATGATATAACTATGTGATTTTTATCTCTCAATTTGTTTATGTGATGTATCACGTTTATTGATTTGCGGATATTGTACCATCCTTGCATCCCTTGGATAAATCCTACTAGGTCATGGTGTATGATCTTTCTGATGTACTGCTGGATCATATTTGCTACAATTTTTTTGAGGATTTTGGCATTTATGTTCATGAGCGATATTGGCCTGTAATTATTTTTCTTTCTAATATCTTTATCTGGTTTTGGTATTAGGGTGATGATGGCTTCATAGAATGAGCTTGGAAGTGTTTCTTACTCTTGATTTTTTTGGAATAGTCTGAGGAGGATAGGTTTTAATTCTTCCTTGAATGTTTGGTAAAACTCCCCTGTGAAGCCATCTGGCCCCGGGCTTTTGTTTGCTGGAAGCTTTTTGATGACTGCTTCAATTTCTTCAATAGTTATTGGCCTATTGAGATATTTAGAATCTTCCTGATTGAGTTTTGGAAGTTTGTATTTTTCTAGGAATATGTCCATTTCCTCCAGGTTATCTAGTTGTTGGAATAGAGTTGTTCATAGTATTTTTTACAATCCTTTTTATTTCTGTGTTGTCTATTGTTATTTTGCCTCTTTCATTTCTTATTGTTTATTTGGGTCCTCTCTGTTTGCTTCTTGGTGAGCCTGGTTTGAGGTTCATTAATCTTGTTTATTCTATTAAAGAACCAGCCCCAGGTTTCATTGATCTTCTGTATTATTTTTTTGGTCTCTATGTCATTCATTTCTGCTCTGATATTTATTAGACCCTTCTTTCTGCTCACTCTGGGCTTCTCTTTTTGCTCTCTTTCTAATTCTTTGAGTTGTAGAGTTATATGATTTATTAACATTTTTTTTTTTTTGAGGTTGGCCTGTAGAGCTAAAAACTTCCCCCTCAGGACTGCTATCATTGTGTTCCATAAGTTTTGGATTGTTTTGTTTTTATTTTCATTATTTTCCAGGATGTTTTTAATTTCTTCTTTGATGTCTTTGGTAACCCTGTCATTGTTTAATAGCATGCTTTTCAGTTTCCAAGTGTTTGAATTTATTGGATTGTTTTCATTGTAGTTTATTTCTAATATTATGCCATTGTGGTCTGTGAAAATGCTTGACATGATTTCAATCTTCTTGAATTCGGGGAGACTTTGCTTGCAACCCAATATGTGCTCTATTTTTGAAAATGTCCCATGTGTACTTGAGAATAATGTATACTCCGTGTCTTTGGGATGAAATGTTCTGAAGATATCAATTAAGTCCATTTGATTTAGTGAGTCATTTAGGATTGCTTTTTCTTTGCTGATTTTTTTGTCTAGAAGATTTATCCAGTGATGTCAGTGGTGTATTAAAGTCCCCTACCATGATTTTATTGTTGTCGTTCTCTCCCTTAATATCTTCCAGGAGTTTTTTTGTTTTGTTTTGTTTTGATTTTAGGTAGTTGGGTGTTCCTGCATTGGATGCATACATGTTTATCAGGGTTATATCCTCTTGTTTTATGAATCCCTTTAGTATTATGAAGTGGCTTTCTTTATCTCTCATTGTGGCCTTCTCTTTGAGGTCTATTTTGTCAGATATAAGAATTGCTACCCAAGTTTTTTTTTCTTTTCTCATTTCCATTTGCCTGAAAGATATTTTTCCATCCCTTCACTTTCAGTCTGTGTGAGTCACTTGTTCTGAGGTGGTTCTCTTGTAGACAGCATATATATGAATCATTTTTTTTCATCCATTCACTCACTGGATGTCTTTTGATTGGGGCATTTAGTCCGTTTACGTTTAAAGTTATTATTGAAAGGTACTTGTTTGTAGCCATTTTTATTTTTTGTGCCTGTGTTCTTTCTTCCATTTTTATTTCTTTTTATACCAGTCCCTTTAACACTTCTTGCATTGCTGCCTTGGTAGTGATAAACTCCTTTAGCCTTTTTTTTTGTTTTGTCAGTTTAGCTACTTATTTCCCCTTCAATTTTGAATGATAGCCTTGCTGGATAGAGTATTCTTGGATTCAGTCCCTTGCTTTGCCTCACTTTGTAAATTTCCTTCCTTTATTTCCTGGCCTTATGTGTTTATTGAGAAATCATTTGATAATCTAATGTGAGATCCCTTGTATGTAACTTTCTTTCTCTCTCTTGCAGCCTTTAAGATTCTCTCTTTTTTCTGAACATTTGCCATCGTAATTTTGATGTGTCTTGCTGTGGTCTTTTCGGGTTCATCTTGTTTGGGACTCTCTGTGCTTGTGTGACTTTGTTCTTCCCCACCTCAGGGAAATTTTCTGACATTATTTCTTCAAATAGGTTTTCTAACCCTTGTTCCTCTTCCTGTTGTTCTGGCACCCCTATTATCCGTATGTTGTTTTGTTTCATGTTGTTCCATAGCTCGCTTAGGCTCTCCTGCTGTCTTTTAATTTTTCCCCATTATAGATCGTTTTGGGTGTGTTTTGCTTTCCTGTCTTCTAATTCACTAATTCGGTCCTCTGCTTCTCCTAGTCTACTGTTGAAACTTTTCATGGTGTTTTCTATTGCAGCTATATTATTCTTCATTTCTTCTTGATTCTTACATAAACTATTGATTTTTTCATCCATTTCTTCTTGATTCTTACATAAGTTGTTGATTTTTTTCATCCATCTGGTTTATGACCTGTATGATCCTTTTTCTGAATTCTTTTCCTGACATATTGCATGCCTCAGTTTCTCTTTGCTGCTTTTCTTGAGATCCTCCTTTTCTTTCCTTTGGGGGTTTCTTTGCCTACACAGTTTTGGTCTCACTGACTGATCTAGATGTCAAGCTGTGCGGGAGCTGCTCCTTGGGTGGCAGTGGCTCCTTGGGCTGCATTTGATCCACGGTCAGTTGCATAATGGCTGCTCCTCAGTTGGCAGCGGCTCCTCTGGTGGGTGCTGTTCGCAGCAGTGGTGTCTCCTCTGGCTGGTGGGGGAGGTTGCTCACACAGCTGCTGTTCCTTGGACTGGGGTTGGCTGATCATGAGGCTGCTCCTCCTCGGATGGTGGTGTGCTGCGCATGGCTGCTGCTAATTGGACATGGGCAGGCTGCTCACGTGGCTGCTTCTCCTTGGACGGGAGTGGACTGCTCACGTGTCTGCTGTTCCTTAGATTAGGGCTGGCTTCATGCTGCTGAAGTTCCTCGAATGGTGTGGGCTGCTTGTGAGGCTGCTGCTTCTTGGACAGGGGAGGGTTGCTCATGCAGCTGCTGCTCCTTGAATGGGGGCGGACTGCTCATGGTGCTGCTGCTCCTCAGATGGGGGCAGGTTGCTCTTGCAGCTGCTGCTCTTCGGATGGGGGCAGGCTGTGCAGGGTTGCCGCTCCTCAATCATGGACAGGCTGCTCTTGCAGCTGCTGCTCTCTGATGGAACAGGCTGCTCGCATCGTTGCTGCTCCTTGGACAGGGGAGCGGGCCGCTTACACAGCTGCTGCTCCTTGGACAGGGGCAGTCCATGTGTGGCTGCTGCTCTTAGGCCTGGGGAGGGCTGCTCATGGGGCTGCTGCCCCTTGGACAGGAGCAGGCTGCTCACATGTCTGCAGCTCATGTGGTTGCAGTGCCCTGGGCTAAAGCATTGGGCCTGTCAGAGGGGAGCATGCTTCAGAACACACAGGGGCCTGCACCTGAGGTAGCTGGAGATTCGTTGACCACCACAGTCGAGGTAGCAGGTCCCTGGCAGGGGTGGCTATAGAGTCCAGGTGTTATCTGAGGGCAACCTGGATGGAGGTTAGGCTGGGCTCCCAGTAAAGCACCTCTCCTCTTCAAAAAGGTGAGGCCTCTGAGGATGAGCCAACCTCCCATTACTGTTTGCAATGGTAGCAGAGGCTGCTTCGTTAAGCGAGCCCGGTTAGCCTGGCCCCAAATGTCCTGAATGAACTGTGCCTCACTCATACATACACACACACACACACACACACACACACACACACACACACATGCACACACCCCACATGAACGCACACTCCTCTTTTGCTCCCTGACTCACTCACACTGTCCTTTGCTGATGCCTTCTTCCTGCCTCTGTAGTTGGGTCTGGGGTATTATTGACCCATTTGTGGATGGAGTTTCCTCTCTAGGTTTCTGGTTATGTGGCTCACTCTCTAGCACCTGGCCAGACAGGATAAAATTCACCTCTACAAGACACCATATAAAGGGAACAAAGCATGAATGTACTCACGACACCAATAACCCCACTATAAGTAACCATCTGAGAAATGAGAATTAGGAGAGAGAAAAGAGAGCACAGATGATATTAAGGAGAGAGAAAAATATAAGCGAGAAAAGAAAAAGGAAGCAAAAGGAGAATGAAAATATATATATATATATATATATATATATATATATATATATATATATATATATATAAAACACCACCCAACCAATAGATAAACCAAACAAGTGCAAACACCAAAAACCCAGCAAAGAAGGTGGGGGCAGAATCTGTAGAGGCTGAGCTTATATACAGAAAATAAGGATAATAATTGGATGAATATGGGGAGGACCTGTGTTCAGTATAGAGGAAGTAAAAAGGGGATGGGTGGATAAGAAGAAAGAGAACCAGAAGAAAATATAAATAATAATAAATTTACAAAAATATTTTATTTCAAAAATGGTATAAAAAATAAAAAATAGCAAACAAAAATGAAATTAAATAGAGTGATGGAAAAATAATGTGAAAAGAAATAGAAAATAAAGCAACAAACAAAAACAGGAAAACAAAGAAAAAAAGAGATAACAAAATAATAATTTAAAAAAGGAAAAAGTGAACTGTTGTTCCTTTGACTGGCTTAAGATCCAAGTCTGTACTGTACTGTTTCTCAGATTCCTGTTGCTTGGACTGAAGGTCTCTCTTTAGGACCGTCCCTTTGGACTCTCAGGGACTATTTAGATTTTTTTTTAATCCTTTGTACCATTCAGGGTGGAATCTGGGTGGGTCTGTATTGGATGCCTGGAGACTGGAGGGAGAGGCTATCTCTTCAGGACAAAAATGGCTGCCCGGGTCCCACACTCAGGTATGACTCAGTGCCAGACTCGCTGCCACTTCTCCTGGACCCCTTCTCTCTCCAGCCTCTCCCCAGACTCCACTTCTCCCTCACCTTAGCCACGGGTAAGTGTCCGTATCCAAAAGGTCCTATGAACTAGGTTCAGTGAAGAAAGGCACAGACCACAGAGAGGGGAAAGAATGTGCCTCTGTAAGCTCCTCTCCTGCCAGCACTGAGTGGTCTGGTCAGCCCTTGAGGCTGCCCCCTCTGGGTTAAGTCTTTCATGACTGTGGACCTGGATCTAGAATCACCTGTCATCCAGCAGTCCTGTGGACCTTCTTTCCACAGTCAGATGCTTTGCCTGTCCCCAGGACTTGGTTTGGTGTTGCGCCGATTCCCTCTGACCCTATGGGCTCAGAGATCTGGCAGACTTTCCTGCCCAGATCCTTGATTTTACCTTTCTCCAGGGATCCTCTGCCCTTCCCAGTTGCAAACTGTCTCACCAGCTGAGTCTCCTTCCCCAATTCAGGTTGGATGTTATATATTTCAGAGCTCATTCTATTTGCTCTGGGACATGGCTCGGGAAATGTCCGTCTATTCCACCACCATTTTGACTCTCCTCACAGGGGAATTTTACCAAACATTCAAAGAAGAACTAAAACCTATCCTCAGACTAATCCAAAACATTTAAGGGAAAGGCTCACTTCATAGCTATTTCTTTGAAGCCAGCATTACCCTAATCCCAAAACCAGATAAAGACACTACATAAAAAGAGAATTACGGGCCAATATCCCTCATGAATATAGATGCTAAAATCCTCAACAAAATCCTAGCAAATCGGATCCAGCATTACATTTGAACGATCATACACCATGACCAGTGGGATTTATCACAGAGATTCAAGGCTGCTACAATATCCCCAAATCAATAAACGTGATACATCACATAAACAAAATGAAATACAAAAATCACATAACTGTATTAATTGATGTAGAAAGGCATTGACAAAATCAAACACCCTTTCTTGATAAAAAATCTCAGAAAAGTGGGAATAGAGCGATCATAACTCAAGGTAGTAAAAGCCTTATATGACAAACCTACAGCCAACATTATACTCAATGGGAAAAATTAAAACAATTTCCCCTAAGAACAGGAATGAGATAGGAATGCCCACTTTCACCACTGTTGTTTGACATAGTATTGGAAATGCTAGCCATAGCTATCAGACAAGAAGAAGAAATAAAAGGCATCCAAATTGGAAAACAAGAAGTAAAATTGTCATTATTCATAGATGACATGATATTGTACTTAGAAAACCCTAAAGACACCATCATAAAACTACTAGCCTTAATAAATGAATTTGGCAATGTAGTAGGATACAAAATTAACATCCAGAAATCTACAGTTTTCTTATACACCAATAATGAACTCACAGAAAGACAAATGAAAAAAAAAAAACACCCCACAAACAATCCCATTTACCATTACCACACAAAAATTAAGGTACCTAGGAATAACTTTAACCCAGGAGGTATTTGACCTGTACTCCGAAATCTACAGAGCACTGAAAAAAGAGACAGAGGAAGACATAAAAAATGGAAGAATATTTTGTGTTCATAGATTGGTAGAATCAACATCATTAAAATGCCCATCCTACCCAAAGCAATCTATGGATTCAATGCAATCCCCATTAAAATAACAATGGCATACTTCAAAGATCTAGAACTACCTCTCCAAAAATTCATCTGGAATAAAAAAAAAAAAATACTCCAAACAGCTGCTGCAGCAACCTTGAGAAAGAACAAAGTTGGAGGGATCACAATACCAGATATCAAGCTATTACAAAGCCACTGTTCTCAGAACTGCTTGGTACTGGCACAAGAACAGACAGATAGACAAATGGAACATAACAGAGAACCCAGAAATCGACCCAAACCATTATGCTCAATTAATATTTGACAAAGGAGGCAAGGGCATACAATGGGGTCAAGTCAGTCTCTTCAGTAAATGGTGTTGGTAAAATTGAACAGATACATACAAAATAAAAATGAAACTAGAACACCAACTTACACCAAATCAAAAAATAAACTCAAAATGGATAAAGGACTTTAAGACGGGAAACCATAAAAATCTTAGAAGAAGCCATCGGCAGCAAAATAGCAGACATTTTTCGTAGCAATATCTTTACCAATACAGCTCCTGGGGCAATTGGAGATTAAGGAGAAAATAAACAAATGGGACTACATCAAAATAAAAAGCTTCTGCATAACAAAAGAAACCATAAACAAACAACAAGAAAGCCCACTGGATGGGAGGACATATTTGCCAATGTTATCTCCGATTAGGGTTCAATCTCCAAAATTTATAGGGAACTCCTACAACTTAACAAAAAGAAAATAAACAATCCAATCAAAAAATTGGCAAAGGACATAATTAGAAACTTTTCGAAAGAGAACATACAGAAAGCGAAGAGACATATGAAAACATGCTCAAAGTCACTAATCATCTGAGAGGTACAAATCCAAACAAACATCAATGAGGTACCATCTCACACCTGCCAGAATGGTTATAATCAACAAATCAGCAAACGTCAAGTGCTGGGAAGGATATGGAGAAAAAGGAACCCTCTCACCCTAGCTGGTTTGGCTCAGTGGATAGAGCACGGCCTGTGGACTGAAGGGTTCCAGGTTAGATTCCAGTCAAGAGCATGTACCTTGGTTGCGAGCATATCCCCAGTAGGGGGTGTGCAGGAAGCAGCTGATCGATGTTTCTCTCTCATTGATGTTTCTAACTCTCTCTATCCCTCTCCTTTCCTCTCTGTAAAAAATCAATAAAATATATTTTAAAAAAAGGAACCCTCTTGCACGGCCGTTGGGAGTGCAGACTGGTGCAGCCACTGTGGAAAACAGTATGGCATTTCCTCAAAAAATTAAAAATGGACCCAGTAATCCCACTTCTAGGAATGTATGCCAAGAAACCAGAAACACCAATCAGAAAGGATATATGCACCCCTATGTTCATAGCAGCACAATTTACAATAGCTAAGATTTGGAAACAGCCTAAGTGCCTATCAGCAGATGAGTGTATTAGAAAACTGTGGTACATCTACACAATGGAATACTACACTGCTGTAAAAAAGAAGGAATTCTTACCATTTGCAACAGCGTGGATGGAACTGGAGAGCAATATGCTAAGTGAAATAAGCCTGTCAGGGAAAGACAAATATCACATGATCTCATTCATTTGTGGAATATAATGAATAACATAAACTGATAAACAAAAACAGAACCAGAGTCATAGAAGCATCAAAAAGACTGTCCAACCTTTAAAAGCATGGGGTGAGGGGGTAAGAGATAAACCAAAAGACTTGTATGCATGCAAATGAGCATAACCAATGGACACGGATAGTGGGGATGGTGAGGGCATGTGCTGGGGTTGGGGGTGGCTGGGGAGAGGTCAATGAGGGAAAAGGAGACTTATGTAATACATTAAACAACAAAGAACTTAAATTAAAAAATAATTACTGTAAATATAAAATGTATTAAATTCTCCACTCGGAAAACCTAGAATGTCTGAATGGACAAAGAAAAATATTAAAGTATAAGCTGTTTACAAGAGACTCACTTTAGCTGTAAGTATACATACATATATTCTGAATGTGAAGGAGTAGAAAATGTGTTTCCCTGCAAATGAGAGCAAGATTGCCTATACTTATATCAGACAAAATAGACTTCATGACAAAAACGCACATGAGACAAAAAGGGTAATTTTATAGTGATAATTATATATTTTGTCAAGAAGACATAACTATTGTAATATATATATATCTAATCTAATAAAAGACAAACATGCAAATTGACCATACCTTCACTATGCCTTAAGCCACGCCCACCTACCAATCAGAGCAGCTATATGCAAATTAACCCAACTAACATAGTGGCTGGAGGCCGCGGAGCTGGAGCAAGCAGGAGGCTTGGTTGCCCCAATGATGGAGGAAGCCAAGCTTCCCGCTTTCCGCGGCCTGGCTCTGAGCT
Source organism: Myotis myotis (assembly GCF_014108235.1). Classification (NCBI taxonomy): domain Eukaryota; kingdom Metazoa; phylum Chordata; class Mammalia; order Chiroptera; family Vespertilionidae; genus Myotis; species Myotis myotis. Next base: position 86,361,525 of record NW_023416346.1, read on the forward strand.
CCACTCAAAGCAACAAAGTTTCAATTACAGAAGGTAAATAAACCCCAGATACCTGCTTTCAGCCAGCCCTGGCCATGGAGCTGGACCAAGTAGGAGGCTTCCCTCCCACCCACCCTGGCTTGCTCTGAGCTCCTCTCAAGGCAACAAAGTTTCAATTATAGAAGGTAAATAAATCCTAGGATAAAAAAAATGAAAATAAGGAGAGGCTGGGAGCTTCCGTTGCCAGGGGGCTTAGCCATTCTGAAAATGGCCCTCAGCCCTTCACCAGACTGGCCAGGAACCCCAATGGGGACCCCCCACCCTAAATGGGGTGTGGCTATTCTGAAAACAACCATCAGCCCCTCACCCAGGCTGACCAAACCTCCATGGAATGAGGGTCCCCATTGGTGGGGGCTTGACCAGCCTGCAACAGCCATCAGCCCCTCACCCAGGCTGGCCAGGCACCCCAGTGGGGATCCCCACTCTGAAGGGGGTGTGACCAGCCTGCAAACAACCATCAGCCGCTCTCCCAGGCTGGCCAGGCTCCCCAGTGGGGACCCCCACCCTGAAGGGGATGTGACCACCTGCAAACAGCCATCAGCTCCTCACCCAGGCTGGCCAGGCACCCCAGCGGGACCCCCACCCTGATCCAGGACACCCTTCAGGGCAAACCAGCCGGCCCCCACCCATGCACCAGGCCTCTATCCTATATAATAAAAGGGTAATATGCAAATTGAGCCTAACAGCAGAACGACTGGGAATGACTGGTCACTATGACACACACTGACCGCCAGGGGGCAGACTCTCAATGCAGGCGCTGCCCCCTGGTGGTCAGTGTGCTCCCACAGGGGGAGCTCTGCTCAGCCACAAGCCAGGCTGACTGCTGCCAGTACAACTGTGGCAGTGGGAGTCTCTCCCGCCTCCTCAGCAGTGCTAAGGATGTCCGACTGCAGCTTAGGTCTGCTCCCCGCTGGCAAGTGGACATCCCCTGAGGGCTGCCAGGCTGCCAGAGGGATGTCTGACTACCAGCTTGGGCCCAATTTCCCAGGCTGGTCTGAGGGACCCCTCCTAGTGCACAAATTTTTGTGTACCGGGCCTCTAATATATATATATTAGCATCTAAGAGTGTAAAGCAAACATTATCAGAAATGAAGGGAGAAGCATACAGCGATAAATTAATAGTAGTGGACTTTAAGAACCCACTTTGAGCAATGCATGGATCATCCACACAGAAAAATCAATATGGAAGCAGCTGACTTTAAAAACAATATAAACCTAATGAGCCTAATTCACATATACATAACACTCTATTTAACAGCAGTAGAATACACTACTTTTCTTCAAGCACACAAAGAAAATTCTTCAGGATAGATCATATGTTAGGCCACAAAACAAATCTTAACAAACTTAAGAAGATGGAAATTACATCAAATATCTTTTCTGACCATAATGGTTTGAATTTAGACATCAGTAATTGGATAAAAACATGAAAATTCACAAATATGTGGAAATTAACACACTCCTGAAAAAAACAGTGGGTCAAAGAAGAAATAAAATTGAGAATCAAAAAAACATCGTGAAACAAAAATGGAAATACAACATATTAAAACTTATAGGTTGCAGTAAAGCTGTTCTACGAGGGAAGTTTAGTGACAAAATCCTTTATTTAAAAAAGATAAGATCACAAATTAATAACCTAACTTTAATCTCAAGGAACTAGCAACAAGAACAAACTAAGGCCAATGTTAGGAGAAGGAAGGGGGAAGAATGATCAGAATGCAAATAAAAGAAACAGAGTTCAGGAAAACAATAGGAAATATCAAAGAAATTAAGAATTTTTTTAAAAAAAGAAAGATGAAACTGACATTTATTAAGAAAAAGAAAAGGAAAACTCAAATAAGTAAAATTATAAATGAAAGAGATGTTACAACTGACATCACAGAAATATAAAGAATCATAAACAATTGTGAACAATTTGGATAATCCAGAAGAAATGAATAAATTCCTAGAAACATATAACCTACCTAGACTGAACCATGAAGAATTAGACAATTTCACCAGACCAATAACAAGTAAGGAGATTGGATCAGAAATCAAAAATCTCCCAACAAAGAAAAGCCTCACATCAAACATTTAATGAAGAATGAATACCAATTTTTCTCAAACTCTTCTAAAAAATTAAGAGGGGGGGAATTTATTTTATGAGGTCAGCATTAACTTGATATCAAAGCCAGATAAGGATAATATAAGAAAAGAAAACTGCCAGCCAAAATCCCTGAGGAACATAGATGAAAAAACCCTGAACATAATACTAGAGTTGGAATTTATCAATAGATTAGAATGATCTTATACCATGACCAAGTGAGATATATCTCTGGGGTAGATATAAGAATGGTTCAACATAAAACAGTGATAGAATGAAGGACAAAAATCATATGATTACTTCAGTAAATCCAGAAAAAACATTTGATGAATTTTATTAATCTTCCATTATAACAATTCTCAAAAAATTAGATATGTAAGGAATTATATGCTCTGGCTGGCATGGCTCAATGTATAAAGCATGACCCACGCACTGAAGGATTGTGGTTTGATTCCTAGTCAAGGGCATGCACCTGGGTTACAGGATCAATCCCCAGCCCAGTTGGGTCACTTGCAGGAGGCAACTAATCCATGTATCTCTCTCACATCCATGTTTCTCTCTCTGTCTTTCCCCCTCCCAACTCTCTCAAAAAAAAATTAATGGAAAAAATATCCTTGGGTGAGGATTAGCAACAAAAAATGTACTTCAATATAATAAAGGCCATATATGATAAACTCACAGCTAACATCATATTCAAAGGTCAAAACAAAACAAAACTGAAAATATGTCATCTAAGATCAGGAACAAGGATGCCTACTATCTCCACTTCTATTCAACATAGTACTTGAATGTACTTAGAAATTAGAAAAGTGAAAGAAAGAAATGGCATCCAAGTCAGAATGGAAAAAGTAAAATTGTCTATATTTGAAAGTGATGTAACCTTACATGTAGAAAACTAAATACTACTAAAAAATTGTTAGAACTAATAAGTGAATTCAGTAAAGTGCATGATGCAAAATCAACATAAAATTTAGTTGTTTTTTATATACTAACAATGAACTATACAAAATGAAATTAAGATAACAATCCCTTTTATAATAGCATGAAAAAAAAAAAACACCTTAGGAATAAATTTAACCAAGGAGTTGAAGTCCTATGTACTGAAAATTAGAAGGCATTGATGAAAGAAATTGAAGACAAATAAATGGAAAGATATTCTGTATTCATGTGTTAGAATAATTAATATTTTTAAAATGTCCACACTACCCAGAACTATCTACCAATTCATTGCAATCCCTATAAAAATCCCAATGGCGCCCTAGCTGGTTTGGCTCAATGGATAGAGTGTCTGACTGCTGACTGAAGGGTCCCAGGTTCGATTCTGGCCAAGGGCACATGCCTGGGTGTGGGCTCAATCCCCAGTAGGGGGCGTGCAGGAGGCAGCCAATCAATGATTCTCTCTCATCATTGATGTTTTGATCTCTCTCTCCCTCTCCCTTCCTCTCTAAAATCAATAAAATGTATTTTTAAAAAATCCCAATGGCATCTGCTGATGGACACTTAGGCTGTTTCCAAATCTTAGCTATTATAAATTGCACTGCTATGAACATAGGGGTGCATATATCCTTTCTGATAGGTGTTTCTGAATTCTTGGGATATATTCCTAGAAGTGGAATCACTGGGTCAAATAGTGGTTCCATTTTTAATTTTTTGAGGAAATTTCAAACTGTTTTCCACAGAGGCTTCACCAGTCTGCATGTCTACCAGCAGTGCACTAGGGTTCCTTTTCCTCCACATCCTCACCAACATTTGTCGTTTGTTGATTTGTTAATGATAGCCGTTCTAACAAGTGTGAGGTGGTATCTCATTGTCATTTTGATTTGCATCTCTTGGATGATTACTGACTGAACTCTTTTTCATATGTCTCTTGGCCTTTTGTATGTCCATTTTGGAGAAGTGTCTATTTAGGTCCTTTGCCAATTTTTTATTGGGTTATTTGTCTTCCTTCATTAAGTTGTATGAGTTCCCTGTAAATTTTCAAGAGTAAACCCTTATTGGATGTATCATTGGCAAATATGTTCTTCCATGTAATAGACTCTCTTGTTATTTTGTTGATGGTTTCTTTTGCTGTGCAGAAGCTTTTTATTTTGATGTATTCCCATTTGTTTTTTTTTTTTCTCCTTAGTTTCCATTGTCTTAGGAGATGTATCCATAAAGATATTGCTACGAGAGATGTCTGAGATTTTGCTGCCAATGGCTTCTTCTAGGACTTTTATGGTTTCATGTCTTACATTTAAGCCTTTTATCCATTTTGAGTTTATTTTTGTGTATGGTGTAAATTTTTGGTCTATTTTATTTTTTGCTTATATCTGTTCAATTTCCCCAACACCATTTATTAAAGAGACTGCCTTGGCTACATTGTATGCTATGGTACAGCTATACAATGGAATACTATGCAGCTGTAAAAAAAAGAACTTTTACCATTTGCAGCAGCATGGATGGAACTAGTGAGCATTATGCTAAGCGAAGTAAGCCACTCAGAGAAAGATAAATATCACATGATCTCACTCATATGTAGAATCTAATGAACAACATAAACTAATGAACAAAAATATACCCAGAGACATGGAGATATCGATCAGATGGTTAAACCTCAGAGGGAATGCAGGGGAGGGTGGAAGTTGGGGGAGATCAACCAATGAACTCATGTGTGTATGTGCATAACCCATGGACGCAGATGGTAGGGTGGTGAGGGCTTGGGGGAGAAGGAGGGTTATAGAGGGCAATGGGGGAGATTAGGGACATATGTAATACTTTCTACAGTAAAGATTTTTTAAAAATTCCAATGGCATTTCTCTTTAAAATAGAAAAAAATTCTAAAATTAATATGGTACCACAAAAGACCTCAAATAGCGAAAGCAATCTTGAAGAAAAACAAAGTTGGAGACATCACATTTTCTGATTTCAAAATATAGTACAAAGCTATAGTAATCAAAACAGTATAGTACTGGCATAAAACAGATATTTCAACCAATGAAACAGAATAATGAGCCCAGAAATAAATACAACATTTATGGTCCCTTGATCTTTAACAAAATTGCCAAGAATACAGTGGATAACCACATGCAAAAGAAAGAAATTGGACCTTTACCTCACACCATGTACAAAAATTAACTCAAAATGTATTAGACTTAAGTGTAAGACCCATAACTATGAAACTACTAGAAGAAAACATAAGGGGAAGCTCCATGAAATTGGTCTGGGTAGTGATTTTTCTTTTTCTTTTGCATATGATACCCAAACCACCAGCAACAAAAGGAAAACAGACAAATGTGATTGCATCAAACTAAAAAGGTTCTGCATAGCAAAGGAAACTATCAACAGAATGAAAGACAACCTACAGAATAGAAGCTATTTGCATACCATATTATCTGATAAGAGGTTAATATCCAAAATATGTAAGGAGCTCACACAACTCAATAAAAAATAACTCAAATTTTAATAGATCAAAGGATCTGATTAGATATTTCGCAAAACAAGACATGTAAATAGCCAACAGTTATATGGAGAATGCTCAACTTCACTAATTATCAATGAAAAACAAATCAAATTCCCAATGAGATATCACCTCACACTTGTTAGGGTGGCTAGTACCAAAAAGACAAAATACAAGTGTTGATGAGGATATAAAGAAAAGGGAACTCTTATACACTGTTGGTGGGAATGTAAATTGGTACAGTCATTATGGAAACAGTATGGATATTTCTTGAAAAACTGAAAATAGAACTGGGGTATATATCTAAAGGAAATGAAATCAATATCTCAAATAGATATCTGCACTGTAATGTTAATTACAGCATTATTCACAATAATGAAAATAAGGAAATAACCTAGTGCCCATAGATAGATGAATGGATAAAGAAAATGTGGGAGGTACACACACACACAGACACACAATGGAATACTATTCAGTATTTTAAAAAGATGGAAATCCTGTTATTTAGGAAAACAGGGATAAACCTAGAGAAACTTGCGTTAAATGAAATAAGCCAAGGATAGGCAGACCAATAATACTGGATGGTCTCACTTAGATGTGGAATCTGAAAGTCAAACTCATAGAAGCAGAGAATAAAGTAATGGTTGCCAGGGACTTGGAGAGATGGTTAATGAGGAGGTGTTGATCAAAAGGTACAAAAGTCAATTTATGCACAATGAATAAGTTCTGGATAGGTAAGGTATAGCATTGTGCCTATGGTTAATAATACTGTTGTGTACTTGATATTTGAAGAGAGTAGGTCTTAAATATTCTCATCACATAAAAAAAATCAGTAACTGTGTTAGGTGATGGATATTAATTAACTTCATTGTTGTATTCATTTCACAATATATATCCCTGTATCAAAACATTCTATTGTGTACCCAAATATATACATTTTTTCCCTTTTTGCTCAATCTCTCCATGCGCCCTCCCCCAATAACTGGCAGCCTACTCTCTACCTATGAGTCATTTTTTGTCAATTATATTTCAATAAATTTGGGGAGAAATTCCCCAAAATGCATGGGTAGGGTCCCTAAGCCTAGCCAGCTATCAGGGCCAATCTGTGGGGTGACTGGCGGGGTGATGGCAGGGGGGTGCTGGTACTTGCCTTGGCCTGCCTGGTGCTGCCTCCTCACTGGCCTCGTCGCCCCCCCCCCCCACTGCTGCCACTGGTCACCTCCCTCTGTGGGAGCGATGGTGTGTGTGGGGGGTGCCACACCTTGGCTGACCTGTATGAGTCTTCCCCCTGGTGGTCAGTGTGTGTCACAGTGACTGGTTGTTCCACAGTTTGGTCAATCTGCATATTAGGCTTTTATTAAAAAGGATAGTCATTATGTTGTACATGGGCTATACAGACTTATTCATACTATATAACTGCCACTTGTTACACTTAGACCAACATCTCCCTGTTCCCCAAGCCCTTCCCAGCCCCTAGTAATTACCATTCTTCTCTTTGTTTCTATGTAGTCAACATTTTAGATTCCACATATCAATGAGGTTATGCAATCTTTTTTTTTTTTTTTGTCTTTTTTTTATCTGGTCTATTTCACTTGGCATAATGTCTTCCAGGTTCATCCATATTGTTGCAAATGGCCAGATATCAATCTTTTTTAAAACTAAATGTCAAATTTCTTTATTCATTCACCTGTTGAGTGACACTTAGGTTGTGTTCATTACTTATCATCTTTTGAATTATACACATGCTAAATGGGCATGAATTCATTCTCATTTAGTGCTCATCACTTACTGTATGAGGTAGGTATCTAATAGTGAAGGTATTGGAGGTTTAGATAGGGTGAATAGTTTGCCTGATTCCCACAGCTACTAAATAACAGAGCAGCAATTTTCTTTCATCTTATTCCAGAGCTCATTTGTGTATTATAATATTGTAATTCTTTTTTTAAATAATTTTTATTTCTTGAAGTATTACAAAGAGTATTACATATGTCTCCTTCCCCCCCCCCCTTGACATTCCCCTGGCCTCCCCTACCCCCTAGTGTCTTGTGTCCATTGGTTATTCTTATATGCATGCATATAAGTCCTTCGGTTGATCTCTTAACACCCCCCCGCCAAACCCTCCCCAGGCTTCCCACTGTAGTTTGACAGTCTGTTCAATGCTGCTCTGCCTCTGTATCTACCCCTGTTCATCAGTCTATACTGGTCCCCATTATATGTCCCAACCTCACTGGAGCTGTCCTAACCTCACCGGGGCCATTTCATCCTCACCAGGGCCATCTAGACCTCACCTGGGCCATCCTGACCTCAACGGGGCCATCGTGACCTCACTGGGGTCATCCCTACCTCACCGGGGCTATCCCTACCTCACTGGGGCCGTTAAAACCTCACCGGGGCCGTCCTGACCTCACCCGGGCTGTCTCAACCTCACCGGGCTGTCTCAACCTCCTTGGGGCCATTCCGACTTCACCGGGGCTGTTTCGGCCTCACTGGGGCTGTCCCAGCCTCACCGGGGCCGTTTCACCCTCACCGGGGCTGTCTCAACCTCACTGGGGCTGTTTCAACCTCACCGGGGCCATTTCAACCTCACCAGGGCCGTGCTGACCTCACCAGGGCCGTTTCGGCCTCACTGGGGCTGTCTTGACCTCACCAGAGTCGTCCCGACCTCACCAGGGCCGCTCTGACCTCACCGGGGCCGTCTTGACCTCACCAGGGCCCTTTCGGCTTCACCGGGGCTGTTTCAACCTCACCGGGGCTGTCTCGACCTCACCGGGGCCGTTTCAACCTCACCGGGGCCGTCCCGATCTCACCGGGGCCATTTCAACCTCACCGGGGCCGTTTCAACCTCACCAGGGCTGTCCCGACCTCACTGGTACCGTCTTGACCTCACTGGTGCCGTCTTGACCTCACCGGGGCCGTCCTGACCTCACCGGGGCCATCCCGACCTCACCGGGGCAGTCTTGACCTCACTGGGGCCGTCTCAACCTTTCCAGGGGCACCCGACCTCACTGGGACCGTGCCGGCCTCACTGGGGCCGTTTCAACCTCACGGGGGCCGTTCTGACCTCCCTGGTGCTGTCCCAACCTCACCGGGGCCGTCTCGACCTCACCGGGGCCATTCCGACCTCACCGGTGCCGTCTCAACCTCACCTGGGCTGTTTCAACCTCACTGGGGCCGTCCCAACCTCACCGGGGCCATTTCAACCTCACCGGGGCCGTCTGACCTCACCGGGGCCATTTCAACCTCACCGGGCCATCCCGACCTCACCGGGGCAGTCTCGACCTCACCGGGGCCGTCCCAGCCTCACCGGGGAAACACAAAGTTTGGCACTCTGTCCCCTCTGAGAGGATCCCCACCAGACAAAATCTCCAGGTGTTCCTGGTGGCTGAACATCCAGCACACCTGCTTGGACTTTGCCCTCCACCAAGTGCACAGGCTGCCTGTCTGCCGTCCCCCAGCATCCTATGTGAGACTGGAACCGGTGGGCATGCTTGTGCACCTGCTGGTACAGCGGTTCCACATCACCGACCCAGCCGGGCCCGGCCCCAGCCTGCCCCGAACCCAACTTCGCACCCTGAGTGCGTCCCTCCCAGATGCAAGGAGCTGAAATCTGCAGCCTGCTGGGTTGGGCTCTGTACTTGGTGCCTCTGCACATCCTACTCAGTCTCAATGCTCTTCTTTCTATGCAAGAAGTTGATATCTGCAGTTTGTTGGGTTGGGCTCTGTACTTGGTGTCTCTGCACATCCTACTCAATCTCAATGCCCTTCTTTCTTTCCTTCCAGTTGTAGAGCTTCCACTGGGCCAGCTTTACCATGGATCCGTATGATAGCTGTTTGTCCTATAGTTGGTAGTTTCGATGTTGTTGTGGGAGGCAGCACGCACAGGTCTGTACTTAACGCTGCCATCTTGGTTCTCCTGGGTCTGCTTCTTGAGTGTGTCTCCCATGGGTGCGAGGAGTTGAAGTCTGCAATTTGTTGTGTTAGGCTGAAAAAGCGCAGGTGGGTCTTTTTGTGCCCCTGGCGCAGCTTGGATGGGGATGTAAATTGATTAGGGCTGGGTCTCAGGGAGTTGCCAGGGTGGAGCAAATAGCAATGCCGTCTCCGTGGCTCCTCTCCTCTCTGGGGCTCTGGGACTTCGCGTCCTCCAGTGCTGGGGAGCAGCTTCACGACAGAGCCTCCCTCACTTTCTGACGGCTGCAAGGCCGTGCCACCTCTCCCCATAGGGTCTGGTGCCTCATGATCCCACCCGAACCAGCTCAGTGGATTCGAGAGTTTGTAAAAGCACAGGCATTTCCTCTTGTGCCTCTGGCACAGCCTGGATGGGAATGTAAATTGAGTAGGGCGGGGTCTCAGGGAGTCGCCAGGGCGGAGCAAATAGCAATGGCGGCGTCTCCGCGGCTCCTCACCTCTTTGTGACACCGGGACTTCGCGTCCCCCAGTGCCAGCGAGCAGCTGCGCGCCAGAGCCTTCCTCGCTTTCCGACTGCTCCAAGGCTGTGCACCTCTCCCCATAGGGTCTAGGGCCTCAGAGACCCGCCCCGAGCAATCTGATTGAAAAAAAACTGCGCATCCAGTTGCAGCCCGCCTGGCATGCGACTGTGTACCTCTGTTTTTGGCGCCTCTGTAGCTCCTACTCAGTCTCACTGTGCTTCTTTCTTTCCTTCCAGTTGTAGAACTTCCACTGGGCCAATTTCCCCATGGTTCTGAATGGTGGTTGTTTGTCTTATAGTTGGTAGTTTCAATGATGTTGTGGGAGGCAGCACGCACAGGTCTACTCCCTACGCCGCCATCTTGGTTCTCCTCTATTGTAATTCTTATACCGTCTAAATGCTATTCTAAGAAGGAGCCACTCCTTATACTCACCACAGTTCTTTTCCAGTAGAATTTCATTGTTTTCACCCAAACTTTTTATTACACTTATATGTAGTGCTTTAGTGAGTCATTCCACCATCATCATGGGCTCCTTCACATCCCCATATATAAGCTCTGTTCATCCACCCCCTTAACATCTATTGAATCTGTCTGTTTTTGCTACTACTACTCCAGTTTAGATCTTTCTAATCAGCAGTCCCTTATCTGGTCTTTTTTCCTCTGGTTTCTCTAATCTGTTATACTTTTCATAATGAATCTAAAGGGATATTCTAAAAATACATGTAATAATGCCATTTCTCTGTAAAAAGTTATGGTCCTCTGCACTCCAATGATAAAGTTCATATTCTTGAGCATGGCATTCATGTTCTATATTATGGCATTCATGATATAGCCCCAACCCACCTTAATAATCTCATATCCAGCTACTCACATTTTTCATCTAAAATAGGTTTCTATGATCAAACCACACTGAACTTTTTATTTTAATTTTATATTTTCTTAGACAAGCCATGATATTTTACTCCTCCAAGTTCTTTTTGAAATCCCCCTTTCCTTTATTCCACTTACTGTAATCCTTCAAGTGCCAGCTCAAATGTTACCTATTTTTCAAAGTGTTCTCCAGCCCATCAGACAGAATTAGCACTGTCCTCCTTATAGCACTTATTTTCATGATTCTGCTTATATTTCAATAATTGATGTATTTATCTTGCTGGGCTAGTGTGAAGCCTCTCGAAGCTCCTCCCCACTACTTGCCCACACATAGAAGAGAGGCCTCCCTGTCTGATAAGGATTCACTCCCAATTCTCTGCAGTTTCTGAATCTGGTCTGTGTGTTTTTATTTGAAAATAGATGTCTCGTTAGGGGGATGATACTGAATTCTTATTATCTGAAGGAACAATGAAGTCTCTCTTCAGAAAGAGAGTGGACTCTTAGAAACAGATTTCAAGTTTTGAAAACTAGTTCTGCCACACTGGTTTTGTAACCGTGAGCCTCTTAGTGCCTTAGATTCCTCATCTGTAAAAAGGGACTAATAGGAGTTTACTACTTTAGCCCTGCTGGTTTGGCTCAGTGGATAGAATGTTGGCCTATGGACTGAAGGGTCCCAGGTTCAATTCCGGTAAAGGGCACATGCCCTGGTTGTGGGCTCGATCTCCAGTGAGGGGTGTGCAGGAGGCAGCCGGTCAGCGATTCTCTCTCATTGTTGATGTTTCTATCTCTCTCTCCCTCTCCATTCCTCTCTGAAATCAATAAAAATATATTTTTTAAAAAGAGTTTACTATTTTATATACTAGTTTTGAAGATTACATGAGATAATCCATGTAAAATTTTTACAACAGGGACTGGCACAGAGAAAGTGCTCAAGTAATGGCATCTGTTAATATTACCATTGTTGTTACTGTCATTATTATAATTGCCATTTTGTCATTATTTTTCAACATATCCCAGAACTTTGGAAATGGTTACCCTGGCAGAAGGGCAAAAGTACCCATCACTTTTATCATTCCATCTCCTATTTTTGTGAGCTAAGAAAAGATCCTTCCTATGTGGAAGTGACACTGTGTAGGTGCACATCTCAATGAAACTATACTCTCTTATACTGTATTGAGATGGTGATGATACTGTTATGACCTGTAAGGCACAGCTTACCCCTGTTGTGTCCCCTAAAGGAGAACAGGGATGCAATTTTCTAGGGTCTCTCCACCAGAAGAAGAAAGTATTCAGATGGAAACAAGTAACTGAGATATTGGGCCTAAAGCATATGGGAGAAGGATTTCATGTCACTATTTATGTCATTGTTTTGAGAGGGTAAATGTGCTTGCAGTTACTCCTAAGTGCTGGATGTTTAAAGGTGGCCTCTGCTTCAAAGCATGTCCTGGAAGCACATGATCTAGTTACATGGCAGTCCTGTGTTTATGTCCCTACTGATATTTATGAGCCTTTGCTAATTATTTTTATTTGGTTGCTCTAGTGTGATAGCAATTATATGAGGGTTAAGAAAAGTAGGATCATGTATCTACCCTGGACCAGAGCACGGGAACTATAGATGAACTCCTCTTGGCCCTGAACCCTATGGTGATGGCAGTGATTGGTGACAGGTTCCAAGGAGAACAAAACTCTCTGGCTGAAAAAGTCTTTGCAGAAAACTTAGCCCTTCCTTCCCAGATGGAAACTATTGCCTCACTGCCTACCTGAAGCATAATAGTATAAATAATAACTAACAATTATTGCATGTATATTATGTACCAGGCACTGAAATAAATTTACCATCTAATATAATCCTCACCACAACCTAGAGAGGTAGGTACGGTTACTATTCCTTTTTCTCTGTGGAGAAAGTTTGAGAGATATTATGAACTTACCTAAGATCCCACAGTTAGTAAGAAGCAGAACTAAGAATCAGTCCTGAGCACCTATCTCCAGAGCCTGCATTTCTTTTTTTTTTTCAATCCTCACCTGAGATATGTTGTGTTTTAATTATTACTAGAGGCCCAGTGCACAAAAATTTGTGCACTCAGGGGGATCCCTCAGCCTGTGCCTTCTTGCAGTCTGGGACCCCTCGGGGGATGACCACCTGCTGGCTTAAGCCCACTCCCTGGGGGATTGGGCCTAAGCTCACAGTCAGACATCCCTCTGGCAGCCCGGGAGCCCTCGGGGGATGTCCACTTGCCAGTGGGGAGCAGGCCTAAGCTGCAGTTGGACATCCTTAGCGCTGCGGAGGAGGCGGGAGAGGCTCCCACCACCACCACTGTACTGGCAGCCATAAACCTGGCTTGTGGTTGAGCAGAGCTCCCCATGTGGGAGCACATTGAGCATCTTCCCCCTGGTGGTCAGTTTGTGTCATAGTTGGCCAGTCATTCCCAGTTGTTCTGCTGTTAGGGTCAATTTGCATATTACCCTTTTATTATATAGGAGTGCCTGGCCAGCCTGGGTGAGGGCCTGATGGCTGTTTTCAGGCTGGCCATAACACCTTCAGTGTGGGGGTCCCCACTGGGGTGCCTGGCCAGCCTAGATGAGGGGCTGAGGACCATTTTCAGGGTGGCCACACCCCCTTTAGGGTGGGGGGCGTCCTGTTGGGGTGCTTGGCCAACCTGGGTGAGGGGCTTATGGCAGTTTGCAGGCTGACCAAGCCCCCCAGTGGGGACCCTCAACCCGTGAGGGTGTGGCCAGCCTGGGTGAGTGGCTGATGGCTGTTTGCAGGCTGGCCACAGCCCCTTCAGGATGGGGGGTCCTGCTGGGGTGCCTGGCCAGTCTGTCTGGGTGAGGGGCTGATGGCTGTTTGCAGGCTGGCCACAACCCCCAGCCACCCAAGGTCCCAGTGGAGGCTGGCTGGAAGCAGGTATCTGTGATTTATTTGTCTTCTATAATTGAAACTTTGTTGCCATGAGCAGAGGCCGCAGCTGGCTCAGGTCCAGCGGGAAGCTTGGCTTCCTCCATCGCCTGGGCAACCAAGCCTCCTGCTTGCTCCAACTCTGTGGCTGCCAGCTGCCATCTTGGTTGGGTTAATTTGCATGTAGTCACTCTGATTGGTTGGTGGGCGTGGCTTGGGGTGTAACGAAGGTATGGTCAATTAGCATCTTTGTCTTTTATTAGTGTAGATTATTATTGCTTTTGAGAAGGAGAGAGAGAAAGAGAGAGATCAATCAGTTGCCTCTTATACATGCCCCAACCAGGAATTGAACTCACAACTTAGGTATGTGCCCTGACTGGGAATAGAACTCACAACCTTTTAATGTTCTAACCAACTGAGCCACCCAGCCACGGCCAAAGCCTGCATTTCTTTTATTATTATTATTATTAATTTCTAAGCCTGCATTTCTTTTAACACTTTCTTTTTTTTTTAATTCTCTGTACCTGCCAATTTATTTTTTTTTAATTATTTGTTGAAAGTTTTACATATGTCTTCTTCCCCCCGCCCCCCCCTCCCTCATTGACCTCTCCCAGGCTGCTCCTGCCTCCCAGCATTTGCCCCTACCCCCTATTGTCTGTGTCCATTGGTCATGCTCATATACATGGATGCAAGTCCTTTGGCTGATCTCTTACACCACCTCCCTTCCCTCCCCTGCCTTCCTTCTGAAGTTTGACAGTCTGTTTGATGCCTCTATAGCATTTTCTTTATGGTGCATTTTGATCATAAACAGAAGATGAAAAAATAGTATAACGTACTCCCCATGTACCTATTACCCAGCTTTGACTTTTACCACCGCACACCCAGTTGTGTTCCATCTACACCCCTACTCAGTGCCCCATGATGACATTTTATACATAAATGTTTCAGTATGTCTCTCTAAAAGATTAGCATTCCTTTTACTCAAAATCACAAGGCATCATCATACCTAAAAGAAAAGAAAAAACAAAACAGTAATTTCTTTAAATTACTACCTATGTAATTAATTTCCACACTGTCATTTTCTCATATTTAATGTTTTAAAAAATCAGGATCCAAATACGATACATGTATTACAATTGGTTGACATGTCTCTTAGGTCTCATTTAACTGACCAGAAGCTCTGTTCTTAACCACTATACTCTGATACAGGTTCTCTGTTACTAAGGAAGGTGATTTTAGAGGACTACATTAGCTTCTTAAAATTCATTTTCAAAATTTTGCATGTATTTGTGTAAGTTAATTTTTCTAGGGAGAGCATCCCTGGTTCTCATTACAGTCTCAAAGCTTTAAGTAAGTAAGACTCAGAACAACTGAAAAGCATGTACCAAATACTATACTTTTTCAACTGTCACAGGGAATTGTATAGACCACAAAAGCTAGATGATCATAAAATGGCTAGTTGAGTTTTATTTTCTATGAAGATGAAGAAAGAAGTTAAATTCTGTTAAGTTTATTAACTTGAAATTTGAGAGGTCTTTACAAATTACATTTGAGGTCAATAGATTGGTTAAGGAGTAATTGATGTTTCTTTTAAAAATTTAATAGAATATATAATTGATGACTCTTAAGTTCCTTTTGAATAAAGCATCTTGGTAGATTGTGGTTTTATTGTGAATTGTAGTGGTGAAAATCATACTCAGAACTTGAATTCCTTATCTGATGTGACTTGTGACTCCATGTGAATTGGTACAGGTAGAGACTTATTTTTTAGGATATTGTTGATTTGATCCATAATAATAGCTCCTTTGAAAATGTGTACAATTTTTCAATTGTATGCATGTATACAAGTACAAAATGAAAAGGTGATGAAGATTATCACTAATCTTACTCTTTGCACCAACTTTTCCTAGATAAAATCCAACATCAAACACCCAATGGTACTGTCATCAACAGTATAGAAATCCCCAAACCACCACAATACCCCAACCTGCCTATTCAGAAGAGTGGGGAATCTGATCCTGGGAGAAAGTCCCCAAGCAAACTTGCTTCAGATGGCAAATTGGAGTCCTGCCCCGAGGTGGACGTGGGGAAATTGGTGTCTAGGCTGCAAGATGGAGGAGGGAGCAAGGCCACCAATGGACCTGTGTCAGGCTCTGGGCCCACCAAGGCCTCCTCTTCCCACATAAAGAGACCAGCTCCTCGGCCCGTAGTTCATCACAAGGAGGGTAAGTGCTTGGGAATCCCATGGGAACCAAAACTGAACCCAACTACTTTGCATTTTGAGATCTTTCTGAAATTGGAGGTATATAAGTAGAAATTGGTTCCATTTTACTACCACTAATATTGGAATGGTAGACAAGAACATAAAAATCATTTACAATAATTGCTAGAATATAAGCTTCATGAGGGCAGGGAATTTTAACTTCTTTTATTTACCTCTATATCCCATGTGCGAACAATGCCTAACTGTCCCATAGTAGGAACTCTTTATTTGTGGAGTAATTTAAAATAATTATATTATTTATTATTATTATTATTGCTACTGTTGCCATTTATTAGGTATCTGCTATGTGCGTGGCACTGCAGTGGGCACTGACATGCTCTTTTTGATCCTCACAACCATACTGTGAAGAATGTATTATTATTGTTTTCTTTTCTACTGGAAATATGAGGTTCCTAGTGGTAAGTGACTTGCCAAAGGCTACTAACTGGCAGAGCTATGTTCTAAATCCTACCAAGTCTTGTAGGCACCAAATCCTTTGTTTTTTTCAATAAGGCACAAGTATCACTTTACCTTTTTATAAGAAGCTTTGAATCTGTGAACTATTATTTTCTTACTAGAGGCCGATGCACAAAAATCATGCAAGAGTAGGCCTTCTTTCCCCCAGCTGCTGGTATGGGCTTCCCTCTGACACCAGGACCCGGGCTTCCCTGTGGCTGCCGGCAGGCACCTGGGACCCGGGCTTCCCTCACAGTCCTGGCTTTGTCCGGAAGGTCATCTGGAAGGATGTCTGGATGGATGTCCAGTCCAATTAGCATATTATGCATTTACTAGAGGCCCGGTGCATAGAAATTTGTGCATAGAAATTTGAGGGACCCAGCCTGTGCTCTCTCGCAGTCTGGGAACTCTCGGGGGATGACCACCTGCTGGCTTAGGCCCGCTCCCTAGGGATTGGGCCTAAGCTCATAGTCAGACATCCCTCTGGCAGCCTGGGAGCCCTCCTGGGATGTCCATTTGCCAGCGGGGAGCAGGCCTAAGCTGCAGTCGGACATCCTTAGTGCTGCTGAGGAGGCGGGAGGGGCTCCCACCACCACTGCTGTACTGGCAGCCATAAGCCTGGCTTGTGGCTGAGCAGAGCTCCCGCTGCAGGAGCGCACTGACCACCAGGGGGCAGCATCTGCATTGAGAGTCTGCCCCCGGTGGTCAGTGTGTGTCATAGTGAGCAGTCATTCCCAGTCGTTCTGCTGTTAGGCTCAATTTGCATATTACCCTTTTATTATATAGGAGTGCCCGGCCAGCCTGGGTGAGGGGCTGATGGCTATTTGCAGGCTGGCCACAGCCCCTTCAGGGTGGGGATCCCTGCTGGGGTGCCTGGCCAGCCTGGGTGAGGGGTTGATGGCTGTTTGCAGGCTGGCCACAGCCCCTTCAGGGTGGGGGTCCCTGCTGGGGTGCCTGGCCATCCTGGGTGAGGGGCTGAGGGCCATTTGCAGGCTGGCCACAGCCCCTTCAGGGTTGCAGGTCCTCCTGGGGTGCCTGGCCAGTCTGGGCGAGGGGCTTAGGGTCATTTTTCAGGCTGGCTAACATCCCCAGTGGGTATCCTCACCCCATGAGGGTGTGGCCAGCCTGGGTGAGGGGCTGATGGCTGTTTGCAGGCTGGCCACAGCCCCCAGCCACCCAAGCTCCCAGTGGAGGCTGGCTGGAAGCAGGTATCTGGGATTTATTTGTCTTCTATAATTGAAACTTTGTTGCCATGAGCGGAGGCCACAGCCAGCTCAGAGCAGGCGGGAAGCTTGGCTTCCTCCATCGCTGGGGCAACCAAGCCTCCTGCTTGCTCCAGCTCCGTGGCTGGCAGCCACCATCTTGGTTGGGTTAATTTGCATATAGTTGCTCTGATTGGCTGGTGGGCATGGCTTAGAGCATAGTGAAGGTATGGTCAATTAGCATCTTTGTCTTTTATTAGTGTAGATTATTATAGATTCTTACTCTCCAGTTTTGTAGAAATAAGAACAAAAGAGCCACAACTTCTGCAAAACACCCAGCAATTGCACTTCTGGGAATTTATACGAAGAAACCTAAAACACTAATCCAAAAGTATATATGCACCCCTATGTTCATTATAGCATTATTTACAATAGCTAAGATCTGGAAACAGCCCAAGTGCCCATCAGTAAATGAGTAGGTAAAAAAGCTGTGGTACATTTACACAATAGAATACTACACAGCTGCAAAAGAGTAAGAACTCTTACCATTTGCAACAGCATGGATGGATCTGGAGAGTATCATGCTAAGTTAAATAAGCCAGTCAGAAAAAAGACAAGTGCCATATGATTTCACTCATATGTGGAATTTGATAACAAAATGAACTAACAAGCAAAATAGAGACAGATTCATAGATAAAGAGAAGGCAGACAGCTCTGGTAGAGGGCAAGGTGTGTTAGGGAGTGCAGGGATTGAGCAAAATAGAAAAGAGGAAGAATTCATGGACATAGACAATAGTGTGATGATTGTGGTGGGGGTGGAGGTGGAAGAGAGTATAGGGGGATAAATGGTAATGAAAAATAATAAAATAAATAAAGAAAAATTACAAATTCATGATGTGGCTGGATTCTGCATGTTTAATTGGCTACATCATATGGAGAGTCATGTAGGGAGTTTGGGACTAATCCAGCGGAAATTTGGGGAGAATATAAATCTATCAAAACAATATGGTATAATGGAAAGAATATGGACTTTGATAGCACCCAGGCTTAGATCCAAACCCTGATTCTTTTACTTAGATAACCTTCTAAAAACGTGCCTTATGTTTTACATCCTGCCCTATTCCAAAGACAATTAAGGCATTTCACAATATAGAAAAATATAAGCATTTAAAAATAGTAATAATTTATTTAATAAACAAATGTTTATTGAGTACTTACTGTGTGCTTGTCCCCATTCTAGGTATTGAAGATGTTAAAGTGAATAAGACATATAGGTATCAGGGCTTAGCTAACTATGGCCTCAAGTGATTATAAAAACTCAATAGAAAAATTATATATCATAACACATGAAAATTATATGAAATTCAAATTTCCATGTCCAAGGACATATACTCCTTCATTTACATATTGCCTAGAGCTGTTTTTGCACTACAATAGCAGTATTGAGTAGTGGAGACTCTGTGGCCTGCAAAGCCTAAAATTCTAGAGTCTAGGTAAGAAAAGTTAAGGCCAAGAAGGTGAAAAGGTATAATTGTAGGAAGATGGAAAGAATGGAATTAGTACACAAAATGTTTGTCGTGAAGCCTTATACACTTGCTTTAGCACTTGGCTCCAAACTTTCTTGAGAAAATAAAAAGGGGGGAAAAAATCCTCGATGGTTATATAATTCCAAGTTCTTAAGGTGACAACAAGCCAGTTGTTCAAGTAAAGCACAACTCTTCTGCTTTTGAGAATAGAAAATGTTTCTAAGAAGCATTTTCGCCCATGGATGGTTGCATATAACAGCCTCAGCATGAGTTGATGACATTGTCTCAGGGCACAATTCAGTAAAAGATATTCTGTGGGGGATCCAATAAGATTATCCCTAAGTAACTGACTCTGCATTCTCTAGCTCAACACACTGAAGCATCTGTATTATTATAGTTAAGTTATTTAACCTCTTTGCACCTAAGTTTCCATGCCTATAAATGAGAAAAACAGCTCACTCCACAGAATTATTACTAGGGTTAAAAATGAATAACAATATTCACAGTATGTTATTATTTCCCTCCCTTTGCCCTTTCCCTCTGTAAGATTTGCCTCTTCTGGGAAGCAGCCAAGTAAGGCCAGACTTCTATGTAGACATCTGCTTCAATTTATAAGTCATATATTGACCTTCACATCAGTCTAGTAGAGAGTTGTGTAACTTAGCTTATGTTCATCACAGTAAAGTTTGTCTTGCCTGTCGCCAACCCTTAAGGTCAGCCAGATCCTATCCTCTCAGCACACACAGTAACTTAGCCCTCCCTATCAGTTCCGCCTCCACCATCTTCTGCTGCAAAGTTAAATCCCAGGGGCATTCCCCTCTTCCTCTTCCTCCACAGTACTGCCCCACGCTGCTGGTGGTCACTGCTCTGATCTAATTGTTTCAGTTAATAAAAGTACTGACCTGACTGTCCAGTGTTAGACAGACGATTTAAATTTCTGCCACAGAATTGCCTGGCTTTGCTTGCTGCCTAAGGCTAGTGTGATGCAGCTTTTTTCCAAAGTTTCATGCCTCTAGCTTTGGTTACAGAAAGCATAACTGAGGCAGTAGTTCTAGCCTTGATCAAAAATTAATCAAACCTCTGGTGTTGCCTCTTTGAACCTTGCTCACTCCTACTTTCTACTTTCTCCCTTCCTCTCATTTTGGCTCCCACTCCAGTGATAGATTCCAGGCATAAGTATGGATATCAATTAAACCAAAGCTGCAAAAAGCTCTCTAACTCTGAGCTATAAGGCAACAAACAGCTTGAATGGCAGTGTCTGAGGGAGGGAGCTGTCATCTCAGCAGACCTACCTTGCAGTTGTCACTCTACTTCGCCTGTATTGTTCAGAGCTTTGCCTATCATCCTGAGAGTCAGTGCACAGGCCTCATTGCTTTAGTGATCCAACTATGCCACTGTCCTGTCCCTTACCTTCGCCCCTTGCATTGATCCAATATTTGAATGGACTTGATAGTCTCCAAATTTTTTCTTAGCAATTAAAAATAGCAAAAACAAGGGGCATGCTAAATTGCTTTGTTCCATGCAAGTCAACTTCACAATAAGATCAATATTGTTTGCTGATGTAGTTTTGCCAAGGGTCCTTTTCTATTCCTGACATGGAACTGGATACTTTCTCTACTTCTGTTATATCTAATCATGTGATAGACTATGATGTAGGCTTTGTTCCCTCCCCCCCTTTCATAGATAGAGAAACCAAGGCTCAGAGAAGTGAAATAAGTTTCCCAGCCACCCAGTTTGTAAGATGTAGAGATAAGACTTGAACCCAGACTTCTTGAATACCACATTATTTTTTTCTTTATTGATTAAGGTATTATATATGTGTCCCTACCCTCCATTGCCCTCACCCCACTAGTGTCTGTGTCCATTGGAGTACCACATTCTTATTTCTTAAGTGGCTATAGCTACCTTCCTCTTTCTGTTTTCTAAGAACCATTCATTTGGGGGGAGCAAAATAATACAGGCCTAAGTTCCTCCCTTCCTTTGATCTTACTACCTGTTACCAGGCCTGGCTTTGAAAAGGGTATTTGTGTAGCTACTACATTGGGACTTTAGGCTTTCCTTTGGGGAATGGAAGGACAAGACATATTCTTGCATGCATTTGTTTATTTATTCAGACATAGTGCTATGCAATGGGACAGATGAAGATGAAAGTCCATGGTCCCTGCCTTTCAAAGGTTCGTGGAGAGGCTGGCATGTAAGCAGTCAGTTGCAGTCCAGTGTGATCCATGTTCCTAGTGGGGGTGAGAAAAAATTCCAGTAGGAGCATGGGGCAAGCCCTTCACTCGATCTGAGGTTCTGAAATAAAAGTTGGGAATATATCCACACTGGGACCCTATACCATGTGGATTTAGGGGGCCTTCTTAGCTCTTCCCCTCTGTCTCATGGGAGAGAAAAGACTGCATTGTGATGGCATGCTCTTGGGCTTGGAGAAATAGTGCTTGTTAAACCTTATTCAGCCACAGGGCCATTGGCTCTCCACTGGAGTGACTAATCTTATGAGTGGCATTTGCATCTGCTCTAAAAGTATTAGTAATAGACTTGCTCTTGCAGTAATGGGTTGTGCTAGCCATTAATCCAGGTTTTCTTGTTTGGACTCATTATGCTTTAATTATCTACTGTGTTTGGTTTTCATTCTCTGCCTTCTCTGAAGCCTAATTTCAGATTGATCCAAAAGGGTAATTAGTGGCTAAAAGAGATAAGATGCTTTTAGGTAAGTATGGGCAGTATCATAGAAAGAAAGATATAATTCTAGAAGACTGGGGTAATCTACACGAGGAAACAATCTCCCCTTATTCTGTGTCCTCAGGTTGGGTGTAGATTGGTATAAGGAAAGGTAGAAGAAAGTTGGTTAAGGTTGAAGATTGATAGCCTAAGAAATCTATGAATGTTAAGATTTTTTTGGTTATAGTCATTTGACAGAGAATTAGGAGGGAGAGAACAAATTGGGTTGGAGAGGGAGGTCAGATTTATAGTAAAAGTCAGGTTGTGGAGTAAGGTTGAAAAGAAATTAATAGGAACTGCAGTTTGGTAGAAAGACCATAGGCTCAAAAACTTAGTGAAGTCTTGGATACGACTTATGCTCCAGAGTCTCCCAGATTTTATTTTGAATCCTCCCTCATGCTAGGTATGGGACATTGGACAAGCCATAATCTCTGTGAGCCTTAGTTTTCTCATCTGTAAAATGAAGATAATTGTGCCCATAGGATTTCTGTAATAATGAACTATCTATGTGCTTGGCACATAATGTGTATTCCGTAAAATGGCAGCAGTTGCTTTGCTTTTATAAGAATCTAATTACTAACTACATAATCTTAGGTAAACTTCACTTTTTTGAGCCAGTTTTCTCAACTGTAAGTGGGGACAATGCCTACATTGCAGACATGGTTTTTGTGATGTTTCATTAAATTTGATATACAAGGCATCTGGTAATAGAAGTTCAAAAAATGTTAATGGGTGGGTGGGTGACATCTTCCCGGGAAATGGCAGGCATGGAAAATGATAGATGTATAACCTTCCATATTTTGGAGCCTATGAAAATAAGCCTAGGCCTCAAATATGGATGCTGTAAAAAAGCTCAGATCTACTCTTTCCACCATCAACCTGTCTCTGGCCATGCCAAAAACACCCAGAAAGAGAAGGACCATTGTTGAGGGGAAGAGGCAAGGAAGTATTCTTAGTTCTCCCTCAAGGTCCAGCTCAGATCTTATTCCTTCTATGGAGCCTTCTGACAATCTTGCCCCAGGGAATTCTCCTTTACCTTACTTATTTTGGGCACCCAAGTTTGGACCTCTCATGTGGATACAGAGTTACAGTTTTCACATATTTCCAATGAGTGTGACTTCATTCTCCAACTCAGTTTTAAGCCTCTGGAGGTGAAGTCTATGTTAGATCATTTGTGTGCATTTCTTACGAGAGCATGAGGCTGGGACAAAAGCTCTCAAGCAAAATCCAATATATTGAACACCTTTTTATTTAGATTTCAAAATAGCCCTGAAATGTGGGTATATCATTGTTTGTATGTATCACAGATGGCACAAGTGGGGACTTAAAGAGGGAAAGCTTTTTTCATTGTCCCTTTAATGGGAATAACTAGATTTTTCTTTACTCAATACTTTTTAAATACCAGTTGCATGCTAAGCAATTTACTTGAGCCTTTTGTGAATACAGAGATAAATCCTATCTGGAACAGAGCAGGTGTTCAGTAAAAAGGTAACTAAAGTTATACCAGTTATTTTATTATCATTACCACTATTATTATTACTACTAACTAGGGGCCCAGTGCATGAATTCGTGCACTTTGAAAGGAACTGTGGGCCGCAAGGTTGTGGTGGGCACAGGGGCGGGTCTCGGCCCCTCCTCCATGCTCCCGCCCAGCTCCTCCCACCACAGCCACAGCCCCCTCTCTGCCTGCAGCCCCACTCCCATCCTGCTGCTGCCACACCCATGCGATTGGGGCTGGCACCAGCAGCAGGTGCAATGGGGGCTGGTACCATCAGTGGGTGTGACCAGAGGCTGCTGCCCTGATTACCCCTCAGGAGCAGGGGGAGGTGGAGAAGCCTTCAGGGGCAATTGGGGCCAGCATCCACCACTCACACCCGCTGATGGTGCCAAGCTATCAGGACCAGTGCCGGGCACCGGCAGCGGGTGCGAGCAGAAGCTCTGGCACTGGCAGCGGGTGCGAGCAAAGCTTGCGCCAGCAGCAGGTGTGAGAGCTGGGCAGGACCATGGGGCACGGGAGCAAAGAATTTTCAGTAACCACCAGAGGCTTGCCCAGATGACAGTGACTGGTGTTGCACCTTGGTCTGGTACCCCTGCTCACCTGCTCCACCATCCTGTCACAGCCGACACCTGCCATGTTTCATGCTCTGCTGCCTGCTGCCAATGTTCTGTGCATGCCCCTGGTGTTCAGCAGACATCATAGCAACTTATTGTTCAGTTGTTACACCATTCGGTCTATTTGCATAATAGGGTTTTATATCCTATATAATAAAGAGGTAATATGCCAATTGACCATCATGCCCTTGCACAAGATGGCTGCCCCCATGTGGTCAAAGATGGCTGCCCCCATATGGTCACAAGATGGCCACCACAAGATGGCCAGCAGGGGAGGGCATTTGTGGGCCATCAGGCCAGCAGGGGAGGGCATTGGGGGGGACCAGGCCTGCAGGAGAGGGCAGTTGGGGGCAACCAGGCCTGCAAGGGACTGCAGTTGGGGGTGACCAGGCTGGCAGGGGAGGGCAGTTGGGCATTGATCAGGCTAGCAGGGGAGTGGTTAGGGAGTGATCAGGCTGGCAGGCAGAAGCGGTTAGGGGCAATCAGGCAGGCAGGCAGGAGAGCCATTGGGAGTCAGCAGTCCCGGATTGTGAGAGCCATGTCTGACTGCCGGTTTAGGCCCCATCCCATAGGAGTCCCAGATTGGAGAGGGTTCAGGCTGGGCTGAGGGACACCACCCCCCAGTGCACAAATTTCATGCACCAGGCCTCTAGTATATAGATAATAATAAAACAGCAGACACTGGGAAGAACAGTGGATGCAGCTATAGGAGATAGGGGTTTCAATCATCACTCTACTGCTTACATATGTGATTGTGGGTGAGTCAGTTCACCTTTCCAAACCTCAGATTCCTTCTTTTTAAAAAAATATATTTTTATTGATTTCAGAGAGGGAGTGGGAGAGAGAGATAGAAGCATCAATGATGAGAGAGAATCATCAATTGGCTGCCTTTTGCATGCCCCACAGTGGGGATGGAGCCCACAATTGGGGCATGTGCCCTGACCAGGAATCGAACTGAGATCTCCTGGTTCATAGGTTGACGCTCTACCACTGAGCCACATGAGCTGAATTCAGTTTTTTTCTTTGTAAAATGGAGAGAATAAATAATATCCATCTGTTCTTTCCTTCCAAGCTTATTGTGAACACCAAATAGTTTTCTGGGAGAGTGCTTTGAGTGGTATAAAGTAAGTTAGAAAAATTTGATTACTATTATTATTTGGGTCATTTTTTTTTTTCAGTGTACCTAGCTTGATGCTAAGGATAATAGCCTGTCCAGAAATGTAAGACACAGTCCAGATGGGGAGACAGAATTTATATGTGTGTATGTGAACAGTACCTGTTTCATTCCTCCACTAGGATATCAATCACACTTTATTATTATTGTTTCTTTTCATGTATGTTTCCCTCATTAGAATGGCTAGCTGGAGGGACTAAAAAACCCATATGACAATATATAGCACTTTATGAGTGTTTACATGGATGGGAATTAGCTATGTCAGGTGGAGTGTTCAGAGAGCTAAGATTTGAGCTGAGTGTTGAGGAATGGTTACAATATAGTTAAGAGATGAGAATAGGAGCATGTATCAAACAAGGAGCAGGACAGAGTCTGATACTTACTTACTCCTGATGTATGCTAGGCATTCTCTATTGGCTACCTAATTTAGTATTTACAATCATCTTGTGAGGAGGGATTATTATACCCACTTCCCAGGTGAAGAAATTTATACTCAAAGAGGTGAAATAACTGCCCAGGGTCCCAGAGCTTGGAAGTAGCAGAACATGGCCTCAAAGACATGTCTACCCAACTCCATATTCTCTGTAGTTATAGTCTAGAATTAGTGCCTGGGATGATAATTCAAGACTAAATCACAGGGGGCCTTGAATTTATGTTAAGGAATTTGAACTTTATTCTGTACATAGTCACTGGGAACATCTTTAAGGAGGAGAAAAACAGTGTAAAAATACTTAGGGTAAATCTTATAACAGTATTAAAATATTAAAGTTAATATTTTTACATTTACTTTAAATTTTTTATAGAAGAAATCTTAATGAATATCAAGATCTAACACCCTTGCATAGTTGTGCATGTGTCTATTTCCATATTGTGTTCATCAGGCCATGATTATTTTTGTGGACATGTTTTACTTATATTATTTTACTAGAGGCCCATTGCATGAAGAGATTCGTGCAATAAGCCTTCCTTCCCCTGGCTGCCAGCACTAGTTTTCCTCCAGCACCCGGAACCCAGGTCTTCACTCCAGCTGCAGTGGAAAAGCCAAGCCTGGAGGCTTCTCTGCTCTGACCAGCACGGAGAAGCCAAGCCTCTTCAGTCTTCAGTCTTCAGTCGTCTTCAGTCTTCGCTTGGGCGGAGCCTTCAGTCTTCGCCCTGTGCCTGCATATGCAAATTAACCACCATCTTTGCTGGGTTAATTTGCATACGCACCCTGATTGGCTGGTGGGCGTAGTGGAGTGACACCAATTTGCATGTTTCTCTTTTATTAGTGTAGATATGCATATATTTTTTTTATCTGGCCCAAGTCCTTGTCAGTTCATACATAACACGTTTTGGTTAAATGCTTGTAAGCATTGACTCATTTGTTTGGGTCTGACTTTTTGCTGTTAAGAAACATGTATTCTTCCAATTGTTTTCTTTTTTTAAAATTTAAATTCTTTATTGTTGACAGTATTACATATGTCTCTTCCCACTCCCCACCCCCTCCCCCCACCATTGACCTCTCCTGGCTGCTTCCGCTGCCCAGTCCATATCCCGTCCTCCTACTGTCTGTGTTCTTTGGTTATGCTTATATTCATGAATACAAGTCCTTTGGTTGATCTCTAACCCCCCTACCCTTCCCTGCCTTCCCTCTGAGGTTTGATGGTCTGTTGGATGCTTCTATAGCTCTGGATCTATTTTTTTTCATCAGTTTATCTTGTTCATTATATTCTACAAATGAGTGGGATCATGTGATATTTACCTTTCTCCATCTGGCTTATTTCGCTTAGCATAACGCTCTCCAGGTCTATCCATGCTGTTGTGAATGTTTAGAGTTCTTTCTTTTTTATAGCAGCGTAGTATTCCATTGTGTAGATGTACCACTCATCTGCTGATGGGAATGGGCTGTTTCCAAATCTTAGCTATTGTAAATTGTGCTACTATGAACACAAGGGTGCATATATACTTGCTGATTGGTGTTTCTGTTTTCTTGGGATGCATTCCTAGAAGTGGGATTACTGGGTCAAATGGGAGTTTCATTTTTAATTTTTTGAGAAAATGCCATACTGTTTTCCACAGTGGCTACAACAGTCTGTATTCTCACCAGCAGTGCATGAAGATTGTTGTTGTTTTAATTTCTTTTCTTTTGGTTAAATTCCTTTGGATCTTATCCCCAAAGTGGATCAACTGGATCACTAAGTATAAAATGTCTCACCTATATGATTTTGCATTTCATCCACACTGCTGCAAGATAGGATAAGCCCGGTGTACAGTGCCACCAAATATTTGTAAGTGCATCCATTTCACCATCCTTTTGCCAGAAATGTCTTATAAAAATTATGTATATTTAGCCCTGGCTGGTTTGGCTCAGTGGACAGAGTGTTGGCCTGCGTACTGAAGGGGACTGGGTTCAGTTCTGGTCAAGGGCATGTGCCTGGGTTGTGGGCTTGATCCCCATTGGGGGTGCGTGTGTGCTGGAGGCAACCAATGATTCTCTCTCATCATTGATGTTTCTATCTCTCTCTCCCTCTCCCTTCCTCTTTGAAATCAATAAGAACATTTAAAAAAATTATGTATATTTATTTTCTACAGACTTACCTGGAAACTGGAGACAGAGGTAGGAAGGCAAGTTAGGAGGCTGATACCATAGTCAAGACCTAAGTGAAAAAATCTTGAGTTTTGATGATGATGAATTTAACAAATTGAAATTTATCATCAAACATTGACTAAGCACCTACTATGTGCCTGGCACTGTACTAAACATATTAGTACTTAATTAAAATATCTCAATATCTTTGTCAAATACTATAGTATTGGTATTAATTATACATATAAGGAAACTGAGAATCAGGAAATTGTTGTGAATACCCTAGGTCAGTGGTCGGCAAACTCATTAGTCAACAGAGCCAAATATCAACAGTATAACCATTGAAATTTCTTTTGAGAGCCAAATTTTTTAAACTTAAACTATATAGGTAGGTACATTGTTATTAACTTAATTAGGGTACTCGTAAGGCTTAGGAAGAGCCACACTCAAGGGGCCAAAGAGCCACATGTGGCTCACCAGCTGCAGTTTGCCGAACATGGCCCTAGGTCACAAAAATACAAACTTCAGAGCTGATTTTCAAACAAAGACTTTATGAATATATAAATGCTGGAAGAATTATAAAGAAACAAAAATCCAGAGTTGTTAGTGACCAAAGAGAAATGGTGCCAAAGGAGGTGGCCTAGATAGCTTTGATATTGTGTAGTTTTCCATTTGGATAACCATTAAAGTTTTTTATATATTTTTTTTTCTTCCAGGAGACTCTGACAGTTTCAGCAAAGTGTGGCCTCCAGGAGAAAAGCCAACCACCATCCGCCCCCCAGTGAGACCTCCAGATCCTTTCTGCCGGGCAGCTACTCCCCAGAAAACAAAGCCAGATATTGTAGTTGGCAATGCAGGGGAAATCCCATCATCTGTGTAAGTGGGGTTATTCTTCATCCTTGACCTAAGGCCAAACTTAGGCCACCAGGAAGGCTTTCAGGATTACCATTATGGTTTTGAAGGGTGTACAGTGCACAATCCTAGGCATCATTCACTTCATAGTCTAGGGAAATGCACAGACCAGCTCTGTTCAGAATGTTCTACTCTACATTGAAGGCTGAGAGATTTCCCCAAAGCTGACGAGCTTGAACCTTAGTGCCTAATAGGAGAACCATTGTTTCTAGCTATATTGATGTCTGATGGGTGGTAAGATTACCTTCTGTTTTCATGCTCCCTTGGCTCTGGAATTATTCTTTTTCTCTTGTTATTGCTACTGGTTTTAAAAGTAATTTAATGAACAGATTCATTCATTGTACTTATGCCTTAAGGCTCTTTTTTTTTTTTTTTAAAGCAAGGTATGACTTTTTAAAAATCTTCCAAAATGACTCAGCTTTTCCAGAGAACCTCTTACAGGGTATGAGCTGAGCCGATGTCCCACACATTACCTGAAGCTGGGCTGCAAACCAAGGAGCCAGAGGTAAAGCTTCCATAGCCAAACTGGCTGGCCTCTCCTCAGTCATTGCCTGAGACCCCTCTCAGGATATTTCCTCCTGGTGTTTCTTTTTTTGTCTCTCTTGTTTTCCATAATTGTAAAATCAGGCAATTTTTATTTTATTTATTTATTTTTAATATGTTTTTATTGATATTAGAGAGAAGAGAAGGGAGAGAATAAGAGAGAGAAGCATTGATGTGAGAGAGAAACATCAATTGGCTGCCTCCTACATGCGCCCTACTGGGGATTGAACCTGCAACCCAGTCATGTGCCCTGACAAGGAATCGAACTGGTGACCTTCATTGCAGCACGACCAACTGAGCCACACCAGCCAGGGCATGGAACCAATTTTTTAAAAGCTTTCTCCATTTTGACTAATTAGCTGAGTGTATTTACACAATGCCAAACATTATACTTTGAAATGTAGGACTTGTTTCACTTATTTCTCCCAAGAATAGCCTGAATGGGCAACATACTTAGACCATTCTGAACCAACAGGTAGCAAGAGATATCAACCGTAGAACTGAGGGCGCCTATTATTCCTGAACCATTTCACATTCTCATACTTGGGTTTTTCCCTCAGACCCAAGTTCTTTGTAAGGTAAGGCAGACCCTGGCATTGATGGCCCATCTGGTTCATATTTTCTTGTTCTTCCATTGGCCATTAGTTCTCATACAAATTCCAAATCAATTCATGGGACTTGATTGGCTTCTGTTTACAGGGTGGCTTCCAGGACCAGGTTCTTTGAAACAGCTTCTCGGAAAATAGGAAGGTAAGAAACAGGTGACTGAAGAAAAACAAAATAACTTTTTAATGAATGTATCATAAGCATCTCATTTGCTCTTTTATATTCTCTTTTTCTTTCTCTGTATTTCTGTCTCTGTTTGTCCCTCTTTCCCACAACTCTGTCTCCATCTGTCACCCTGTATTTTAATCTTTTTTTCTCTATCTTTTGTCACTTTATTTGTCTCTCATGCACTCTGTTTCTTTCAGTGTCTGTCATTCTCAGTCTCTATCAGTCTCTCTTTGTCTTTTTCTACTTATGTCTGTTTCTGTCTTTGTCCCTCTGTTTCACTGTTTCACTATTTTTATTTTTCTGTCTCTCTCTCCTCAGGTTTTTCTTTCTTTATCTGTCTCTGTACGTTGTATCTTTGCCTCCCTGACTGCCTTTCCATACCTTACTCTTTCTGCTTCTCTCTCTCTCTCTCTCTCTCTCTCTCTCTCTCTCTCTCTCTCTCTGTCTGTCTCAGCACTCAAATGCCAAGCAGTATTATAAAAACATTGCACTCAATGTAGGTCTTATTTTTTGTTAGTTTACTTTTTTACACCTATTATATTCTTAAGGGGAAGCTAGCAAGAATATATAGAATGCAACACTCTAACATAAACAGCCTTAGAAAAACATAGTCCTAATTTCAGAGGTAAACATTCTACTTTGGTGATTGTTCTCATATTAGCTGCACATATAAATCACCTTGAAAATTTTAAAGGAAAAAACAAACACAGAATCCTGCCTTCTACTCTAGACACACTAAACTAAAATCTCTAAGAGTAGGGCCTGAGAATCTTTTTGTTTTATTTCACCTCTCTCTCTCTCTCTCTCTCTCTCTCTCTCTCTCTCTCTCTCTCTCTTTCTCTCCCCCTCTCCCTCCCTCCCTCCCTCATTCCTTTCCCTTCTTCCTTCTTTTCAAGTACTGATACAGACTGTCCAAGACCTGACATTTGGGACTGTTTTAACTAGAACACCTGGACAAATGATTGCTTAGCCTCAGGGACTCTTGTGAATTTGCTCCATGTTGCTTATGAGAAAGTTTGAAATTATGCTTCTGGATGGGTGACAAGAGTATAACTCTTGTAGGTCATTAGTTAAACACAGAAAAATGTGCCATTACCAGTAGTGAACTGAGGTAGGTTTGACATCATCTAGTCAAAACATGTCCTCACCAGGACATGATTCTCCACAGCAGGTCACCTTTTAAGCATGATAATGCATATTCAGAGTTGACTGAGTTGTAAAAATAATCATTCTTTTGGTGATGGGAAAGATAGACATGGAAGTAAAGACTGGAGGCAGGGAGACCAGTAAAGACCAGAGGCTAATCATCCTGGCAAGAGTTTATGAGGACCTGACCTCTGGCATTGCCAATAGGAATAAAATGGAACAAGAGATTTTTAGATAGATTCAATAAGACGTTGTTGACTTTTCAAATATGGAACATTGGAGAAGGATTAAGAGAGGAAAATCTAATTTGGGTAATTAAATAGATGTTAATAA
This sequence comes from Myotis myotis, assembly GCF_014108235.1. Taxonomy (NCBI): domain Eukaryota; kingdom Metazoa; phylum Chordata; class Mammalia; order Chiroptera; family Vespertilionidae; genus Myotis; species Myotis myotis. The sequence goes on from NW_023416346.1 coordinate 86,393,007, forward strand.
TAATTAATCATGGAGGAGAAGGTTTTGTGAAAAACTTGCTCTACTCAGTTTTGGACACAGTGTTTTTGAAGGCCCTATGGGACATCCAGATAAAGATTTTCACTAGGTAACTGCAACTTAGACTACTATTTGGGGTTGGACCTACAGATATTTAGGGTAGAACTTTTTAGTATAGCTATCACACTTCATGGGGATATTCACATATACAAAAATGTGAATAGTAGCTCTTTTGGGAGGGGGGATCCTCAGTATATGGTGGTGATTAAAAGCATGGATGGGAATACAATCACTCAGGGAATAGGTGTAAACAGACTTAGGAGAGAAGAAAAAAATAATGTTGAAGATAGAGCCTTGAGACCAGCTGTTGTCTGGGATATTCTGTCCACACTATATGGGGGTTTGACTCTTCAGGATTGTCTTTTACTTCCAGCTGTCTTTAGACAAGTCTAATTTAGGATTAATCTAAGTACATCAAGAGGCCAGGCAAGGCTGGTTTGGTCTTCATGTCAAAAAAGGATTCATGTTTCACATGGCATTTGCCCTCCATCCTTGCCCTTCTCTCTATTAGAGATAATTACAGAATGTAGTGTTTGGTCTCAGGCCAATTTCTCTGGGCTCCCTTAGTCTTCCACAGTCTGGCACACAAGGTCTGTCACCTGAAAGATGTTATTGTGTCTGGGAGACTGGCTCTCTAAATCTGCCAGAGAGGTAGTTCAATCTACAAGCATGGAGCTCAAGGCTTTGAAAAATCTAGATGAAATCACATCCCCATTTTTAAATTGACACTGGCATGTAAGGACCCTTACCCTTGCTTTGCCTTTCTAGTTCTGATTTCTAGAGTCTTAGTGAAATGTCTTTCCTCTTTTACCCACAGTTCTCAAGGCAGACTTCCTGGAGATGAGAGTTGAAGACTCAGGTATGTAGTCTCCCACCCCTGATTATAGAACCTTGTAAACATGAACCTTCTTTAAAAAAATAAAATAAAATTTATACACACAAACACACACACACAATAGTGGCCTTGTGCATGAAATTCATGCACGGGGGTGGGGGAGGGGGATGCACCCTCTCCAATCTGGGACCCCTCGGGGGATGTCTGACTGTGGGATCGGGCCTACACCGGCAGTCAAACATCCCTCTCACAATCCAGCACTGCTGGCTCCTAACTGCTTACCTACCTGCCAGCCTGATTGCCCCTACCACTCTGCCTGCCAGCCTGATCGCCCCCAACTGACCCCTCTTCTGGCCTGCTCACCCCTTACTTCCCTCCACCAGCCTGCCCTCCCCCAACTGTCCCCCCACTGGCCTGCTCACCCCCAACTGCCCCTCCTGCCAGCCTGCTTGCCCCTAATTGCCTCCCTGCTGGCCTGATTGCCCCCCCCTGCCCCCCCCTGCCAGCCTGCTCGCCCCCAACTGCCCTCCCCTTCTGGCCTGATCACCTCCAACTGTCTTCCCCTGCCACCCTGATTGCCCCTTACCGCCTCTGCCTCAGCCCTGCCACCACGGCTTTGTCCAGAAGGTCTCCTGGTCTAATTATCATATAATGCTTTTATTTGTGTGTATATATTAGAGGTCCGGTGCATGAAATTTGTGCACTCAGGGGGTCCCTCAGCCTGGCCTGTGCCCTCTCACATCCAGAAGCCCTCAGGGGATGGCCAACTGCCATGGAGGCAGAAGAGGCTCCCACCACCACTGCTGCACTAGCCAGCCATGAGCCTAGCTTCTGGCTGAGAGGCTCTCCCCCTGTGGGAGTGCACTGACCACCAGAGGGCAGCTCCTGCATTGAGCATCTGCCCCTGGTGGTCAGTGCACATCATAGTGACTGGTCATTCCACAATTTGGTCCATTTGCATATTAGCCTTTTATTATATAGGACTAGAGGCCCTGTGCACAAAAATTTGTACACTCGGAGGGGGGACCCTCAGCCCGGCCTGTGCCCTCTCGCAGTCTGGGACCCCTAAGGGGATGTCCACCTGCTGGCTTAGGCTGCTCCCCGGGATATCGGGCCTAAGCTGGCAGTCAGACATCTCTCTGGCAGCCCGGGAGCCCTCCTGGGATGTCCACTTGCCAGCAGAGAGCAGGCCTAAGCTGCAGTCGGACATCCTTAGCACTGCTGAGGAGGCGGGAGAGGCTTCTGCCACCACTGCTGTGCTGTTAGCCATCAGCCTGGCTTGTGGCTGAGCAGAGCTCTCTCTGTGGGAGCGCACTGACCACCAGGGGGCAGCTCCTGCATTGAGCATCTGCCCCTGGTGGTCAGTGTGTGTCATAGTGACCAGTCATTCCCAGTCGTTCTGCTGTTAGGGTCAATTTGCATATTACCCTTTTATTATATAGGATAGAGGCCTGGTGCATGGGTAGGGGCCAGCTGGTTTGCCCTGAAGGGTGTCCCGGATCAGGGTGGAGGTCCTGCTTGGGTGCCTGGCCAGCCTGGGTGAGGGGCTGATGGCTGTTGGCCAAGACCCCCAGCGGGGACCCTCACCCCATGGGGGTGTGGACAGCCTGGGTGAGGGGCTGAGGGCTGTTTTCAGGCTGGCCACAGCCTCTTTAGTGTGGGGGAGTCCCGCTGTTGTGCCTGGCCAGAGTGGGTAACGGGCTGATGGCTGTTTGCAGCCTGGCCACGCCCCCCAGTGACCCAAGCTCCCAGCCTCTCCTTATTTTTTTTTTCTTTTCTGGGATTTATTTATCTTCTATAATTGAAACTTTGTAGCCTTGAGTGTAGCCCAGGTCCAGCCAGGGCAGGTGGGAAGCTTGGCTTCCTCCATCTCCAGGGGCAACCCAAGCCTCCTGCTTGCTCCAGCTCTGTGGCCGTCGCCATGTTAGTTGCATTAATTTGCATACTCGCTCCGTATTGGCTTGTGGGTGTGGCTTGTTGGTGTGGCTTGAGTGTAGTGGAGGGACGGTTAATTTGCACGTTTCTCTTTTATTATATAGTATGTTTTTGTTGATTTCAGAGAGAGGGAGAGGGAGAGAGAGAAACCTTAATGAGAATCATCAATCAGCTGCCTCTTGCACACCTCCCACTGGGGATTGAGCCCTCAACCCCGGCCTGTGCTCTGACTGGGAATTGAACTGTGGCCTCCTGTTCATGGGACAGTGCTCAACCACTGAGCCACACTGGCTGGGCACACATAAGACTTCTTTATGGGATCTGATTTTCTGATGATTGGAATACTGTGTTGGTTCAGAGACTGGAAACTTGCCTCCATGTCTCAGTTCATTACCCTATAATTACTTACTGCCTTCTAATTCTGAGATTCTCTGTGTTTTTCAGTTTCTTTCTTCTTTCTTTTCTTCCTCCCCAGCAAAACTACAGTGTAGTTTTACAAATTGCTTTTGAATCAAGTTTATTAGGAATCCTAGACTGTGACATTTGGGGCAAGTACATTTCATTCTCTGAGCCTCAATTTCCCAATCTGTAAAATGAAAAGGTTGTAACTTTCTTACTCTGGCATTCTTTGGGTCTATAAGATGATCAGTAACTTCTCTTTTGGCATTATAGCAGGAACCAAGAGTCCAGCTTAGTATCTGTAGTAGGACTTCATTCTTTCAGACCCAATCACTATTTCAGTGTTACCCCTCTGAAACTTCCTTCTTAGTCCTTCATATTTGTTTGATGTAAAGCACTTTCACATCCATTAGCTCATTTGATGCATAGCAAATGCTAGATATAGGGAGGATAATATGCATTTTAATTCAATGAATAAGGAACTGAAGTTCATAGGGGATAAGTAACTTGCTATAGTCAGCAGGAGCCATGAAGATCATAGAAATGTTTTTATCTAGGAGTTCTGATTGTTTGACTATCAGATTGCTGGCATAACATGAACCAATATACACAGAAATGAGATCCAGGTGTCTGTCCCAGGCTTCCTTTTTTTTTTATTATCACTGGCAGTCCTCAGAGATGCACAGGTAGATAAGCTTTTTCCTTACCAGCCCTCATGGAGGTGAAGTCCCAGTAAAAGGAAGTGTGGAAATATTGTAGTGTTATAAATGCTATAAAGGCAGTGGCCATGTTATAGGGTGGGGGATAATCTCAGAGGTATCAAGCTTCTGCATCCCCTGTAGACTTTGAGGCGATTAGAGTTGAGGCCAAAGGCACACAGTTTCTATTACTGAGTATAGGGACCATCTTAGGCCCTGTTTCATGGGATCAGAGTTATAAGGGCCTTTTCCTAGCCAGTTCCTATTATTCAGATTAGCTACCAAATGCATGCTTAGCTACCTATCAAGGAGGCCCCACTACTCAGTGGCTGTTAAGTGTATAACCAGTCTTAGCTAATTTCCTACTCTCTTCTTTCCCTTTCAGGTTTGAAAACCTTGGCCTCTGAAGACCCTTTCCAGGTTTTGGAAGGATCTTCAAACCCTGTGTGCTGAGTCATTTTGTGCTGAAGAACAGCTCCTTCCTAGCCCTGCACCTTTAGGCTCTAGGATGCTATAAATAGGGGGCACATGTCCTAGAACAGGTTTATTTCTCCTCTTTATTCTGTCTTTATCCCGTCAGAAGTTCTATTTTGAGCTCCTGAACGACTGTGAATGGCTAAACTCCCTCAAGCCAGACTCTGCAGAAACCAAGCTATCCACTGACCTGAGTTGAAGAGGGGAGCTCAGTTTTCAACTCTTCCTGAACTTCCTGCCTCCTCAAAAGGACATCGAACTCTGAATGATTTGGGACTAACCACTGATTTCAAAAATCTTACCCTGAACTGAAAACTACTTGGGTTGGGGCCTTACCTAGGAAGCAGGGAAGTAGGAATGTTTGCTAAACATCAGAGAATCATAACATGTCTCTTACTGATGATATGGACCCTGGTGCCAGGTTGGAGCTCTCATGCTGCAATATATTGCCAAGAACCTGTCTGCTTCTGTGGGGCCAGACAGCTTGGGTGATGTCCCCCCACAAACTGTCCATGTGAACTCAGGAAGGTAGCCTTCCTGCTCTTACATACAACCACCTAAGACAAATCTGCAAAGCACATTTTGCAGGTCAAAGCCTAAGTCTGTTTGAATTATTCTTCTGCCTGTTTTGCCCTGGCAGCTTCCTTTCCAAGTAAGCAGGAAAGAAATAAAGAAAAGCTGAAAACATTTCTTTAAAGAAGGGAGCTGGTATTTGTCTTGCAGGAGTTCAATTTTTGGGTCAAATGCTGGGAAAAAATGTTAAGATGGATTGAGGCCAGGCAGCTGTCACATTGCATCATATTTGTCTTCTGCAGTTAATTGCTTTTATCTCCTGAAAGAAGCAGTTTTTAACCCAGTGCTCATGGATTCAGGAACTTCACGAAGCCTCTGAAATGGTGTTCAGAATTCCTCAATAATTTCTTTTTCTGGAGAGATGTTCATAACATTCCACTGAATTTCAAATGGGCCTGTGACCCAATAAAGGTTAAGAACCACAGCCTTCAGATAGACTCTTTTTACAACTCATATAGTATTTGATTGGTAGGGTCTTGCAAAATCATTTAGTGTAATTGCCTAGTTTACATAACACATTAGGAGCCATGCTTAAAGAAGATCCCAAGACCTTGGGCTCCTATTCAAGGTTCTTTCCATTACACCACAGTTACCTAGCAAGGGGTATTATGATGGGTGGATTTAGTGGTCATTATTTGGGGGGTTTGGCTTTTACTCTCTTAATTCCCCACATATTTGTCACCAAATGAAAAACTCCCAGACAAAAGCTCTTAGTTTTCTTCATTTGCCATCTAGATCATTGGAAAGGAACTAAAACATAATTGGTCCAGTTATTGAAAAATCTGAGTAGACATTTCTGATTCCATTTTGTTAAAGGGAAGGTGCTAGAGCAATGTCATTGCTTATTTTACTATGTAGATGCCAATGGCACAAAACAAGTTCTCAGAGTATCAACCCAAGGGTCTTTCAACTCTACTTTCTTTAGGTGACTATTTTACCATATAAAGATATCTTCTTCCAGTAGTAGAGCACACACTGGAGATGACGAATAGGCCTTTCATCTGGGTACTATTTTGTTTCTATCATATATGCACACTCATTGCTTCAGATGATCCTCACACAGCCATATCATTTAGGCAGAGCTCTAGTGTGTGGCCTTAGATAAATCCCTTCTGAGTCTGTTTCTCCATTTAAAAAAATATATATTTTTTATTGATTTTCCACAGAAAGGAAGGGAGAGGGATAGAGAGTTAGAAACATCGATGAGAGAGAAACATCGATCAGCTGCCTCCTACACACCCCCCACTGGGAATGTGCCCGCAACCATGGTACATGCTCTTGACCAGAATCGAACCTGGGACCTCTCAGTCCACAGGCCGACCCTTTATCCACTGAGCCAAACCAGTCAGGGCTGTTTCTCCATTTTAAAGGGTTACTTTATATCCAGTTATCTGTAGCTAATGGACATGAGAATCACCTAGAGAGATAAGTGGCAGATGGGAGATGAGCAGGAGTTTTCTCTCATTTTATTGAGACTTAGAGAGGTGACATAACTTGTTCTAGGAAGTAGATTGGGATGTAGGTTTTCTGTGTTCACCTATGCTACACTGCTTCTGTAGCAGAGGAGAATCAGTCCTCCAAAACCTCAGCACTTCTGGGAAATTTCAGGAGTGTTAAGCTCTTAATTACTTCAACCCAATTGTTTCAAAACAGATTGATTTTTCCCCTGTTGGAGTATATCCTAATATTTTTATGACTTGAGACTGCAGAACACTCTTTTGTTCATCATTTTGTCCTCATAACAGTCCCAAAAAATAGGTAAGACTACATATTTTGCCCCCCTTTGACAGATGTATAAATTAAGGCCCAGAACCATTATTTTAGCTTTCTATTGCTGCTGTAACAAATGACTACAAATTTAGCAGCTTAAAAAGATCCACTTATTTTCTCATAGTCTTTATAGGTCAGAAATTCTGCATAGAGTGACTGGATCCTCTTCTTAGGGTCTCACTGAATTAAAATCAAGGTATCAGCTGGGATGTGGTTGTCATCTGGGGCTCAGAACCCTCTTCTAAGTTCTCTGGTTGTTGGGAGAATTCAGTTCCTTGTTGTAGTAGGAGAGGTCTCCATTTTTTGACATGAGGCCCCTCCATATTCAAGATTACAGTGAGTGACACATCAAAAACTTTTGCTTCCCCTTCCTCTGACTCCCTCTTCTGCCTCTGTTAAGTTGCTCACCTTTCACTGGAGTGATTTTATTGGGCTCATACAGATAATCCAGGACAATCTCCCTATCTAGAATAGTAAAAGCATAATATGCTAATTAGACCTGATATCCTTCCAGAAGACCTTCCAGATGAAGCTGGGGCTGTGAGGGAAGCCTGGGTCCCAGATGCCTGCCAACGGCTAGAGGGAAGGTGCCAGAGGGAAGCCGGTGCCGGCAGCTGGGGGAAGGAAGGCCTACTCTTGCATGAATTTCGTGCACTGGGCCTCTAGTTTTAAAATAAGTAATAACCTAAATTACATCTTCAACCTCTCCTCTATCATGTAATCATGATACTGAAGATTAGGGTATGGGATCTTCTTGGAGACCATAATGCTGCTTATAAGGCATGAAGCAGTTGCCTACAGAAGCCCTGCCTCGCAGCATAAAGACACATGCTTAATCCTGGAGTAGGCTCTATGTGGGCAGTTAGGAACCCTGTTATTGCCCAACTTCTCCCATCTGAAATACACAACACACCAAAGAAAGTGGTGGCTGTAACAAATGACTATAACAAAAGGGGTGGGGAGTGCTCTTTGGAAGCTGAATATATTCTTAGATGACACCTTGATGCTGGTTGCCAATCCCTTAACTAGTCTCATTCTATATAGTAGAAGGGGGCAGAAGCAGTGTCCACAAAGGCCAAGATGAGATGTGTATTCCCCATATCACTTGGTCACTTGCACTACTGCATGCTAAATGTGTTACCTAAATGCTTTGCATGGGTTTACTGTTTTTCCTGATAATATTCCTATGATGTAAGTACTTAGCTTCATTTTACTATACAGCTGAGAAAACTGAGGCACAGAATAGCTAACATCATTTGCTCAAGTTCCCACAGCCAGGAAATGGTGAATTCAGGATTCAAACCCAGACCATCCCCTTAACTAATCCCCTGTGGTTTAGTTAATCAATTCAGAGAAGAGATTGAGGCCAAGTTAATTTCAAAGTCCTTTGCACCTTTGATCCTCTAAGGATGCTCACAGAGTACTGGTATTTTGGTAACCCAAGTCAATCCAGCTGAGTTTTCTGAAGGATTCTGTTAAATTTAGAGACTTGCTGGGTTTTATGGGGCCAATGGGGTGCAAAGTGAAGGTGCCCAATCTTTTCTAAGAGGCTGGAGGATAAGGAGACTTTCAGTCCAGATGGTTGGGATCCCCTATGGGTCAGACACCAGGAATGCTCTTTCCAGAGCAATATTTCTATCAGGGAGCCTCCTCATGAGATAGGGGATCTCTCTATTTTGTTGTGAACGCAAGTGTCACATCCTTTGAGCTTCTATTAATCCAATTTCATGAAAACCCATGACCTCTGAATGCCTAAAAAGGTGCCTAAAATCAAGACTGCAAAAGAGGACTTTTCTGGTCCTGGCGAACAGAAATCGGTGGTGGTCTTTCCTAGCCTTTGGCAAACCTGTGGGAACTGATTTTTTTTTACTAGTTTTGTCAGCCTTGGATTTATCCCTCCAGCTTCTACTTCCTTGGCTACTTCCATCTAGGTCTCATAATGCTGACAGGTGCCATCCTATTAGAGTTCCCTCCAGAGCCATCAAAATGTGAGATAGGTAGGGTATGAACAACCTTTTGTTCATTCACCTCTTCTCCACCCCTATTACCATCCTGCATGACTCAGAATTATGTCTCCTTTCTGGGTCTGTGATCTAGAGGGACGCAATAGAGACTGAGTTCCTTTGTTGCTCATTGTTTCTTCTTTGCTAGCCATTGCTGATAAGACACTTGGCCTCTAACTACCCTGGAAGGAACTAGACCACCATTATTCATACTCATGCCTCAATCACCATGGACAAGTTACTTCACCCAAATAACCATGATTGGCCCTTAAGAAGTGCTCAATTATTATTAACCACCACCAGCGTCAGTAGCAGCAGCAGCAGCAGCAGCAGCAGCAGCAGCAGCGGTAGTGGCTGCCTCATTTTCAATCAAGGAATGGAATCTTCTCTATATCCATTCAGGCTAGTCACTAGTGGATTATGTTTGCTCTTCAGGATCTTCCCAAATGTTATCTACCACCTGATTTATTGTATTCTTCAATGCAGTGTAACCTGATCGGTTAGAAACTGTTATGTCTCTTGGCCCTATAACTAGCCACCCTGACCTACACCACCCTATCTAAGCTGGCCCCAAACCTCGCTCAATTTCCCCCCAATTTTTTTTTTCTCTCACTCAAGAGTTTCATCCCAGGCCCACCTACTCTGCCCTTTGCAGTTGTCAACAGTCATGTCTGGAAGATTCCTAGTCCTTGAGGTATGACAGGAACTCCTTCCTATGACAATTCAACTCTTGGTGATGTGGTTTGGGTACCTTCACCCTCATGAGAATCCCTTATGCACTCCCTACATTGCCTTACTCTTCCTCCTACATTTTGTACTTCTACTGTCATTATAATTGTGCTTATTGTGTTTCTTCAAAGGTACTGGTGATGCTGGTGGGGAAATACGAAAGAAGCATTATCCTGATGCTGGCTGATTTTACACTTAATTGGAAATTAACCCTGGCCTCTTGATTGTCCAGGTTGTATTTAGATCCAGCAAGAAATCACATTATTTTCCCCGAAGTGAATAAGACATCACAAAATGCCTAAGGAAATGGGTCTAAAGATACTTTAAATAAATTTGAAGAGCTATGAGAAAGAAGTATTGGCAGCCAAGTAGCCAGGCTGTTCCCACTGTGACAAAGGGAAAAAGGGACTGAGCTCTGACCACAAGTGGACAGGTTATGAGAATTCAATCCAGAGTATTTGTATGATTTATATTTCTATAATTCAAGGCCTTGAGAATTGAAACAAGGCTCACAATGTAGTTGAGGGTCCTCTGGGAGCAAAGGAATGAAAGAAACATCTGTCAGGTGCCAAGCATGAAGTGGGAGAGCCTTCCCAGGAAATCTGGCATGAGTTAGGTATGGCCACCTGTCAGGCACATTGCCTGCATTTTATATATAGGGGTGGGCAAAAGTAGGTTTGCAGTTATAATGAAAATCAATAATTAAATAATAATACAAGAATAAACACTGTTTTGCATACTCACATCTGTAAACCTACTTTTGCCTGCCCCGTACATTGTCTCATTTGAGCCTCTTAACCACCTCATTTTATTCCCATTTTACAGCTAAAGAGATTGATATCCAGAAGACTATTACTGCCCAAAGTCACATAGAATGTCAGTGGTGAAAGCTAAGATAGAAATGAAGACCTGTGGGAGTTTTGAGCCTGTACAAAGATGGCATATTTTCATTACTGAAAACTCCTCTAATATGGAAGACCCCAAAACCCAGTGTTGAACTGGTGTTTGGAGAAAAATAAAACAACTTTTCATTCCCTGTAATGTGCTGTTGTAGATGGGGAAATGGTGGAACAATTATCTGTGTGGCCAGTACCTGAAGCAAAATGGGGATAGGGAAGGTGCAGGTCCATCACTAGTTTATATGGAGCCTTTGTGTGAATTAGAAAAAGCACTCCTTGCTGAAGATTCTTTATGGCCATTTGCCAGAAAATTGTAATAAGTATACAAATCTCCAATTGAAATGGCAGGAAACCAAGATGGCAGCATAGGTTAACGCCGGAGATTGCTGCCTCGAACAACCACTTCAAAAAACAACTAAAAGACAGAACGGACATCATCCAGAACAACAGGGAGGCTGGCTGAGTGGAAATGCTACAACTAGGAGGAAAGAGAATATCATACCCAGACTCAGAGGAGGCACAGTGCTGAAGTGAAATACTAAGGTTTGGAGTGCATGCGGAGCGGGCTGGAGGCGGAGGGCGCGGTTGTTGTTTTCAATAGGGAGGGAGTTTCAGACTCTGAGCTCCAGATCCGGGCGAGTCTCTAGGGACCCAGACTCAAACGGGAGAAGCGGACTGTCTGGCTTCGGTCGGAACTCGAAGGCAGCTTTCTCTCCGAGGTTTGCAGCGGTTGCTGGGAATCTGTGAGGCAGAGCCCCTAGGGATGGAACTGAGAGCAGCCATAACTGCTCGCTCCAGCCCGCACTGTAGATCTCCGGGAACCCGCCCCTCCCAAGCCCTGCGAAGAGCCATTTGCCGAATAGCCTCAGGCAAAGGCTAGATTAGCACCGCCCTAGAGATCCAGCACAGAAGCTCTCCCACTGCAGACACAGCAGAAGATGAGAGAGAGCAAGATATTGAAAACCTATTTGAAGAAATAATGACAGAAAACTTCCCCCACCTGGTGAAAGAAATAGACTTACAGGTCCAGGAGGCGCAGAGAACCCCAAACAAAAGGAATCCAAAGAGGACCACACCAAGACACATCATAATTAAAATGCCAAGAGCAAAAGACAAAGAGAGAATCTTAAAAGCAGCAAGAGAAATAAACTCAGTTACCTACAAGGGAATACCCATACGACTGTCAGCTGATTTCTCAACAGAAACTTTGCAGGCCAGAAGGGAATGGCAAGAAATATTCAAAGTGATGAATACCAAGAACCTACAACCAAGATTACTTTATCCAGCAAAGCTATCATTCAGAACTGAAGGTCAGATAAAGAGCTTCACAGATAAGGAAAAGCTAAAGGAGTTCATCACCACCAAACCAGTATTATATGAAATGCTGAAAGGTATCCTTTAAGAAGAGGAGGAAGAAAAAAAAGGTAAAGATACAAATTATGAACAACAAACATGCTTCTATCAACAAGTGAATCTAAGAATCAAGTGAATAAATAATCTGGTGATCATAATAGAATCAGGGACATAGAAAGGGAATGGACTGACTATTCTTGGGGGGGAAAGGGGTGTGGGAGATGCGGGAAGAGACTGGACAAAAATCGTGCATGTATGGATGGGGACAGTGGGTGGGGAGTGAGGGCGGAGGGTGGGGCGGGAACTGGGAGGAGGGGAGTTATGGGGGTAAAAAAGAGGAACAAATGTAATAATCTGAACAATAAAGATTTAATTAAAAAAAAAAAAGAAAGCATAGGAACGTATACAACACACTGGTCAAGGTAATAAGCATACAGCCAGATTCAGAATACCCTAATACTGCAATATGGTAATGTGTTAACTTCTTAACTCTAGGTATTATAAAGGTTAAACATTAAAAACTTTTATAATTGTTAAAGGGTGCACAGTACAAAAATATATAAATGACATCAAAAACAAGCTAAGTTGTTACCAGAGTAAAATAAACGTACATACATAAGATATTTTATGTAAGCTTCATGGTAACCACATAGTAAAAACCTACAATTGAAACACAAAAAGATAAAGAGGAGGGAAATCAAAGCATAACACTACAGAAAATCATAAATCCACAAAAATAGGCAGTAAGGGAAAAAAAGAATAATTGAACTATATAATAGCCAGAAAACAATAAGATGACATTAATAAGTCCTCACCTATAAATAATTACTTTAAATATAAAAACTGAATTCTCCAATCAAAAGGTATAGAGTGGCTGGATGGGTTAAAAAACAAGATCCAACTATATGCCGCTTATAAGAGATTCATTTCAGCTTTAATAAAACAGACTCAAAGATAAGGGATGGCAAAAAATATTCTATGCAAGTAGAAATCAAAAGAGAGCAGAGGTAGTTATACTTAGACAATATAGATTTTAACCCAAGAACTCTAACAAGAGACAAAGGTGGCCATTTTATAATGATGAGGAAGTCAATTCATCAAGAAGACATAACAGCCTGGCCAGTGTTGCTCAGTGGTTGAGTATTGACCAATGAACTGGAATGTGCCCTGACAGGGAACATTCCAGGGTTTTAGGCTTGATCCCTGGTGGGGGCATGCAGGAGGTGACCGATCGATGAATCCCTTTCATCATAGATGTCTCTCTCTCCCTCTCCCTTCCTCACTCTGAAATTAATAATGAAAAAATATATATTTAAGAAAATATATGACAATATATAAAAATATATAATCATATATATGCACTCGACATTGGAGCACCTAAATATATTAAGCAAGTCCTAACATATCTGTAAGGAGAAATAAACAGTACAATAATGGCAGGGAACTTTAATAGCCCATTTTCAACAATAGATAGATCATCCAGACAGAAAATCAAAAATAAAACATTGGCCCTTTCTGTTGTGGTTCATTTGGTTGGAGTATCGTCCTATAGACTGAAATGGTGGGTTTGATTCCTGGTTAGGGCACATAGCCAGGTTGCGGGTTCGATCTTTGGTCGAGTCATATATGGGAGGCAACCAATTGATGTTTTTCTCTCACACATCTGTGGAGGAAAGGGAGCCATCATGCATTGTTGGTGGGGTTGTAAGTTGGTGCAGCCACTATGGAAAACAGTATGGAGGTTCCTCAAAAATTAAAAATGGAACTACCATACAACCCAGCAATTCCACTTCTGGGTATTTATCTAAAGAAAACACAAATTCGAAAAGATACATGCTCTGTTATGTTTATTGAAGCATTATTACAATAACCAAAATATGGAAGCCACCTAGGTATCCATCTTTTAGATCAGGGTCTTCAAACTTTTTAAACAGGGGGCCAGTTCACTGTCCCTCAGATCGTTGGAGGGCCGGACTATAGTTTAAAATAAAAAAAACTATGAACAAATTCCTATGCACACTGCACATATCTTATTTTGAAGTAAAAAAACAAAACGGGAACAAATACAATATTTGTATTTGCATATGGCCCATGGGCCATAGTTTGAGGACCCCTGTTAGATGAATGGAATATTACTCAGCCATAAAAAGAATGAATTCTTGCCATTTGTGATGACATGGGTGGGCCTAGAGCAGCCGTGGGCAAACTATAGCCCGCGGGCCGGATCCGGCCAGTTTGAAATGAATAAAACTAAAAAAAAAAAAAAAAAAAAAAAAAAAAAAAAAAAAAAAAAAAAATGGCAGAGGCACCCCTGGATAGGACCATCTCAATTGTAGTCAAAGACTCTGGGAAGGGGCCCAGATGTGGAAAATAATCATGGAATTAACTGAGACATTAATGAGTGTGCCTCAGATACATATAAGACCTAGAAGGTCATTTACAGACCAAGGCCTGCATGATTCTAAGGGAGAAGGAGTTATGAAAGCTTAGTGGGAAGGAAAGGCTTTGAATTATAATATTACTTTATATTTTCAAAGCCCTGAAAGCTTTAGAGTACTGTCTGGTAGTTGAGAGAAAGAATTAGGCAATGGAGGAGGGAAAGTCCCTTTGCTAGGCACTTTTACCTGGATTTCTCATTTATTCCTCACAACAGCCTTTGGGGAGATAGTGTTATCTTCATTTTAGATATGAAGAACCTGAAGCTCTACAAGGGTGAATGACTTCCTTCAGATCACACAGATACTAAATGGTGGTGCTGGGGCAGCTAGGTGTGTCTAACAACAAAAATAGTGGTTTTCTCCCTTCACAGTGTAACTGTTGGGCAGTTGGGTATGTGTCCAATCCATCAGTTCAGTACTGGTGTCAATCTTTGAGAATAAAGATGCACAAATCATGCTCAAGGGCCCATGAACCTTGGCTGGGCAAAGCATAATAGCCAATACCCAGACCATGGTGATTGAGGGCAGACCTGTGTAGCCAGGGTCTCCTTGGTGATTATCAGCTTTCCCCCATTCAAACTAATGTCTTCAGTGGGAATTGGAGACCATATTTTTCTCCCTCTCCAACTCAGACTTCCAGAAAACCCTAAGGCATCTGTAGACATATACACATCTATACTGTTGTGTGTTTCCTTCCCACGTCCCGCGTGGGTCAGGGTTCAGGAACTGGAAGCAGAGCCACACACAAATGAATATGAAAAGACAAGAGATAATTTGGGAATATTGGAGGACCAGGCGGGCAAGTCCAACTCAAGCGGAAGGACTTCCTCCCGTGCTCAGGCCTCACCAAGCTTTTATTGATTCTGGGATGCACCCATAGCGTAGCCCTTAGGCAGGTGATCCCCTGCAACAGGCAGACTAGCCCATCAGCAAGGATTTACATAATAATAAATGGGGGAGTAGTTTCAGATACCACTGTCTGGACAAACAGAGGTGGCACCTAGCTCCAACCTTTGCTAGGGCTTCAAAGGCACCCAGCCTTCGGTGGGGTTCTCTGTCTAGGCTTATCAGATAGTGGCAATAAACAGTTTCCCACATCTCCCCCTTATTTTTTCCTTAAGATGGCTTTTATCTGCAGACCAGAAATAAACATATAAGAACAAGTCCCAATTTCAATGTCCAACAGTTCTGAGTCCAAGTTTCAATGTCCGACAGTTCATGTGTACATGCCAGCAATGAAATGCAGGCTCTGGATGGTGGACAAATGCAGGTCTGGTCCTCTCTGGTTTGGTCCTGGGCACCCTGCAGTGCCGCACAGCTGCTGACTGCTAGCATGGCAAGGCGTCTTCACCATCTCCATCTCTTAAACTGTCTCTCCTGTCTTTGTGGCTGGAGCAATCTGGACAGTTTCTCTCCGGTATCCCTTGTTGCAGGAATCCACATGGTCTTGGAGTTGTTTTCTGAAAATATACAAACATATTCTCGACCAAAGGTTAATAAAGGAAATTTTACTTGGGGGATCCTTTTTTATTAGCCCAAATGATTTTCATTTGGCTTAATTTGACATCATATATGTTTTTCATGGGTGTCTTGTTGTTAGCATTACAAAATAAAAAAAAAAAAATCTAGATGTAATTTAGTTACAGGATATTTTTCCTTACATGGTATTCTTCCACTATTCCCCCTTTTTTATTTAGTTAGGAGACTTTTTGGAAAATTTATAATGCAGTCTAGATTACTTTAAATGTTAATTTTTTGCACAAAAATGACTGCTTTAGGTTCATAGCATGTTAAGCAATTTTACAATGAAATGAAAATTTTGGTTAAACTTTTTGAATAATAACTTATTTCAAATTAGCCAAATTTAATTAATTTGAGAACTTGACAACTATTTTACTGTCAAATTTAATATTCTAACAATAATCTTAATTTACACTGTAAATATTAATTGAAAGGATCACTTTCCGTCCTTGAGGAGGCCCAAGCATTCTGTTGTTAGGCTAGATTTAAATTTAGAGTCTGTTAAACTAAGCCTTCGTTTTTCTGGGTACCATTTTCAGCTGGACCAAGTCTCTTCTGTTATTTGGTTCCTGATCTGGGCTGGGCATGGGAAGCAAGAAGCAGCCATTGGGACAGGAGACCTTCCTCAGAAGGGGCGAGTGTTCAAGCCTGTGCACCATTGGGGGGGGTGAGGATCTGTGCCCCACCTCTGTTGAACCCCAAGTTTTCTCCTACTGGCCCCCGGCTGTGCCTGTCTTAGGTTGCCCACCCTGTGGGGTCTTACCCGTCTTTGACTACCAACCATCTCTGGGCCAAGTAGGGTGATGAGAGGTTCAGTTCTGTCTCCTTGTTAACCTATGTCCCTCTGGCCTCCATGCCCAGCAACTGCCTTTGGATCCCCTCGCCTGCTGGCGGGGCCCTGGCATTGATCATAGGGAACCCAGGTTTCTTCTCCAGAGAGGGCCCAAGCTTACGCCATTGGGCAAGAGACAGATCCATGGTACCAGCTTTTCATGATCCCAGCTTGAACGGAGAGCTCAGACAACAGCTGTAGACAATTGGAATCCTCTTGGCAAAAAAAACCAAAATCTAGAGAGGTCAATACAGAATGCTTAAGTGCCTTCCCAGGAGGGAATAAATCCCTTCATGTCCTTAAATATTAATTGAATTATTTGTAAGTTTGTTTGGGATAAATGCACAATATACTGTTGTAAAGCATCAAAAATTATTAATGAAACTTGTAGAATAATACCATGTAAGAATATTTTTTGCTTTAGGTCATAACAATTTAATTTTAAACTGGCTGTCTCAAGGTTTGGAATAAGGAACCTAGTTTGCAAAAAAAAGCAATTTACAGAAGCAGAGGAAGCATGCTGTCCAAATTACAGTTTTGGGTAAACACATTATCTAGAGAGCTTGGGTAACCTGATTAAACTTAGGCATGTTATCTAAATTACAGTTTTGGGTCTCCAGAACACTGAGTTGACACGCTAACTGGAGCTCCCTGACCTTGGGATAGCTGTGCTGTCCTTTCAAGGTAAAGGAAAAATGTGCCTTCTAAGACCAGTATGAAACTTATAGTTTTTACCTGAATTAATTGTTACCATACTTCACTTTACCATGCCCTAGGTGGTCTCTGTGCAGTACTCTTCCTGCTGGATTACACTTGGAGAACTTTAACTTAAAAAAGAAAAATCTTTCTTTTTTACACCAAGTAACTTATAGGGTTACTTCTTGGATGTTGACTGATAGTGCCGCAAGGCCATGTATTTCAAGTCAAAGTCATTACACATTTATGGTGACTGTAGTTATTTTCAGATTTGGTATTTTAACAGCAAATCATTAGATTATCCTGTAAATATTAGTGGAAGATATTTCAAAATATTAAAATTTCTCCTTTTTATTAAATTTAAAATAATATTTTTAAACAGCATTCCCTTTCGGCTTATTTGCATATACAGAGGGATCATGGGAAGCCTTCAGTAACTTTTTAGAATAATTTTACTTTACTAGGATTCAATTGCTTACAAAGATTAGTAAATTCAGTAGTTTTATGTCTGATACAGGAGGTGCAAATGCTGCCCCACCTCCAGCCTAATTTAAAATACAGCGGTGTGGTGCTTTTGTTAGTTTAAATAAAGACATTGCTACTAATAAATCAATTTTTTCTTTTATTTGGCAGAAATTCCTTATGCAACCAAGCATATTATATTTTGAAATACTGCACTCAGGAAAAACTTCCAAATACATACCTAATTAAAAAATTTTCAACACTTAAAAACAGTTCTTAACATAATAGGATCTAGTCTTGACCATGGAATCAATTACTCTTAATTTGTTTATGATATATGCATAACTGTGGTTCTATTGTCGGCCCTTATAAAACCAACTGCTTAAAACATTGGTCTATAATACCACTGAAATTATATTAAGACCATGATTGCTAATTTATTAAGCATTAAAAAATATCTTCTTAAAAGTAGTATTAAATAAATCCACAAGGCAAGCACACTTTCTGCCCCATCGGCATTTCTGTAGAAAAACTCCGCCTTAAAACTCCACCCCTGAAATTCCATCCTGCCTCAGTGAGCAGACATTCCTTTTGTGATTGGCTAAATCAGAGGGCGGGGCCTTTGCTGTTTCAAGATGGCGGCCCCCAGGGGCACGGTAAGCCATGCGGCCAACATGGCGGCTGCCAAGTCAGGCAGCTCAAAGGGGCGGCTGTCTACACTGTTCTTTGACAGAGCAAACCAAAACCCCTAAAAGATAGATGGCCAACATTATATTGTAGACAAGCAGAAATCCCATTAGCTGTTTATACCTTTTATAATTATCTTAAAGAATATCAATCAAATTTAAACTGGTTTTTGCATTAAAAATTTCAGTTGAGATCACAAAATTAATCCTCTTTTTTAAATCAGACCAAGAAGTAACATATTTTGAATTCCTGATTATTTAAGAGAAAACACATTTTATTTTTTCAAAAACAAGTTATACATTAGATATTTAATTAATTTCTCCTGATTCAATTTGCACTTTAAACTTTCAGAGCGTTAAATCTTAGTTAGCAAATTAAAAACTTAGCATTTTTCAAATCAATACTTTTACATTTAAGGATAAATTTCAAATAAAACAGAAGGCATTTTCAATTAATAGATTAACTTCTATCATCTAGACTTCATACTAGGCATGCTCAGATCAACATTTCAGTATTATAAATCTCAATACTTTTAGATGATTTGAACTTAAAAGTCTTAAGTTTCCAGCCAATAACCCTGGCATAGCTGCTTAATTTCAAATGGTCACAATTTTCCTGCAGGGGAAGTCAAGAAGCAAACCCATAGCTATTCACATGTAAACTTGACTATCAACTTCCTGGTGGTACTTGCCTCAGGGCGGGAAATTTCAAAAGAGCTACTTTAAATCACCTTGGGAAACCTGTCTGCATTTCTTTCTCAGGTTCATCTTTGCCATTTTTAAGGCCAAAACAGTCTCGGGTTTTTATTCTGTACACAGCAAAAGGTCAAGTTCAGCTCAAAACTATGCGCACTCGTTTTTAAACTGGCCTTTTCCCTTTACATCTGCACAGAAATCCCGGATGCATTTATGAAATAGTAAAAGCTATTCAACTACAAGAAGGACTTTAATTTTAGAATAATTGGGGAGGGGGCGTTCATACTGGATCGCCACGTGCTCCTTCTTCCCTTCCACCACATCCTGCTTTGGGGGAAGTTTCAGCAAATGACTCAGATGGTGTATTTTTCCCAAAGGCATGCTTAATAGAAAAAGACATTTTAAATTTTTTCCTATTTCGCTTTCTTTTTTGTAATTTATTTTTTATTTTTATTCTTTTTTTTTTATTGCTTAAAGTATTACAAAGGGTATTATATATGTGTCTTTTTTTTTTCCCCCGCCCTTGACTATCCCCTGGCCTCCCTACCACCCAGCGTCACATGTCCATTGGTTATGCATATATGCATGCATACAAGTCCTTCAGTTGATCTCTTATACCCCTCCCTCCTGCCCCCCAACCTTCCCCGGCCTTCCTGCTGTATTTTGACAATCTGTTCAAGGCAGCTCTGTCTCTGTATATATTACTGTTCAAAAGTTTATAATGGTCTCTATTATCCATGAATGAGTGAGATCATGTGGTATTTTTCCTTCATTGACTGGCTTATTTCACTTAGCATAATGCTCCCCAGTTCCATCCATGCCATTGCAAATGGTAAGAGCTCCTTCTTTTTTACAGCAGCATAGTATTCCATTGTGTAGATGTACCACAGTTTTCTAATCCATTCATCTACTGATGGGCACTCAGGCTGTTTCCAGATTTTAGCTATGGTGAGTTGTGCTGCTATGAACATAGTGGTGCATACATCCTTTCTGATTGGTGTTTCTGGTTTCCTGGGATATATTCCTAGAAGTGGGATCACAGGGTCAATTGGGAGTTCCATTTTCAGTTTTTTGAGGAAATTCCATACTGTCTTCCATAGAGGCTGCACCAGTCTGCATTCCCACAAGAAGTGCACGAGTGTTCCTTTTTCTCCACATCCTCTCCAGCACTTGTCGTTTGTTGATTTGTTGATGATAGCCAGTCTAACAAGTGTCAGATGGTGCCTCATTGTTGTTTTGATTTGCATCTCTCAGATGATTAGTGACTTTGAGCATGTTTTCAAATGTGTCTTGGCTTTTTGAATGTCCTCTTTTGAAAGGTGTCTATTTAGGTCCTTTGCCCATTTTTTTGATTGGATTGTTTATCTTCCTTTTCTTAAGTTGTATGAGTTCCCTATAAATTTTGGAGATTAGGCCCTTATCAGATATGACATTGGCAAATATGTTTTCCCACACAGTGGGTTTTATTGTTGTTTTGTTGATGGTTTCTTTTGCTGTGCAGAAGCTTTTTACTTTGAAGTAGTCCCATTTGTTCATTTTCTCTTTAGTTTCAAGTGCCCTAGGAGCTGTATCAGTGAAGAAATTGCTTCGGCATATGTCTGAGATTTTGTTGCCTTTGGATTCTTCTAGAATTTTTATGGTTCCTGTCGTACATTTAAGTCCTTTATCCATTTTGAGTTTATTTTTGTGTATGGTGTGAGTTGGTGGTCTAGTTTCATTTTCTTGCATATATCTGTCCAATTTTCCCAACACCATTTATTGAAGAGACTATCCTGGCTCCATTGTATGTTCTTGCCTCCTTTATCAAATATTAATTGAGCATATTGGTTCGGGCTGATTTCTGGGCTCTCTATTCTATTCCATTGATCTCTATGTCTGTTCTTGTGCCAGTACCAGGCAGTTTTGAGAAGAGTGGATTTGTAATACAGCTTGATATCTGGTATTGAGATCCCACCTACTTTGTTCGTTCGCAGGATTGCTGCAGCTATTCGGGGTCCTTTTTTATTCCAGATGAATTTTTGGAGAGTTCGTTCTAGGTCTATGAAGTATGCCGTTGGTAATAATGGGAAGTGCGTTGAATTTATAGATTGCTTTGGGTAGTATGGATATTTTAATGATGTTGCTCCTACCAATCCATGAACACGGTATGTTCTTCCATCTGTTTATGTCTTCCTCTATCTCTTTTTTCAACATCCTGTAGTTTTCTGAGTAGAGGTCTTTTACCTCTTTAGTTAAGTTTATTCCTAGGTAGCTTAACTTTTTTGGTGCGATGGTAAATGGGATTTTTTTTGTAATCTCTATTCCTGAAAGTTCACTATTGGTGTATAGAAATGGCACAGATTTCTTGGGGTTAATTTTGTATCCTGCTACATTGCCAAATTCATGTATTAAGTCTAGTAGTTTTTTGATGTAGTCTCTAGGGTTTTGTATGTATAATATCATGTCGTCTGCAAATAAGGACAGTTTTACTTCCTCTTTTCCAATTTGGATGCCTTTTATTTCTTCTTCTTGCTGAATTGCAATGGCTAACACATCCAGTACTATGTTGAACAGGAGTGGTGAGAGCGGGCATCCCTGTCTTGTTCCTGTTCTAAGGGGAAATGGTGTTAGTTTTTGTCCATTGAGTATGATGTTGGCTGTGGGTTTGTCATATATGGCTTTTATTATGTTAAGGTATGATCCTTCTACTCCCACCTTGCTGAGATTTTTTATCAAAAATGGGTGTTGGATTTTGTCAAATGCTTTTTCTGCATCAATTGATATGACCATGTGGTTTTTTTCTTTCAATTTGTTTATGTGATGTATCATGATTATTGATTTGCGGATATTGTATCATCCTTGCATCCCTGGGATAAATCCTATTTGGTTATGGTGTATGATCTTTCTGATGTACTGCTGGATCCCATTTGCTATGATTTTGTTGAGGATTGTGGCATCTATGTTCATGAGGGACATTGCCCTGTAATTCTCTTCCATTGTGTTGTCTTTACCTGGTTTTGGTATTAGAGTGATGCTGGCTTCATAGAATGAGCTTGGAAGTGTTCCTTCCTCCTGAATTTTTTGTAGTAGTCTGAGGAGGATAAGTTTTAGGTCTTCCTTGAATGTTTGGTAAAATTCCCCTGTGAAGCCGTCTGGTCCTGGGCTTTTGTTTGCTGGAAGCTTTTTGATGACTGCTTCAATTTCTTCCATAGTTATTGGCCTATTGAGATTTTTAGATTCTTCCTGATTGAGTTTTGGAATGCTGTATTTTTCTAGGAATTTGTCCATTTTCTCCAGGTTGTCTATTTTGTTGGAGTAGAGCTGTCCATAGTATTTTTTAACATTCATTTGTATTTCTGTGGGGTCTGTTGTTATTTCGCCCCTATCGTTTCTGATTTTGTTTATTTGGGTCCTTTCTCTTTGCTTCTTGGTGATCCTGGCTAGAGGTTTGTCAATCTTGTTTATCCTTTCAAAGAACCAGCTCTTGGTTTCATTATTTTTCTGTATTATTGTTTTGGTCTCTATGTCATTTATTTCTGCTCTAATCTTTATCATCTCGTTCCTTCTGCTCACTCTGGGGTTTTCTTGTTGCTCTCTTTCTAATTCTTTGAATTGTAGAGTTAGATGATTTACTACCATTTTTTCTTGTTTTTTGAGATCGGCCTGTAGAGCTATAAACTTCCCTCTCAGCACTGCTTTCATTGCGTCCCATAGGTTTTGGATTGTTGCGTTTTCATTGTCATTAGGTTCCCGGATGTTTTTAATTTCTTCTTTGATCTCATTGGTAATTAAATCAATATTTAATAACATGCTATTCAGCTTCCAAATGTTTGAGTATTTTGGGTTGTTTTTATTGTAGCTTATTTCTAATATTATGCCATCGTGGTCTGAGAAGATGCTTGGTATGATTTCAATCTTCTTGAATTTGGGGAGACTTTGTTTGTGACCCAATATGTGGTCTATTTTTGAATCTGTCCTATGAGCACTTGAGTAGAATGTATATTCCGTGGCTGTGGGGTGAAGTGTTCTGAAGATGTCTATTAAGTCCATCTGATCTAGTGAGTCATTTAGGATTGCTGTATCTTTGCTGATTGTTTGTCTAGAGGACTTATCCAGTGCTGTCAGTGGTGTATTAAAGTCCCCTACTATGATTGTATTGTTGTCGATCTCTCCTTTGATATCTTCCAGGAGTTTTTTTTATGAAATCGGGTGCTCCTGCATTGGGTGCATATATGTTTACCAGGGTTATATCTTCTTGTTGTATTGATCCCTTTAGTATTATGAAGTGGCCTTCCGTATCTCTTGTTATGGCCTTCACTTTGAGGTCTATTTTGTCCGATATAAGTATTGCTACCCCAGCTTTCTTTTCCTTTCCATTTGCCTGAATGATATTTTTCCATCCCTTCACTTTCAGTCTGTCTGAGTCCCTCCTAATGAGGTGGATCTCTTGTAGACAGCAACTGTATGGGTTATGATTTTTTATCCATTCATCCACTTGATGTCTTTTGGTTGGAGCATTTAGCCCGTTTACATTTAAAGTTATTATTGAAAGGTACTTGTTTGTAGCCATTTCTTTTTTTGTGTGGCTGTTTTCTTTCTGAGCTTTTTATTTCTTCTTTTTACACCAGTCCCTTTTGCATTTCTTGCATTGCTGGCTTGGTGGTGATAAATTCCCTTAGCCTTTTTTTGTCTGTGAAGCTTCTTATTTCCCCTTCAAGTTTGAATGATAGCCTTGCTGGATAGAGTATTCTTGGATTCAGTCCTTTTCTTTGCATCACGTTGTAAATTTCCGTCCATTCTTTTCTGGCCTGATGTGTTTCTGTTGAGAAATCATTTGATAATCTAATGGGAGATCCCTTGTATGTAACTTTCCGTCTCTCTCTTGCAGCCTTTAAGATTCTCTCTTTGTCCTGAACATTTGCCATGGTAATTATGATGTGTCTTTATGTGGGTCTGTTCGGGTTCACCTTGCTTTGAACTCTCTGGCCTTGTGTGAATTTTTTCTTCACCACCTCAGGGAAGTTTTCTGATATCATTTCTTCGAATATTTTTTCTAATCCTTGTTCCTCTTTCTGTTGTTCTGGCACCCCTATTATTCCTATGTTGTTTCGTTTCATGTTGTCCCAAAGCTCCCTTAGACTCTCCTCCTGTCTTTTAATTTTTTTCTACAATGGAAGTACAGTTTGGGTGTGTTTTGCTTACTTGTCTTCTAATTCACTAATTCCGTCTTCCGCTTCTCCTAGTCTACTGTTGATACTTTCAATGGTGTTTTTTATTGCAGCTATATCGCTCTTCATTTCTTCTTGGGTCTTACTTAAGTTGTTGATTTTTTTATCTGTTTCTTCTAGCTTCTTGACTATGTTATTGATTTTTTCATCTGTTTCTTCTTGCTTCTTGCATAAGTTGTCGATTTTTTCCTCGATCCAGTTTATGCACTCTAGGACCCTTATTCTGAATTCTTTTTCTGTCATGTTGCATGCCTCTGTATCACTTAGCTGGTTTTCTGGCGAGTCCTCCTTTTCTTTCCTTTGGGGATTTCTTTGTCTACCCATGTTTGATCTCACTGACGTGTATAGATATTGAGTCATTCAGTGGCTGCTCCCTAGGTGGAAGTGGCTCCTCGGGCTGTGGTTGCTCCTTGGCCGGTTGTGGTAGCAGCTGCTCCTCTGTTGGTAGCAGGTCTTCTGATGGGTGCTGTTCACAGCTGTTGTGGCTCTTCTGGCTGGTGGAGGGAGGCTTCACACACAGCAGCTCTTCCTCAGACAGAGCATGTGGTGATCAGGAGGCCGCTGTTGCGTGGATCTGCTTTCTGTGGGGAGAAGCAGGGCTCCTCTGAGTTCACGTATTTGCGGTGCTTGAGAGCCGTTGTTGCCGGGTTAGTATCTGGTCTCTGGATGCCGGTAACAGCCACTCAAGATGGCATGGTCTCCGTGGCTGAGCCAGCGCATCTGGAGAGGTTTCAGCCTCAGCCTCTAACTGTTCCCTTTTTCTAGGAGTTCTCTGTCTTTCCTGGCTGCAGACTGTCTCTCAGCTGAATCTCCTCTGCTTATTCGGGCTGTATGTTACACGTTTCAGCTTCTCGCCCTTATCTGCTCCGGGACAAGGCACCGACATGTCCGTCTAAACCTCCTGCATTTTCTTCCTCCCCTATTTCGCTTTCTAAAGCAATGGCTAGCACCCAAGGTTATCTTAGCCAAAGTTCGGTTGTCATAAGATGTTCTCCGGTAATTTTTAAATAAAACATTAAGTAATCTCATTGTGGGAGAGCTTATAGCTCTGCTCTCTCTTGCCACCTTTGAATCTCTCCACACCAGAGGTGGATTCGGTAGCGGGATTTCATTTCTTATTACAGATTTTAGATTCCAAATACAAATTAAGATTTTAATTTGAACAAGAAACCATACTGAGGTGACCATGGCACTCTTTTTTCAGCCTGATTTAAAGGAGTACCTTTTAATATTCCAATTTCTTTATAATTTGGCGTTTTTGCACAGGTGATTCTATTAATGGCACATGAAACATATCAGGATTAGGACATGGAGGTGGAGGGAGCCATGAAGGCCATTCCTCCCAGTTTTTCTTTTCTTTCTGCTCCTCTTAAGGAGCGGAGGGTGCAAGGGGAAGGAGATCCATCCTCCTTGACCTCTCCTAAAGCCTCTAGGAAATGAAATGCCGTGTTCCACAAGGGGAAACAATTTTTGGCAAGTTCTGATTAACTTTTTTGGCAAACTTTTAAGATATAATGTACCTTTTTCAAGAAACCAAGGGTTATGTTCTATAATAACATGCAAAAACTATAAGATATTACCTTCTAAAATTTTAACTCCTTAAGCATGCAAATCAAAAGTCTATAATAAAGTTTCTTACTTTTTAAAAAGCCGAATCTACTTTTTTAAAGCCAAATCCTGCCCCATTAGTCTGGCGAAAGAAAACGTTCCCAGCCTACTTACAGCTCTCAACTTCTGAAGTTGATCCTGGGCATTGCGTGCAGTGAATTTCCCCCACCTTTTATCGGTGAATTTTTCCACACCTTTTCTTAGTGAGTTTTCCACACCTTTTTCGGTGAAACTTCCTTTTTTTGCTCTAGCGAAACCTTTACTTCCAGTTTTCCCGTCAGGCGCCAGATGTTGTGCTTTTCCTTCCCACGTCCCGCGTGGGTCAGGGTTCAGGAACTGGAAGCAGAGCCACACACAAATGAATATGAAAAGACAAGAGATAATTTGGGAATATTGGGGGACCAGGCGGGTAAGTCCAACTCAAGCGGAAGGACTTCCTCCCGTGCTCAGGCCTCACCAAGCTTTTATTGATTCTGGGATGCACCCATAGCGTAGCCCTTAGGCAGGTGATCCCCTGCAACAGGCAGACTAGCCCATCAGCAAGGATTTACATAATAATAAATGGGGGAGTAGTTTCAGATACCACTGTCTGGACAAACAGAGGTGGCACCTAGCTCCAACCTTTGCTAGGGCTTCAAAGGCACCCAGCCTTCGGTGGGGTTCTCTGTCTACGCTTATCAGATAGTGGCAATAAACAGTTTCCCACACTATATATCTTTGGTTGTGGGTTAGGAAGGGGCATCCATGGAGCCACCTCTTTGCTCTTGCTTACTTGGTACCAATGTGCAAGAATCTGGAACCCATATGTACCTGAGCCAGACAGTGCTGTGGTTCTGAGCCCAGCTTCCTTAACCTATGGTCAAGATATCAGTCCTCCAGATAACTGCCTCCATTCTTGCTATCATCTCAGCAGCCATCTCCAGATATAAAGGTAGAAGGGGAGGTCAGAGAGAGCTGACCTAGCAACATTTTGCTGCAGTGAGGGAGCAAGGGTGGGTGGACACAGGAATTCACCACAACACATGGACACAATATACTTTCTCTATCAGCCCTCCCAAGCTTTGTAGGTTGGGTCTTAAAGTCAGTCAATAGCCTTGGCCTTTCTCCAGATTCATGAAAAAAGCTGATTTCCTTCTAGGAGAGTCTTCCTCCTAAGGTAGTTCCTTTGTTTTCTTCTACAGGTCTGAGAATGGAAGAATTAAGAGATTTTGAAGAGATAGAAAGGACTCTACATTTACTTAAGAAATATTTGGCTGGAGCAGGGAGTCTGTGTGGTTTGGAGGTTGACTAGGTTTGGGAAGTGGATTAGTGTTTTTGGGAGAAGAGATGGCGCCTGGGGCATGAGCCTACCCCAAAGAAAAGGGTATGTAAATAGTTCACAGTTTCTTCTTTGCCTCAAAAAGTGACATTTATTCAAAGGGGAAAAAAAAGAAAAAAATTGACAAGATGTCCATCCTTTGGCTCTCTTCCCTCCCCCCTCCTGCTCCTCCTCAGCCTGCCATATCAATCCCCAGAGGTAAAGTAAGGGAGGTTGGGGGTAAGGGGAACAGATCAACCAAAGGACTTGTATGCATGCATATAAGCCAAACCAATGGACACGGACAGCAGGGGGATGAGAGCATGAGTGGGAGGGGTGGAGGTTGGGGGTTAATGGGGGGATGAGGACACATTTGTAATACCTTAACCAATAAAGAAATTAAAAGAAGAAATATATGGCATTGATTGTGTCAGGCACCATGCTCAGTGCTTTACAAATATGAATGCATTTAATCCTTACAACAACTCTATGAGGTAGATATTATTATTACCAGTTTAGAGATTAAGAAACTGAGGTACAGAGAGATTAAGTGGTTTTCCCACTGACATATAGCTATGAAATGGTGTAGCCAGTATTCAAAACCAAGTCCCCAATTCTGAGGTTTTTAACTACTATATTATATTGAACACATGATGCAGTAGCAAAGAATATGGACTTTGGGAATCAGGAAGACTCTGGATTTCAATGCCTGCTTTTACACTTGACCACTATCTTACACCCTGACATATAACTTCCCTTATCTAAACCTTAGTCTCCTCATCTATAATATGAAGGTGATGGCACATGCATCTCAGTGTTATAATGAAGAATCCAATGCAAAGTGCCTAGTCTGGAGTAGGTGTTAAAAGTTGGTTCCCATTTTCATTTTCCTAAAGCTTAGCACTAAATTATGATTTTGTATCCAGACTCACTAGCCAAGTCAACTTGGTCTGTACTTGTGCTAAGCAAGCACTGACTGGCACTATGGATGGCATTCACTCCTACTGAAGTGCCAGGTTTCCACCAGAGGAGCTGATGCAGCTAACATTTCTGAAGATGGAGTTCTTCTACTACTAATTAGTCATATGGTTCTGTCTCTGCCCAGACATTAGGATGACATGGCCAGTGGGAGAGATTGATAATTTCAGGAAATGAAGGCATTGTTCCTAAACTAGAAGTCTCATTCACTTCCCTCCATGTACCCCACAATCTGTCACCAGTATCCTTTGTTAATGGGTGAGCCAGTGGGCTTAGTTGGAAATGCCTGCTTACCTAAAAATCTTGTTGACCAATTCACCATCCAACTGAGTGTAGTGAACCATCCAAAAGCTGGACTCAGACAGCGGTTCAAATTCTTCCTCTTAAATTCATTCACAATCAAGAAGGCAAGTTGCTTCTCTTCTCTGAGTCTTAGTTTTTTCACTTGTATAATGGAAATCAATGAGTGCTCATCTTCAATAGTTGCTGTGAGGATTCAATGAGATAATGAAGGTGAAGTATCTGACACAGAAATGTTAAATAAAATGAAGCTATTAATTCTGGCATAATCTGCGCAATAAAACAACAAAACTCAAGAGTTCCTCTGAAACAAATCTATCTATATCTATCTATCTATCTATCTATCTATCTATCTATCTATCTATATCTATCTATATCTATCTATATCTATCTATCTATCTATCTATCTATCTATCTATCTATCTATCTATGGCTAATATGTAAAATGTCCCCTCAAGAGTTCGACTGGGCCCTAGCTGGTTTGGCTCAGTGGATAGAGTGTCAGCCTGTGGACTGAAGGGTCCCAGGTTCGATTCCGGTCAAGGGCACATGCCCGGGCTTGATCCCCATTAGGGGGCGTGTAGGAGGCAGCCAATCAATGGTGTTTCTCTCTCTCTACCTTCTCTGAAATCAATAAAAAGTATATATATTAAAAAAATGTGCATTTTCTCCATCTGCTTACAAATGCTTCAAAAACATTTTTTAAAAAAGAGTTCGACTGGGAGATCGGGAGTTCAATCGCTTGCTATGACGTGTGTTGACCACCAGGAGGCAGCACAGAACAAAGGGAGGCCCCAGCTGGCAGCCAGAAGGAAAGTCCAGGCCTGCAGCTGGAAGGCCCCGATTGGCCCTGATTGCTGGCCAGGACTAGGGACTCTACCCATGCATGAATTTTGTACACTGGGCCTCTAATATAGAATAATATTGAATATAAATTGTAATTGAAAAATTAGTAAAAGATCATTTTTTTAAAAGAGTTCCCAATTGCCAACAAAATTGGTTTGTAAAGGTTCTTCATGACCTACTCACACAAGGTCTTTATTAAAAGGGACATAGAAGATTCTGCCATGTAGACCTTGTCTCATCTTCTTCCTGTCTCCTCTCACCTCACCCACAGCCATGCATTTTATATCCTATAAAATCTGATTACATGGATGTTCTTCTTATATTTGAAAAAGTCCTATAGGAAATAACATTCACAAATTTCAGATGCATGGGCAGGATTAGGGATACCAACAAGAATGGTAAAGCACTCAGGGTCTAGTAAGCCATTATACCCTTGGTCTGGAGGGCTAACACAATGGAACAGTATTACCAGAGCCTAGTGAGAGCTAGAGCTGTGGAGAAGTTCCTAGTAAGAGCTATAATCAGGGAAGACTCCAGTCAGTGCCAGAAATGAGACCCAGAGCAAGGAAGGAGTAGGGATAAAATTCCAAGACCTTCTTCTCCTCCCACTCTTGATCTGTCAGTGCCTCCAATTAGCCAAACCCTGCCATAATCCAACAGACAAGTTGATACATTCCACAGGGTCAGCCTCATGGGAAACAGAAGAGGAAAGAGGAGGGCAGATAATTATTCTGGAGGTATACTAGAGAATAACTAGAGATAATTATTCTGGAGGTATACTAGAGGATAACTAGAGAATAAGGAACAAGCTCAACTTTACTACCTTCATGCCTTTCACATTTGGTTCTCTAAAACTGTAATGACCTTCTGTGAACATACTCATCTTAAGACTTGCTCAAATATCACCTCCATAAGAAAGCTTTCTCTGTTTCATTATAGCCACTCATTCTCCAGTCATACTTACTCAAACACTAATAATTCTATGTTGTAAGTATGTGTATTTTTGCCTGGATTACTGAAGAGTCAAATAACTTATCAGGATCAGGGGACTAGTTTTATTCAACTGTGCAGTCCAAGCTCTTAGTATGGGATCTGGCTCAGGTGTGCTGCAATAATGTGGGTTAAACTGAACTTATCATCTCCACCCTAAAAGCTTTATTATGGGAGGGTGTTTTTAAGAAATTCAGCTACCAAGTTAATTTTCATTAACAACCTGTCACCCCTGTCGCTGGGAGCAGTCTTTCCTAACTCACTAGATTCTGTGGAACAAGTAACTTTCCTTAGGGTTAGCTTCATTTGGAGGCCTCACAGAAACTATCTCTTTACATTTACCAATGTTTTATAACCAATTTTCTCTAAAGATAAAATTCCCAATACCCACAATTTGACAAATTATAGGAAAAGCAAAGTGCTCTGAAACAGATAGTTACATTTTCTATCAATCCCTGAATGTTGCTTTAGGCTTCACCTAGATTTCTTATCACAGACTAGGGAGCCAAATAAGGGCAACTATTGCAGCAGGCAGTCTTGACAGAACAACATCAGATTAAGTAGGTTTCTTCAGATGGAGGCAGTACTCTTCAGGTGGCCTCAACCATTCCATTCAAAGATAATGACTGGCTGGTGTGGAATAGAATTAAAGAAGAAGGAAAAAAAAGGAAAGGATATTTCCCATGAGCTGCTTTTCATCTGCTGTCAATATGAGTAAAGAGTGATTAAGTGCTCTTAGACCAAGCCAATGTCAAAGGTTGAATGTTTTAACCCAGAATATTTCTTTAGCTCAATTTAACTTAATTCCCCTTCTGCCCAGTGCCTTCAACACTTTCTGAGTCTCTGAAACAGCTTCCATGAAGACAAGTGTCAAAGAATGCTGAGAATTTAGGCTCTAGCTCTGCCACTCACTTGCTGTGGAATGTAGTCTCTGTCTCTTGACTTGTTTCTTTATTTTCAATATTGGCAATTCTGAAATTCACCTCTTAAAGTGCATTGGAGAAAATAAGAAGAAATCAATAAATTTGCCAATCAAGAAGGAAGACAATGTGGTATTTGAGTTGGGTTAGATGTGCTAGGCATGGAGATGAGGAAGGGCATGAAAGATTGAAGAACTAGCAAGCTCCCTGATGCAGATGCAGCTGATGTGTAGGGTGCATGGATGTGAGTGACAGGAGATGACCACTTGAATGGAAGCTTTAGGAATGTCTGTGAAGAGATTTCAATGCTTGTAAGGTATTGAGACTTAAGAACCAGGGAGATGGCATGGTTAGTGGAGAAACTGCTCTCAAATGTTTTGGTTTCAGGACCAATTTATACTCTTAGAAATTACTGAGGACCTCAGAGAGCCTTTGCTTTTGTAGTTGATATATACTGATGTTTACCATATTGCAAATTTGGATTTTTTAAAGTTTTGATTAATTCATCTAAAATAACAATAATAAACTAATTACTTATTAAAATAAATAACATCTTTTAATGGAATATATAATATTTTTCAAAAACAAAACATAGAGAGAAGAATTATATCATTTTAGTATTTTGCAAAATTTTTTATTGTCTGATTTAGTAGAAGATAGCTAGATTCTTATGGCCATTTCCACACACAATCTATTATGTTGTTTTGTTTGAAGAAAATACAGAAAATCTGGCCTCACTCAAGTACATGCATAGTCTTCTTTGAGACTACACCAAAATGCAACACATGTAGTTTTTTTTAAAGTTAGCTGCAATGTGGAACCAGAAACCATATCAATGTACTTTGCATATTCTATTACATTAAAATCATTGGTCTATCTTGCACTATGAATGCTCCATTTACTCACGCATGATTTTGTAGCATCATGGATTTGTTATTTGGAAAATATTAGTGCACTTAGTCATGCAAGTCTGCATGTACATTTTATTACACAATACTTTAAAATCATGTGTTAATATTACCATTGATTGGAAACTGTCAACCTCATCTTGGCAGAAGTAAATTTTATAAATTATAAAGTTATAAATTTTATAATTTAAAACAAATATTGTCAGTTGTTGTTCTTGAAGTGGCAGGCTCACACTATTCATTTTCAAGAAAATATCTGCCAAATACCCAAGTCTGAATAACCACAGTTTGTCAGTTGCTCTGTCAATTAAGATGGTGTTCCATGAAAAAAGCAGTTAGTTTAGCCCACAACTCATAAGTGCTTTTCCTTGAGAAAACTATCATACTTTGTTGTGCAGCAGAGGCATTTTATGAGTACTTTCAATTTTGTCACATAGAATATTGTAAAGATATATACTCTGGAATTGAGATTTGAAAAAAAATTAACAATTTTTACTTCTTAATAAAGGACACTTTAAAAGCAAACTGACATTTATTTTTATGAGATTTAGTGGTGGTGAAGAATCCAATGACTAGTAGCACCGTTTGGTTTCATCACCTTGATTCATGCTGAGCTGCCATCCATGCAAATATTCACACAGTGGCAAAGGTAAATGATTTTAATACTAAAATACTAACATCTTAGTATTGTTATGAAAACAGTTTTGACCTCATAGACACCCTGAAAGTATCTCAGGGATCTCCAGAAGACCACAGGCCATTCTTTGAGAACTGCTGGTATAGAGATGGTTTGAAGGCAGAGATAACTAGAAATAAAACGATGAGTTAAAAGATGGTCACAGATAATACAAGCAAGAAATGATGAAGACTTAAACTAAGGTCATCACAATGTGAATGTTGTGGCAGGTATTGATTCAAAAAATTTAAATATTCAATCAATAACACCTTGGTCTTTCTGTTGTATTCTCAGTAACTCTCTCTAAACTGACCACTTCTCTGCAGGCCTATAAACACACTCAAATCTCTTCCATCTTAAATAAAAATTCTTCCTCAACCATTATGTCCTTCTCATTCTCCTCCATCTCTACTCCTCTTTAGTTCCTGCCCTATTGTTCTTCTGTACATAGCCATGACTTTTGAGAAAGCTAGTTATACTCAAAGTCTCAAATTCCTCACATTCCTTTCACACCTCAAGCCACTACAATCTGGCTTTCCTTCCCACCAATTGACAAAAATTGCTCTTGCCAAGGTCACCAAGCACCTCAGTGATATTAAATCTAACAACACTTTTCAGTGCTGATTTTATTTGTCCTCTTTGCTACATTTGATACCAGTGTCCACTCCTTCCTCTTTTAAATTCTGCCCAAGACAATATCTTAGTTTTTCTCCTGCATCTGGGCTACCTTTTCTTAGTCTCCTCTGTTGGTTCCTATTGGACTTTTCTCAGAGCTCAGTCCTGGGCCCTATCCATCTATTTTATAAGCATTCTTCCCAGTGGCCTCATAGAACCTGATGGACTTAAAAATTATATATTTTTTTTGCCAACAATTGTGAAGGCTGTCTCTTCAGGCTATACATATCTTCTGATCTCCAGATTTACTAATCCAACTACCCACTTAACATCTCCATCTTAATGTCTCCCTGTCATTTCAAACTTAAAATGTTCAAAACTGAGTTTTTGATTGATTATTCTCTCTTCGTTCAAGTCTGCTTTTCTTTCATCTTCCTTTTATTAGTAAATAGTAGCTTCATCTACCCAATTGCTCATATCAAAAGACCTGGACATCATCTACATGGCTCCTTTTCTCTCATTTACCATCTCGTACATCAGTAGTCCAGACAATTCTACATGCAAAATGTATCTCAAAAGTTTACACTCTATCCCTCCCTGTAGTCATCACTTAAGTATAAGCCATCATCATCTCTCACCTGGAATACTTTAATAGCCTACTAACTAGGTGTCCTCATTTTCCCTCATTCTATAATAAATGCACCACATGGCAGTCAGAGCGATCATTTAAAAATGTAAATCACAATACACAATAACAGATATCAAACTATACAACAAGGCCATTGTAATGAAAACAGCCTGATACTGGCATAAGAACAGTCATATAGATCAAAGGGACAGAACAGAGAGCCCAGAAATCAATCCGGGTCTCTATGGTCAATTAATATTTGACAAAGGAGGCAAGAGCATGCAATGGAGTAAAGACAGTCTCTTTGATAAATGGTGCTGGGAAAACTAGACAGGTACATGCAAAAAAAATAAAATAAAATAAAGAAACTAGGCCACCAACTTACACCATACACAAGAATAAACTCAAAATGGATAAGAAACTTAAATGTAAGTTATGAAACCATAAAAATCCTAGAAATAAATATAGGCTGTAAAATCTCAGCTATTTCTTGGAGCAATATTTTTGCCAATAAATCTCCTAGGGATGGGAATCTCAGGACAAGATAAACTAATGGGACTACATTAAGCTAAAAAACTCCTACACAGCAAAAGAAACCATCAATGAAATGAAAGGAGAACCCACTGTGTGGGAGAACATAATAGCCAATGATACATCCTATAAGGTGTTAATTTCCAAAATATATAAAGAACTTATACAACTCAACACCAGAAAGACAAACAATCCAATTACAAAATGGGCAAAGGTCCCTACCTGGTTTGCCTCAGTGGATAGAGTGTTGGCCTGTGAACTGAAGGGTCCCAGTTTCGATTCCAGTCAAGGGCAAATGCCTGGGTTGCTGGCTTGATCCTCAGTGGGGGGCGTGCAGGAGGCAGCCAATCAATGATTCTCTCATCATTGATGCTTCTATCTCTCTCTCCCTCTTTCTTCCTCTTTGAAATCAATAAAAATATATATTTTTTAAATGGGCAAAGGACCTAAATAGACACTTCTCCAAAGCAGACATACAGATGGCCAATAGATGTATGAAAAAATGCTTAAGGTCACTAATCATCACAGAGATACAAATTAAAACTACAATGAGATATCACCTCACACCTGCCAGAATGGCTACCATAAATCTATGAACAAATAACAAGTCCTGCATCGATTAGACTGTCAAACCTCAGAGGGAAGGTAGGGGAGGGTGGGGGTAAAGGGGAGAGATCAACCAAAGGACTTGTATGCATGCATATAAGCCTAACCAATGGACACAGACACCAGGGGGGTGAGAGCATGAGTTGGGGGGAGGGTAATGAGTGGATAAGGACACATATTTAATACCTTAATCAATAAAGAAAAAAATAAAAAGAAATAACAGTGAAATAAAGAAAATTATATTAAAAAAAGAAAACAAAAAGAAAACAAACAAACAAAAACAAGTTCTGGCGAGGATGCAGAGAAAAGGGAATCTTAGTGCACTGTTGGTGGGAATGCATACTGTTTCAGCCACTGTGGAGAAAATATGGAGTTTTCTCAAAAAGTTGAAAATGGAACTGCCTTTTGTCTCAGCGATCCCACTTCTGGGAATATATCCTAAGTATGCCGAAACAGCAATCAGAAATAATATATGCACCCCTATTTCATAGCAGTGCTATTTATAATAGCCAAGATCTGGAAATAGCCCAAGTACCCATAAGTAGAAGCGTGGATTAAAAAGCCATGGTACATTTACACAATGGAATACTATGTGGCTGTAAAAAAGAAGGAACTCTTACCATTTGTGACAACATGAATGGATCTGGAGATTATTATGCTAAGCAAAATAAGCCAGACAGAGAAAGATAAATGCCATACTTACATGTGGAATCTGATGAACAAAATACACTAATGAACAATATAGAACCTGAGGCATGGATACATGGAACAAACTGACAGAGGTCAGAGGGGAGGGGAATGGGGCAGACTGTATGAAAGAAGGTGAAGAGATTAGCCAAAGAGCCCATGCACACAAACAACACTGTGGTGATGGCCAGAGATGAGTGGTAGGGTCTGGGTGGAGGTGGGTGAAGGCAGGGAGTGGGGGATGGGGAACATCTGTAGTATTGTCAACAATAAATAAAATGTAAATTCGATCATGCTACACCCCTGCTTGAAATAGTTTCCTTTTGTACTTGACATCCCAAATCCTTATATGCCCTACAAAGCTCTTTATATCTCCAAAGATTACTTCTCCAGCCTCATCTCACAGCATTCTTTCCCCCATTTTACATTCCTCAGGTTACATTGGCCTACTTCCCTTTTCTCAAACATGCCATTCTCTCTGTCTCAAGGTTTTAGCACACACTTTTCTTTAGAATTAGACAGTTTTCATTTCTTTGCATGGGTAACTTTTTATTGATCAGATTTATCTTAGAATTAAATGTTAATTCCTCAGAAAATCTTGCCTTGTGATCTATCATCCTATTTAATATATAATCATGCATTTATTGTTGTGATTATTTAAGAGCTGTCTCATCCAAGTGTTGTGAGGAGCACTTCAACTACCAAATGAATGGGGGCAGAACTCTCAAATTTTGAAAATTAAGCAATCAGAGCTTCAAATACTTGCGTGTGACCCCAAGAAACCATGATAAGCAGTCATTTGTCAATTGTCAAGGAAGGAATTAAATAAAATGTGAATCTGTATCTCATCTTGGCTCTGC
The DNA here is from genome assembly GCF_014108235.1 of Myotis myotis. NCBI lineage: Eukaryota > Metazoa > Chordata > Mammalia > Chiroptera > Vespertilionidae > Myotis > Myotis myotis. The sequence continues at coordinate 86,429,720 of NW_023416346.1, forward strand.
ATTTTTCTCCTCATTAGCAGTATGGTGTCATGGTTAAGTGTGTGGCATCTAGAGGCACACTTTCTTGCCTTTTTTTATTGAAGTATAACATACATACAGAAAAATGTATATATGTGTACAGATCACTGAATTTCACAGAATGAACACATGCATGTAACGGCACTTAGATCAAGAGACAGAACATTACAAGCACCCTGAAAGGACCCTGCTCCACTTACCCCCGACCCCCAACTCCACACCCATCCAGTGGAAAATATTATTTTCACTTCTAACACCATAAACTAATGCTGCCTGTTTCTGTAATTTATATAAATGGAATCATACCATATCTACTGTTTTTTTCTCCATCTTCTTTGCTCAATGTTATGCTTGCCATATCAACCATATTGTTCTAACTACAGGCTTGGTGCATGAATTCGTGCACGGGTGGGATCTGGTCAGCCTGCCCTGATTGGGGCCGGCTGGCGGGGTGAAGGGCCATGGAAGGTTGACTGCCAACCCCGCCCCTGATTGGGCTGGTTGGCCAGCCACAGTGCACATCATAGCGACAGGTTGCTTCAGTCATTCCAGTCGCTTGGCTTTTATATATATAGATAGTTGTGGTTGTTTCACTCCCATTGCTCTATAATATTCAATTGTGTGAATGTTCCACAATATATTTATCCAGTCCATTTGACTATTAATGACCATAAAGTAGTTTCTGACTATTGGCAATTATGAATAGTACTGCTATGAACATTTTGTTACATGGCTTGTAGTAGACATGTGTGCATTTCAGTTAGCTATATTCCTAGGAATGAGACAGCTAGGCCATTGTGTATGCATATATTCAACTTTAGCAGATACTGAAAAAATGCTTTTCCAAGAGGTTGTACCATTTTGCATTTCTATGTGCAGTATGTGGGAGTTCTAGTTTTTCTAAATCCTCACCAACACTTGAGATTTTTGTATTTTCACTTTAGCCATTCTGATTTTTTTCTGGAATGACATCTTATTATGGTTTCCTTTTGCATTTCATTTGTCTGATGACTAATAAAGTTGAGCACCTTTTCTGTATGTTTATTGGAAATTTGGAAATCTTTTGTAAGGTGCCTGTTCAATAGTGTTGCTCATTTTTATTAGTCTGTTTTTTTCATTGATTTGTAAGTGTTCCATATATATTTTGAAAGTATATCCTTTTTCAAACATATGTATTGCAAACATCTTTCTTCAATCTGGCTAGAGTGCATGTTTTTCTTCCTTGTTGGTATCTTTAGAGTTATTAATCTTAGTATACTCCAATTTATCTATTTTTAAATGTCTTTAACACTTTGTGTATAATGCTTAAAAAATTATTGCCTCCTCAAAGACTGCCAGGGTTTGAATACTGGATCCACCACTTTCTATTAATATGACTTTGGGAAAGTCACTTAAGGTCTCTAGCCTTTCATTTTTCACTAGAATATTGCTTCATAGGGTTGTTGTGAAGAATAAGGAAGATGATGCATATAAAGTAGTTTAATACCACACAAGGCACATACGAGTAATCTAAATGTTTATTCTTTTTTATTTTATACTAGAGGCCTGGTGCACAAAAATTTGTGCACTCAGGGAGGGGGGAGTCCCTCAGCCCGGCCTGTGCCCTCTCGCAGTCTGGGACCCCTTGGGGGATGACCACCTGCTGGCTTAGGCCTGCTACCCGGGGGATTGGGCCTAAGCTGGCAATCCAGACATCCCTCTGGCAGTCTGGCAGCCCTCAGGGGATGTCCACTTGCCAGCAGGGAGCAGACCTAAGCTGCAGTTGAACATCCTTAGCACTGCTGAGGAGGCAGGAGAGGCTCCCACCACCACCGCTGTACTGGCAGCCATCAGCCTGGCTTGTGGCTGAGCAGAGCTTCCCCATGTGGGAGCGCACTGACCACCAGAGGGCAGCTCCTGCATTGAGCGTCTGCCCCCCCCCGCCCCCCCGGTGGTCAGTGTGTGCCATAGTGTCCAGTCATTCCCAGTCTTTCTGCTGTTAGGGTCAGTTTACTATAGGATAGAGGCCTGGTGTACGGGTGGGGGCCAGCTGGTTTGCCCTGAAGGGTGTCCCGGATCAGGGTGGGGGTCCCGCTTGGGTGCCTGGCCAGCCTGGGTGAGCGGCTGATGGCTGTTTGCAGCTGGTCACACCCCCTTCAGGGTGGGGGTCCCCACTGGGGTGCCTGGCCAACCTGGATGAGGGGCTGATGGCTATTTTCAGGCTGGCCACACCCCCTTCAGGGTGGGGGTCCCTACTGGGGTACCTGGCCAGACTGGGTGAGGGGCTGAGGGCCGTTTTCAGGCTGGCCTGTGACTGAAGCTCCTAGCTTCTCCTTTTTTTCTTTTTTTTAATTCTGGGATTTATTTACCTTCTATAATTGAAACTCTGTTGCAGTCACTGGCGCTCCCAGCTCTGAGGCTGCGGCTAGCTGAAAGCAGGTATCTGGGGTTTGTTTAGCTTCTATAATTGAAACTTTGTTGCTTTTGGAGCTGTTGCTTTTGGAGCTTAGAGCCGGGCCGTGGCAGGCGGGGAACCTTGGCTTCCTCCATCACTGGAGCAAGCAAACCTCCTGCTCACTTCAGCTGCGTGGCTGCTAGCTGCCATCTTTGTTGGCAGTTAATTTGCATATCTCGCTGATTAGCCAATGGGAAGCGTAGCAGAGGTATGGTTAATTATCCTTTTTTGTCTTTTATTATATAGGATTGTATCTCTATTAGTATTGATAATTTGGAAGTGCTTAAATGTTTGTGGGCATTTCTCTGTTAAGTATCAAGGTCTACTTTCCTTATGTTACATAGCAGTTTAGAAGGTAGACTGCTACTACTACAGGTCATGTTTCCTTTTCAGCATTCTAATTTTTTTCAGAACTAAGATAAGAAAGAAAATCTTGAGCCAAAATAATTTTCAGAATCTAGCACACCATGCTTTAGAAGGTAAATAATAGTATCACACTGATCTTGGTTGTAAGAGATGGAGATATGTCAGCACAGAGGCATGAATTCCTAATCAATGGTTTGCAAGCAAAGATTCTAAAGGACAGTGTTTAAAGTAATGGGTTGACAGTTGTTGATACATCCAGGTGCAGTTAATTGGCAGGCAGGAGTAGAAACTTGGTATGAAATAAAAATTTTGAAATCACCTACATATTGTTGGTAATTGAGTAAATGAAATCTCCCAAGAAGTGTGTGTAGAATATTACGAGTCTCCAATATTTAATAATAGACTGAGAAGAGCAGGCAGTGAAGAAATCAGAAAGGTAAGAGAGATCCAGGAGGGGCTACCCTCATATTGGTGGTATGGAGGGTAACAAATAGCAGTCAAGTGTGTAAAGAGCCACACTTGATTGGTAAGTTTAATTTGAGAAATAAACACTGAATTTGGCAATTCTAAGGTCATCTTGTATAGAACAGGTTGCAAAAGGAAGCATATTTTATGAGTAATTCATTTAACAAATATTCATTGAGCACCTACTAGGTAATCTTAATGACCTTTTACAGAAAGATAACCAGGAATATATCTGTAGTCAAACAAGGTGTCTTTATTATTCCTTGGAGTTAGGGAAGCTACATACTGCGGGGTTTCCTCTTAGTAAGAGGGTGCTAGATAGAACCTATTACAGGATTTAGGCTTTGTTGTGTGATTTTGGAAAGGGTTGAAGGAAGTGGGGTTTTGCACTAGATTAAATGATATCAGAAGGTAGGGACAATTTTATGAAAAGTTTTAATCTGTGATTCAACAAAATTATGAAGTGATATTGTTTTGTTATATTGTAGTCTCAGAGTACTATTTATGTGCAACAAGAGGACAAAATGGCCTAGCTATGATGTCAGACTAGTTTGTGATAAAATTGAAGTCCACCTGTGAATACCAGATCAATTCTGGATGTCAGGGACTGATTGTTTTTTCTCAGTCCCCTACTTATGGCCAAAGATACATAATATCAAAATTTTCACTATTACCTATATTTTATTAATTAGTGTCAGAAGAGTATCCATTGAATGTTCTCTGTAGTTGGCCCAGGGTTAATATTTCTTCTCTTTCTGTTATAAGATGAATTGTTGAATCATTGGACAAGACTGTGGCTGTTTAGTAACATTTAAGACTCTGAACAGGATATATCAGCCAACTGTATATGATACAATCAGTTGCCAGAAACAAATGGTTATTAGTACTTGTAACAGATTTTGAAGCCAAGGATCTAGAATATGTAACCCAGACAATAAAATGTCCCAGAATTCAGCAGGGTCTGTTTTATAGAGCCAGGTACTTTTTCTTTTAGCCTATTCACAGACTGTTCTACTTGCCTTTGGTATTTATACAGCTGCAACAAGAAGTATTTGCTATAACAAAAACTCTCTCTTAGTTAGCTAAGAAGAAATCAAAGGCTGTACCACTCTCCATGATAACATTAATTGATGGGTTTAGAATCAGACTTTGTTGGATATCCAGAGCAGAAATACTATCATTTAATGACTTCTGCTAAAGTTAGAGACAAGTTTTGAGCTACCTTTTCCAGTTATATTATTCCTATTGTGGAAATTATATGTCACATGAGACAGAAACCAATTATACTTCCTGAAAATTTTCTAGAATAATCTGTGTTTTATTTTGAGCTTCTGGCCAATATATTAAAGGAAATATGACTTACTATAGCAGTGGTTCTTAACCTTTTTAATGCTGTGACCCTTTAATACAGTTCCTCATGTTGTGGTGACTCCCAACCATAAAATTATTTTCGTTGCTACTTCATAACTGTAATTTTGCTACTGTTATGAATCGTAGTGTAAATATCTGATATGCAGAATGTATTTAGGCTACCCCTGTGAAAGGGTCATTGGACCCCCAAAGGGGTCGCGACCCACAGGTTGAGAACCGCTGTACTAGAGAGATGGTACTTTTAAATATTGGCAAATCTCTAACAATTACTACTAATACACAGAATAAATTAGTGTTCAGATATCCATGTATAAAATAGTATCCTAGTGGAACACAGTTTATATTGAGAACATAAAATATCACCCTATATTAGAAAAAGCCTGTGATTGTGATGCCCTCATGTGTAACGACCTATCACCAGGAGGCTGCATGCACAGCAGGCGCGCATTGGTGGGCGGGAACCTGATTATGCATCTCCGCAGGCGCTGGTGGAGACTTGACACTGTGTTCCTGTGGGCGCCAGTGGGGACTTGACCAGGAGTTGCATTGGGGGAGTCCTGCAGCACAGGTTGCGGTTGCAGGGTGGGACTCCAGGGAGTCCTGTGTGGCACCAGCCCCGCGGGGTAGAACTCTGGGACTCAGGGGAGTCCCACACAGTGCCTGCAGGGGCTTGATGCTGCTTCCCTGTGAACACTGGCAGATCTGGGTCCCGCGTGATTTCTAGGTGTGCATGGGTGGGCAGGGACTTGACTCTGGGTCTTGCGGCGCCAGGGACTTGATGCTGTGTCCCTGCGGGTGCCGGCCCAGACTCTTATAGGAGGGAAGAGGGAGCTAGATACCGGCACCCAGGACTTGACTGGGTGGCAGTGGGGACTTGACACTGCATTCCCATTCCCAGACTCTGACAGGAAGGATGAAGGAGTTGGATACGCACACCCAGGACTTGACTCTGGGTCTCATGGTGCTGGCGTGACTTGACACTGGGTCCCCATGGGCTCGGGCAGGGACTTGACGCTGCATCCCTATAGGCACTGGCCCAGACTCTGACAGGAGGGAGGAGGGAGCCAGATACCTGCACCCAGGACTTGGCTTTAAATGGGAGGCCAGTGTCAGATGGGGGAAAATCAAGTCTTCTGTTATAGAGAAAGGGCAAATAGCAATATTAAAATATTTCCTGTAATTAATTCCCTTTTAATGTGCACAAATTTCATGCACTGGGCCAGTAGTTTATTATAATAGGAATGAATGAATTGTGTGTCCCTTGAGGTGCACTGATCCTTTTGAGTGGAATTAAACCATTTCTATAAAGCATGCTGAAGTACCTCTGAAGAGAACCAACTTAATATCATAGCCAGAATAGACCCAAATATGTGACCCTACTTCTGATTGTCTAGACCAGCCGTGGGCAAACTACGGCCAGTGGGCCAGATCCGGCCCATTTGAAATGAATAAAACTAAAAAAAAAAAAAAAAAAGACCGTACCCTTTTATGTAATGATGTTTACTTTGAATTTATATTAGTTCACACAAACACTCCATCCATGCTTTTGTTCCGGCCCTCCGGTCCAGTTTAAGAACCCACTGTGGCCCTCGAGTCAAAAAGTCTGCCCACCCCTGGTCTAGACCTTATTGAAAGGATTGTAATAACTTCAGGATTTTGTTGGCATGAGGTCAGCATTTAATTTTTATGAGACTGAAGTTTGAGATTAATGATCTGAGGTAAACTTAAGTATGGGGGTGCTTATTAAAAGGAAGTTATCTTTTGAAAGGTTTATAGTAACAGCTATTAAATTTTTCTCAGGAAAGTCAGGTCAGGGGACACAGGGCCAGTGACCTGTTAGATTTACAGCAGTAGCTATTGTCTGTGGAAAATGCATCTATCTATATAAAAGCCTAAGCGACCATCGCAACTGAACGGACTACCGAAAAGGCTGCGTGGGGCGACCAGGCTGGCTGGGGGGTTAGTGAGGGGCAACCAAATGACCAAGCAGCAGGCTGCGTGGGGTGACCTGGCCAGCAGAGGGGTTAGTGATGGGAAACCAAATGACCGACCTCGTTGCCCCAGGCAGCCTGCTGCTTGGTCGTTTGGTCACCGCTCACTAACCCCCCCTGCTGGTCTGGTTGCCCCATGCAGCCTGCTGCTCAGTCATTTGGTCATCCCTCACCCCCCTGCCCATCCTGGATTGGAGAAGGTGCAAGCTGGGCTGAGGGGACCCTTCCCTTTCCCCATGAATGAATTTCATGCACCAGGCCTCTAGTAGGATAATAATTTTGCTTTCTTTTAAATTATAGGAGACCATAAAGTTCAGAAACATAATATGAAGACACGGAAGATCATCCTAGTGTTTTAGAGGACATCAAAGTGGAATAATAGGCCATAATAACAGTACAGTAAAGGGATAGGAAAAAGTTGAAGAATCAGAAGATTAATATATTTTCACAGTTTAGGCAGAGCTGTCCTCTGAAGTCAGTGAATTACAGGGTATGATTTCTAGATAGAATGGATATTTAGTAGTCAAGAGGGAGAATGCAGATATTTTGAGCTGGAAAACATGAGTGTAAGTATTTATTCCTTAGAATTTTATTGCTATATCAGTTAATAGTATCTAATGAGATTCTTTGCATCAAGACTAAAGGGCTAGTTTTGTTTCTGGTATCAAGATTGCAGATAATGTAGAGGAAGTTTAGGCATATGTTTTAGAAATGGAGTTTGTACTTGATGATAAAGATACATAAATCACATGAGTCCCATGAATTAATTAATCATATTTGCTTATATTATCAAATGCATGGGGTAGCCTTTTATTATTGTATAAGGAGATAGCCTGAAGATCCCAGAGGGAGTTGATCTTCTATATATTAAGGTTAATGATCATACTTTAGGACATGAGAATTCAAGGGCTTCAGGAGTATTTTTAATTTTAGTTTTAGAATTTCATTAGTCCTCCCTATTTTTTTTCTAAGGACTGTGGATGAAAGTGCCAATGATATTTCTTGGTAAAAGGTAAAAATTTACAGAGTTCCGTAGTAACAGTATTAGTAAAATGAATATCTCTGTTATTAGATAGTTAAATGGGAATTCCCCAGGTTGGAAAAGGGAAATCAAGCAGTTTTTTTTAGGGGGGTTGGGGATTCACAGGGTTATAACTCTCCAGTAAGAAAAAGCTTTAACCCATCTTAGGAATAAACAAACAATAACAAGAACATATTTATAGTCTGTTACAGACTGCATTGGTATGAAGTCCATTTGAGAGTATTTAAATAGCTTTTGAGGCATTGGTTTCTCTTCATATTCTACCTTTCCAGTTTTTTTCAGTATTGAGTTGTTGGCAGGAGGATGTATTTTGGCAATACCTCTAACATTGCTTGACCAACGATAAATTAATATTGTAGTCAGTTTTTATCTTCTATTATAGGTAATGACATGAAGCATTTTTATTAAATTCCATTTTAAATTATTTGGTGCTATCATTGGGCTATCCTGAGAGTGCCAAATATTATCTTCATGCAATGTGAACATCCTAACTTTTCCTGTTTAATTTTCTTTGAATCAGGGACTTTATCTCTGACCATTAATAAAAAGCCTCTTTGAGGGATTAGCTAAAGAACATATATAAAGGGTGTCCCAAAATTCACGCAAGATTTAAATTTTATGCCATTTGTGCTATAAAGTGTTGCCAATGAAAAAGAAAAGATAGCGTGATAGCTAACAGTTCAGGGTTATTAAAAATAGTGTGCTACATGAAAGAACAATGCATTTTCATTGTTGAGCAATATTTTAAAAATAAGGTTTGGCATCTACAGTTCGCAATTTTCGTGCAAAATATGGTCGGAATAGTGATTTAACTTCATCAACTGTGAAGAGGTTAATTAAAAAATTTAGGGAGACTGGATCAATTAGTGATCTTAAACACTCTGGCCATCCTTCAACAAGTTGTTCAACACAAAACATCGAAGCAGTTTGTGAGAGTGTTGCTGAGAATCCAGGGACATCAATTTGGCACCGTGGCCAAGAATTGGACATTTCGAGAAGCTCTCTACAGGGTATTCTCACGAAAGATTTGCATCTTCATGCTTACGAAGTTCAATTGACTCAAGAACTGAAGCCTACTGACCAAGCACAGCGAATAGAGTTTGTTGAATGGATTATGGAACAACAATAAGTGCATGCTGATTTTTCGAACAAAATCATCTTCAGCGATGAGGCTCATTTTCATCTTGATGGCTTGGTTAATTGACAAAATTGTTACATTTGGGGTTCAGAAAATCCATGAGTGATTGTTGAGAAACAAATGCATCCACAACGTGTCACTGTTTGGTGCGGATTTTGGGCTGGAGGTATCATCGGACCATTCTTCTTCGAAAATGCGGCTGGCAAGCAATAACAGTTAATGGTGCTTGCTATCACGCCATGATAATCCAGTTTGCTACTCCATACATAACCCTATACTGTATCCTTTATGAATCAATAAAACATTTATAATTTTTAATTATAAACCAGTGTTTTCTATCAAAATTACTTCTTGCATAAATTTTGGGACACCCTTTATGGCCACAGACAGTAGTTTGGTGAAGGCGAAAGGAGGGGGAAGTGAGAGATAGGCAAAGGGTGGGGAAAAGAGAGATACTTGCAAGTATCTTAACATTAAAATTTTTAATAAAAAACTTTCTCCCATTCAAGCTGTAATAAATAAATAAACACAAACAAAGAGCCTCTTTTAATTTCTCCAAGGTGTCTCTTTTCTGTGGCATTACAGGAGCAATTATCTTGGTTAATGCTCCTTATTTAGCATGCTTCTCCTAGAAAGCATAACCATGAGATTCTGGGTCATTGCACTTTGAGTGACCTTTTATTTTTTAATTATTGCTATATCCTTAGCAATATATGCTATACCAATGCATCTAAAAGTGCTTCAATTAGTCACCCTTTTTTCCTTAGGTCTTTTTATTAAGGATAAAAACTTCTTTGTTTTCAAAGCATTCCAAATTGGTGGGGTAACCCAAAAGCACATCTACTATCAATGTCAATATTCGCTTTTACTTACTTCCAGTTGGCATGCCAAGGAAAAGGAAATTACTTTAGTTATATTAGATGATTTAATTTGTGGTAGTGGTTTATATATTAAGAGCTAATTTAGGTCTATAATAGCATTTTTTAAATGAGCAAATAAAACTAGGCCAGGGCTATGCAACGGAATTTCTAACAAAATGATTTAAGACTATGCTAACCAGAAACACCAATCAGAAAGGATATATGCACTCCTATGTTCATAGAAGCACAATACACCATAGCTAAGATTTGGAAACAGCCTAAGTGCCCATCAGCAGATGAGTGGATTAAAAAACTATGGTACATCTACACAATGGAATACTATGCTGCGGTAAAAAAGAAGGAACTCTTGCCGTTTGCAACAGCATGGATGGGACTGGAGAGCATTATGCTAAGTGAAATAAGGCAGTCGGAGAAAGCTAAATACCACATGATCTCACTCATTTGTGGAATATAGAGAACAACATAGACTGATGAACAGGGACAGATCCAAAGACAGAGAAACAGCGATCAGACTATCAATCTCCAGAGGGAAAGTAGGGGAGGTTGGGAGTAAGGGGAACAGATCAACCAAAGGACTTGTATGCATGCATATAAGCCAAACCAATGGACATGGACAATAGAGGGATGAAAGCATGAGTGGGGGGGGGGAGGTTGGGGGTTAATGGGGGAGGGGGGGAGGACACACTTGTAATACCTTAACCAATAAAGAAATTAAAAATTTTAAAAAAAGATTATTCTAAGAAAGCTAACAGTTAACAATAGTTTGGTGACAAAAGGGAACCTTTTACTAATTTGGGCATTTTATAAGAAACTAAAATTCTAATTTTATTCCTTGATACATTTTTTTTAACAAATTGTAGTGAAGGCTCTATGAATATACCTTTGTTTATATGCATTTAGGTATACACAGATATAAAAATATACCAATAGGTATTAATGTAAAGCTTTAAATATAGCTTTAAAATATACAAATTAGTTGGTATATTTAAAGAATATATCACTTTTGTGGTTATAACATGATGGAGCTGATGGTGGAGGTTCATGGCTCCAACAGGGTTTTCTATAAGGCCTGATGTGGTGCCCTAGGATGACCAGCCCTGCCTCCTTCTGACTGGCCCCGCATCCATGACCTGATGTCCCTGGACACACGGAACTGCCTCCATGACCAGGGGTGCCTGACCTGGGACCTCTGGAAGACCAGACTGCTACCAGACACATGGACCTGCCACAGTGACCCAGTATACCCAATCTGGTGCCACCAAAATGAAGCCCAACTCGCCCAGAGACCTGGACTACCAGACTGCTAAAATGGAGAGACAAAGGAAAAATAAAACAGATGAAAGAAAAGGAGGAATTAAATGAAATGGAAGCAAGCAATTTGTCAGATAAAGAATTCAATGTAATGGTTATAAGAGTGCCCAAACAAGTTAGTGAGAACTACAATAAACTTAATGAGAACTATAGGGAACAAAATTAGAACTATATTAGCTTGACAAAAGAGGTTAAAAAAACATGAATAAGAATCAATCCAAGGAAGGAGAAAATAGGGGCTGAATAGACAGACCTTTTCTACCCCTCCTCCCAGGGCCAGATAGGGAATAGACTAAAGTGGGGAACATACACCCAGAATTACCAACCAAGTTCCAGCTGAGGAGAAGACCTATATTAAGGAAGGACCGAAAACACCTGGAGACAGGTATGAAGGTATGAAGAGAGATGCTGACCCAGCTTCCAGGGGCAGCAGGCTGAGAGTGAGGAGGGAGCGCTAGGCTATGGGAGGGTATGTTCCCTCAGAATATAGAGGCCTGGAAACCAGGCTGGGCTACACATTCAAGAGCACCAGAGCCAAGACCCATGGCCCATGAAACATCTAGATGTGAAAGGTGGTAGAGCTGCTGGCCACTGCATAGTCTGGAGACAGTAGACTGGTGCTTCTTGGAAAGAAAGCCATAGTTTCCAGTTTTCTTTTTTCTAAACCTGGAGCACAAGAGTTTTCATTTGGAGCTATTCACCCAAGGCTTTGGTGCAGGGAGGGAGACACAGACTTGAGGTGCCTTAGGAGAGGCTGACACGGTAAGCATTGCAGGGAGACATGGAAAAGCAGAAGTCAGGAGTCCTACATTTGGTTGTGTGTCCCTAAACTGATATGGCCATTTCTCTTGAGAAGAGCTAGCTGCTCCAAGTAGCTTCAGAGCAGGAAAAGAAAAAAACACAAAACAGCCTAGATGGTAACAGACCAAACCACCCTCAGTAGCCCTGCCTGTCTTACACAACATTTTGACCTTTTCAGAGGAAACAAAAGCAGAGGTCAAATCTATGGGTTTGATCAGTCTCAGGGAGTGTCAGTGACTGGATTGGGCAAGGGGCCTACTGCCCTACTATCCTGGGAACCTAACTGGTACTTTCCCCATATGGGAGAGCTGATAGAAACTCCAGGTTTCCAGCTAGTCCCACTGGATTGCACACAGGGATTTCTGTCCAGCTGAGGGCAGAGTAATATTTTGGGCCACTTGCAGAGGAGTAGCTCTGGGACAGGGAAACTCACCAATCACATTCTCTGAAATCTGAACAGCAACTCCCCTGCCTAAAGCCCTTTCAAAAACAGACTTTTGTGCCCTAACCGGTTTGGCTCAGTGGATAGAGCATCGGCCTGTGGACTGAAGGGTCCCAGGTTCGATTCTGGCCAAGGGCATGTACCTTGGTTGTGGGCACATCCCCAGTGGGAGGTGTGCAGGAGGCAGCTGATCGATGTTTCTCTGGCATCGATGTTTCTAACTCTCTATCTCTTTCCCTTCCTCTCTGTGAAAAAGCAATAAAATATATTTAAAAACACACACACAAAAAAAACCCACAAAGCAACAACAAAAAAAACAGACTTTTGAGTGATTAAGATTGGCAGCTGACTAGCAGGCAAAGGTGGGCAGAGGCAGGGCATGGGGAACCAGGGGAAGTGTGCTGGCCTAGTGCTGGTCCCCAGACTTCTAATAAACATGCTTTAGAGTGAAGATTGGTACCTCCTTGCAGCTAAGTCCTGTGGAGAGAGACATAAATAGTGGATCATTTGGAACTTCAAGTAGGTTGCTGAAAGCCAAAGGAGGACAGTTCCTGACAGTGGTTATCACTGAATTACCTCATGGTAAGCTCAGAATGGGCAGACAGAAGAGTCAGCAACAGTCATCTGAAGAGGATCCAAAGGGAGCTCCAAAGGGGCACCAAATGGCTGAAACGAATGCCACTTAACATTTTTTTTTCTTTTCTTAACATTTTCTTTCCTTTTTAAAAATATTTTTCTTTCCTTTCACTTTTCTTTTTTTTATTTATCTTCTTTATCTATCTGCTTTATTGATTTATTCTTTCAGTCTCCATTTCATTCATATATATAATTTTACTCTTCCTCTTTTCTATTCAATATTATTTTTCTCTTTTCCTTTTCTCCTGTTTTCTCATCTTTTTTCCTTTTATTATTTTGGGTCTATCTGCTTTCTTATACATTTTCCTTCTTAATCTCCTTTTCTTTTCTTTTCTTTTCTTTTCTTTTCTTTTCTTTTCTTTTCTTTTCTTTTCTTTTCATTCTCCTTTACTTTAAACTGTTTCCCTTCCTCTATTCCCCTAATTCTTATTCTTATCTTCTTTATTTCAGCTGGAAACCTACATATTCCTTTCCCATTTCTTATTTCTTGTTTGTGCTTTTTAATTGTTTGTTTTTGTTATTTCTCTCCTCATATTTTTTTTCTCTTTTCTCCTATCATTCTTTCATTCATTTATCTTTCTTAATTCTCTCTCTTCCCGTCATTGCTGTTGTAGGGGTCTTGTGTATGTTTTGTTTCTTTTGTTTTTCATTTTTTGATGTTGTATTTGATTCTATTCTGTCAGCCCCCTCAACAATAGCTTGCACAATGTGGTCGAGGATGAGCCACATATTCAGCCAACCTGAGAGGAGATTTCATCCACAAACAGGACAGTAACATTCAAGACACAACTACAACAGAAGAACCCAAATCACTCAAGCAAGGGGATTTCCTAGAGCACCCAGCTCATGAATTCGAAGAGATTGCTCCATTGTGTGCCATAGAACACCTACTATATAACACCACCCCACAATGTCTTGGAGGCATAGCAATTTGTTCTAATACATAGAAAAAAATACAAAGGGACAGCAAAAATTCAGAGACAAAGAAACAATCTCCAAATGAAAGTCGCCAGAAAAGGGACTAAATGAAATGGAGGCAAGCAATTTTTCATATAAAGTATTCAAAGTAATTGTAATAAGAGTTCTCAAACAATTCAGTGAGAACCACAAGCAATTTAATGAGAATTATAAGGGATTTAATAAGAGCTACACCAACCTAAAATAGAGGTTAAAAATAAATAAGAATCTATTGGAAATGAGGAATGGCATAGGTCAGTGGTCAGCAAACTCATTAGTCAACAGAGCCAAATATCAACAGTATAACGATTGAAATTTCTTTTGAGAGCCAAATTTTTTAAACTTAAACTATATAGGTAGGTACATTATTATTAACTTAATTAGGGTACTCTTAAGGCTTAGGAAGAGCCACACTCAAGGGGCCAAAAAGCCGCATGTGGCTTGTGAACCGCAGTTTGCCAACCACGGGCATAGGTGAAATAAAGAACACCTTAGAAGGATTCAACAATAGACTAGTAGAAGCTGAAAACTGAATCAGCTATTTAGAAGACAAGATACAAAAACACACACATTCAGAGCAGCAAATGGAAGAAAAATTAAAAAGCAAGAGGAGAGTTTAAGGGAGCTTTGGGACAACATGAGACATAACATTCCCATAATAGTGATACCAGGAGGAGAAGAATCTAAGAAAAGAATAGAGAACCTATTTGAAGAAATACTAGCGGAAAATTTCCCTAACCTGGTGAAGGGAAAAGTCACTCAAGTTCAGGAAACATGGAGAGTTATAGTCAAGATTAACCCCAAAAGGCCCACACCTAGGTACATAATAATTAAAGTGGCAAACATGAAAAACAAATAATCTTTTTAAAAAATATATTTTATTAATTTTTTACAGAGAGGAAGAGAGATGGATAGAGAGATAGAAACATCAATGAAAGAGAAACATTGATCAGCTGCCTCCTGCGCACCCCCTACTGGGGATCTGCCTGCAACCAAGGTACATGCCCTTGACCAGAATCGAACCTGGGACCCTTCAGTCCTCAGGCTGAAGCTCTATCCACTGAGCCAAACTGGTTAGGGAAAAAACAAAGAATCTCAAAAGCTGCAAGAGAGAGACAGAAAGTTACCTACAAGGGAGCTCCCATTAGATTGTCAGCTGAATTCTCAATAAAAACACTTCAGGCCAGAATGGAGTGGCATGAAATAAACAAAGTAATGAAAACCAAGGGACTGTACCCAAGAATACTCTATCCAGCAAGGCTATCATTCAAAATTGAAGGTGAAATGAAGAGCTTCACAGACAAAAAAGGCAAAAAGTTTATTACCACCAAGCCAGTTATGCAAGAAATGTTAAGGTGACAGTTGTAAAAAGAAGAAATAGACAGAAAGGGAAGAACATGGGCATAAGGAATAAGAATGGCTGTTGTGTGTTTCCTTCCCATGTCCCGTGTGGGTCAGGGTTCAGGAACTGAAAGCAGAGCCGCACACAAATGAATATGAAAAGACAAGAGATAATTTGGGAATATTGGGGGACCAGGTGAGCAAGTCCAACTCAAGGGGAAGGGCTTCCTCCTGTGCTCAGGCCTCACCATGCTTTTATTGATCTGGGATGCACCCATAGCATAGCCCTTAGGCAGGTGACCACCTAGTAACAAGCAGACTAGCCCATCAGCAAGGTTTTACATAATAATAAATGGGGGAGTAGTTTCAGCTACCACTGTCTGGACAAACAGAGGTGGTGCTTAGCTCCAACCTTTGCTAGGGCTTCAAAGGCACCCAGCCTTCGGGGGGTTCTCTGTCTATGTTTATCAGATAGTGAAGGCAATAAACAGTTTCCCACAAATGGCAATAAATAAGTACCTATCAATAATAACCTTAAATGTAAATGGCTTAAGTGCTCCAATCAAAAGATATAGGGTAGCTGAATGGATAAGAAAACATCACCTATATATATGCTGTCTACAAGAAACCCACCTCAGAACTAAAAACTCACACAGAATGAAAGAAAAGGGATAGGGAATTTTTTTCCAGGCAAATGGAAATGAAAAAAAAAGCTGGGTTAGCAATACACATATCTGACAAAATAGACTTCAAAGTGAAGGCTATAACAAGATACAATGAAGGCCACTTCATATTACTAAAGGAATCAGTAAAACATGGGGATATAACTCTGGTACACATGTATGCATCCAATATAGAAAAATCAAAATATATAAAAACACTTCTGGAGGATTTTAAGGGAGAGATGGACAGAAATACAATCATAATAGGAGACTTCAACATCCCACTAATATCACCGGATTGATCTAGACAAAAATCAACAAGGAAACAGCAATCCTAAACAACACATTTGATCGAATGGAATTAACTGATATTTACAGAACATTTTAACCCAAAGCTACAGAATATACATTCTTAAATGCACATGGAACATTTTCAAATATAGACCACATGACAGGACACAAACTAAATCTCTACAAGTTAAAGAAAATTGAAATCATATTAAACATCCTCTCAGATCACAATGAAATGAAATTAGAAATCAACTATAATAAAAACACTCAAAAACATTCAAACACATGGATGCTACATATCATGTTAGTAAACAATGAATGGGTTACCAAAGAAATTAAAAAAAAAAAACTTCTGGAAATAAATGAAAATGAACAAATAAAAATCCCACGTGCAGGAGGCAGCCAATCAATGTGTCTCACATCAATGTTTCTTTTTCTGTCTCTCCCACTCTCTTCCATTGTCTCTAAAAAGCATATTCTCATGTGAGGATTAATAACAACAATAAAATCAAGACAGCCAAAACAGAATACATTTATTACCCAAAAACATTTGCATATTTTATTAATCTGTTAACATTAGAAAAATAAGTACAAATAAGAATTGTGTTTAGTAACCAATGCTTATATATATTTTTTTTAAAAAAAACTTTTTAGAAACTATACAGGCACCATGTCCAGGTGGCTCAGTTTGTTGGCACATCATCCCCATGCACTAGGGTTTTGGGTTAGGTCCCTGGTAGGGGAGCATGCAGGAGTCGTTCAATGGGTGCATGCAGGAGTCGTTCAATGGGTGCATGTATGGGTAGAGCGACAAATCAATGTTTTTCTCCCTTCCTCTCTCTCTCTAAAAAGCAATTTAAAAAAAACACTTATATCAATTTTAAAAAGGAAACTATACAGGCATTTAAAGATTACTGAATAATCAACTTAGGTCTAAATAAGTTACTTAATCTAGAAATTAAAATTTAGTTAACACATTAAGTCTTTATGAATTATAGCATTTAAAATAATCACGTAAAACAACATCCATTAATACTCTTTTATTTAAATACAATTTTATAAGTATAGCTTTTAATGTTAATGAAGTTATGGAAATAATGAAAATTTATTTAACTCATAAAACTAAATCCAGTTTATTTAGGAAGTTTGAATCATGAGAAATTTAACTTTGGTACTGAAGCTATATTATGCTAATTTTTAGTAAGCTAATTTTTAATGATTGAATCAACTGAAAGCTTGTCTTTTGTCTTGAAATTGAAGTCTGTTCATATTACTTTACAATTTTAGTGGCCTGGTGCATGAAATTTGTGCACATTAAAAGGGAATTAATTAGAGGAAATATTTTAATATTGCTATTTGCCATTTCTCTATAATAGAAGTGTCAGAGATGAAAGAAAATTAGTAAAACGTATATGAAAATCTCCCTCTAGTCAGAGTCTGGGGCACTCTGTGGGACCCAGAGTCAAGTTCCCGCCCACATGCGTGCACCTTAAAATCACGTGAGACCCAGACCTGGCTGGCCCCACCCTCGTCAAGCCCCAAAGGGCAGGGGGTGCAGCCTCAGGTCCTCCAGTCTGGCGCCAGGTGGGGGGGTCACAGCCTCAGGTCCCCCATCAAGCCTCACCGGGGGAGGGCACAGCCTCAGGTCCCCTGGCCTGGCCTCAGTTCCCCTGGTCCCAGCGCCAAGGCAAGGGGTGCAGCCTCAGGTCGCCTGGCTTGGCATCAGGTCCCCTGGCCCTGGTGCCAGAATGGGGGTAGCGGCCTCAGGTCCCCTGGCCAAGCACTGAGGGAGCAAGGGCACAAGGATGTGGCCTCAGGTCCCCTGGCCCAGCACCGAGGGCACAGGGTGCAACAACCATTTGCATATTAGCTCTTTATTGTATAGGATACTTTTAGTGTCAATAAAATTCATTATATAATAATTTTTATTTTCTTCCTTTTGATAAGTTTGACTATTTATCTGAACTAAATATTCCTAGAGTACATTCAGAAAAAATAAATTATTTTTAATCAGTTAATCTTTAAAGTCTTATAAAAGAGGGAAAGTGGACAGAAAATGGTATGGAAAAGTGAGGAGAAACCAGTTTTAAACAAATAGCTAAGTATTTTTTCTCTGTAAGGAGATAGACATAAGACACTGGAGGGTAGGGGCGGCCAGGGGATTGTTAAGGGCGGGGAAAAAAAAAAGGACACATATGTAATACCCTTTGTAATACTTTTAGCAATAAATAAATAAATAAATAAAATGGAAATTAAAAAAAGGAGATAGAAGACAGTTTAGGTATAGAAAAAGATATTTTAACATATACACATAAAAAGGAGTATTTTTATGTAATTTGGGTTCTTGACAGTTTTATCAGGCTATATGATTTAAAAGCCTGTACCTATTAATCCCCAATGTATGGAAATGAAGGAGGGGATAGTTTACCTATTTTAAAAAATGATCCATTTTTTTTAGAAAACCACTTTTCCCAAGTTTTTTTTTTTTTTTTTTCCTTTTCTTTCTGATATATAAATTATCTTTAAAAGGTTAGGCCAGCCAAAACCGGTTTGGCTCAGTGGATAGAGCATCTGCCTACAGACTGAAAGGTCCCAGGTTCGATTTAGGTCAAGGGCATGTACCTGGGTTGCGGGCACATCCCCAGTGGGGGATGTGCAGGAGGCGGTTGATCAATGTTTCTCGCTCATCGATGTTTCTGACTATCTCTCTCCCTTCCTCTCTGTAAAAAATCAATAAAACAAATTTAAAAAAAAAGTTAGGCCAGATATTGGCCTTCATGAAACATGGTGAATTTACAGGCACTTTTAAAAATTTTTTATTTTAATATATTTTATTAATTTTTTACAGAGAGGAAGGCAGAGGGATAGAGAGTTAGAAACATCGATGAGAGAGAACATTGATCAGCTGCCTCCTGCACACTCCCTACTGGGGATGTGCTCGCAACCAAGGTACATGCCCTTGACTGGAATCCAACCTGGGATCCTTGAGTCCGCAGGCTGATGCTCTATCCACTGAGCCAAACCGGTTATGGCTGGGCATTTTTTTGTTTACATAATATATCTGCGATTTCAGACTTTAGAAAATTGACAAAAAGTGGAAAAGACATTGGGAATGTCAACATCAGAAGCTAATGCTATGTACTGTCTATGAGTCTGTTTCTTATATTTTGCAACAGATTTAGTTAAAGCATATTTTATATAAGCAATGTTTTAGCCTGAATTGCATTTAGAAGCCTCCTTATAGCAATTTAAGAAGATTATTCGTTTTATTTTCTTTTTGTTTTAAAGCATCTTTCAGGGAAGACAAAATGGTGGTGGAATAGACGAACATGTCCTGAGCCTCATCTTGGAGCAGATAGAACGGGCAACTAAATCGAATAACATCCACCCCGAATTGGCAAAGTAGACACAGCTGATGAAACAATTTGCAGCCAGGAAACGGAGAGGACATCCGGAGAACAGTAAAATCAGGGATCTGGGCTGGGGAGAACTGCAAGACCTCTGAGCCCAGAGGGTCAGAGGGAAACCACACAGAAATGAGGCCGCATCACTTGGGACAGGATTAGCATCTGACTGTGGACAGGAGGCCGGCAGGACTGCTGGTGGCAGGGGATTCTAGATCTGGGTCCATAGCCACAAAAGACTGAGCCCAGAGTGGGCAGCCTGGATAGCTTCCCAGGCCGCGTTGCACCAGGAAGAGAGGGGCTTGCAGTGGCACAGCTCTTTCCCCAATTTTTGGTCTTTGCTTTTGTTTGCTGAAGTTAATTCATAGGACCTTTCAAATACAGACACTCATCCGTAGCTGAGGTACAATGTGGAGGTGCAGTCTTGTGGAGTCTGGAGAGAGGCTGGGGAGAGGTAAGGGTCAGGGAGAGATGGCTGTGAGTCTGTTGCTGAGTCATATCTGATTCTGGGGTCCTAGGAAACCATTTTCTCCTGAAAAGATAGTCCCACCCTGCAGTCTCCAGGCAACCAAAACAGCCACACCCAGACTACACCCTTAGTGGCGCAAAGGATACAAAAAAATCTGAATAGTCCCTGAGAGTCCACAGGGACTTGCCTAAAGAGAGGCCTTCCATTCCAGCAACAGGAAACTGAGAAACCGCAGACAGTACAGAAGAGTGGGATCTTAAATGAGCCAAAGGAACAACTTCACTTTTTATTTTTATTTTATTTCATTTTATTATTATTTTGTTATCTCTTTTTTCTTTTTTCTTTATTTTCCTTTTTTGTTTGTTTCTTTATTTTCTATTTCTTTTTGCATTTTTCATCATTTTTAATTTATTTTATTTTTATCCTATTTTTAATCCAATTTTTAAAATTTATTATTATTATTATTATTATTATTATTATTATTATTCCCTTTCTCTTTCTACTTATCCACTAATCCTCTTTCTACTTCCTCTATACTGAACTGAGGTCCTCCTCATATTCATCCAATTCTTGACATTACTTTCTGTATATAAGATTCTGCCCCCACCTTCATTAATGGGTATTTGGTGTTTTATGTTTTGGTTTATCTGTCTGTTCTCTGGTGTTTTCTCCCCGTATACATATATGTATTTCCTTTTTCTTCCTTTTACTTCTTTTTCTTTTCTCTCATACCATTTTTTCTCTCTTTGATATCATTTTTGCTCTTTTTTCTCTCCCTTAATTCCCTTTTCTCTGGTGGTCACTTATATTGGGGTTATCGGTGTCATGAGTATATTCATGTTTTGTTCCCTTTGTGTCATGTCTTGTCGAGGTGAATTTATCCTGTTTAGCCAATGTGCTAGAGAGCGAGTCATATAATCAGACACCCTGAGAGGAGACTCCATCTATGAATGGGTCATTAATACTCTAGACCTAACTACAGAAGCAGGAAGTAGGTGGCAGGGAGGGAGAGAGCTTGAGTGAGTGAGGGAGCAAATAGGAGTGTGTGGAGGTGAGTGTGTGTGTGTGTGTGGCACAGTTACATCCCACAGGACCTTCGGGGGCAGGCTAACCAGGCTCGCCTAACCAGGCAGCCTCTGCTACCATTGCAAACAGTTCAGGAGTGGCCCGCTCTTCCACAGAGGCCTCACCTTTTTGAAGGAGAGAGCTGCTGTAACTGGGAGTCTGGCCTCACCTCCACCCGGGGTGCCCTCAAATAACACCAGGGACTCTACTGCCACCCTTGCTAGGGACCTGCAGCCTCAGCTGTGGTCCCACCATCACCAAGACTCCAGCTATCCAGCGTACAGGCACCTGTGAGTTCTGAAGCATGCTCCCCTCTGACTGGCCCAACACATTAACCCAGGGCACTGTGACCATGTAAGCAGCAGCCACGTGAGCAGCCCACACCAGGTCGAGGAGGGGAAGCTTCACGAGGCTTGTCCCCATCCAAGGATCAGCAGCTGTGCGAACAGTCTGCCCCCCATCTGAGGAGCAGCAGCCTTGCACATAGCCAACCTCCATCCATGGAGCAGCAGCCTCATGAGCAGCCAGTCCCCTTCCAAGGGGTGGGGGGGCAGCCTGCCATAATCAAAAGAGCAACAGCTGAGCTAGCAGCCTGCCCCTATGAGCCTGAGGAGCCACCACTGCTGTGAACAGCAGCCATCAGAGGAGCTGCAGACATCTGAGGAGCAGCCACCGCCCAAGGAGCCACCGCCACACAAAGAGCACCCCCTGCACGACTCTATGCTTAGATCCTTTGGTGAATGCAAAAATGGGTAGACAAAGAAACCCGCAAAGGAAAGAAAAGGGGAAATCAACAGAAA
Organism: Myotis myotis; assembly: GCF_014108235.1. Taxonomy (NCBI): domain Eukaryota; kingdom Metazoa; phylum Chordata; class Mammalia; order Chiroptera; family Vespertilionidae; genus Myotis; species Myotis myotis. The sequence goes on from NW_023416346.1 coordinate 86,451,605, forward strand.
AGCAGCTAAGTGAAACTGAGGCATGCAATATGTCAGAAAAAGAATTGAGAATAATGATCACACAGTTGATAAACAGGATGGATGAAAAATCAACAACTTATGTAAGAATCAAGAAGTAATAAAGAGTGATATAGCTGCAATAAAAAGTATGGAAAGTTTCAACAGCAGTAGACTAGGAGAAGTGGAGGGCTGAATTAGTAAATTAGAATACAAGGAAGCAAAGCACAACCAAACTGAACTGTAAGAGAGCATAAGGGAGCTTTGGGACAACATGAAATGAAGCAACATACAAATAATAGGGGTGCGAGAACAACAGGAAGAGGAACAAGGGTAGAAAACCTATTTTTTTTTTTAATCTTTAATTTCTTTATTGGTTCAGGTACTACAAATGTGTCCTCATCCCCTCATTAACCCTCAACCTCCACAACCCACTCATGCTCTCATCTCCCAGTTGTCTGTGTTCATTGGTTTGGCTTATATGTATGCATAAAAGTCCTTTGGTTGATCTCTTCCCTTTACCCCCAACCTCCCCTACTTTCCTTCCGGGGATTGACAGCCTGATCACTGTTTCTGCATCTCTGGATCTCCCCCTGTTCATCAGTCTATGTTGTTCTCTATATTCGACAAATGAGTGAGATCATGTGATATTTATCTTTCTCTGACTGGCTTATTTCACTTAGCATAATGCACTCCAGTTCCATCCATTCTGTTGCAAATGGCAAGAATTCCTTCTTTTTTACCGCAGTGTAGTATCCCATTGTGTAGCTATACCACAGTTTTTTAATCCACTCATCTGCTGATGGGCACTTAGGCTGTTTCCAAACCTTAGCTATGGTGAATTGTGTTGCTATGAACATAGGGGTGCATGTATCCTTTCTGATTGGTGTTTCTGATTTCTTGGGATATATTCCTAGAAGTGGGATCACAGAGTCAAATGGGAGTTCCATTTTTAGTTTTTTGAGGAAACTCCATACTGTTCTCCACAGTGGCTGCACCAGTCTGCATTCCCACCTGCAGTGCAGAAGGGTTCCTTTTTCTCCACATCCTCTCCAACACTTGTAGTTTGTTGATTTGTTGATGATAGCCATTCTGACAGGTGTGAGATGACACCACATTGTCATTTTAATTTGCATCTCTAGTATAATAAGTGACTTTGAGCATGTTTTCATATGTCTTTTGGCCTTCTGTATGTCCTCTTTTGAAAAGTGTCTATTTAGGTCTATTGCCCATTTTTTGATTGGATTGTTTATCTTCCTTTGTTCAGTTGTATGAGTTCCCTGTAAATGTTGGAGATGAAACCCTTATTGGTGATATCTTTGGCAAATATGTTCCCTCATGCAGTGGGCTTTCTTGTTGTTTTGTTGATAGTTTTCTTTGCTGTGCAAAAGCATTTTACTTTTATGTAGTCCCATTGTTTATTTTCTCTTTAGTTTCCATTTCCCTGGGAGCAGTATCAGAGAAGAAATTCTTTTGGCATATGTTTGTGATTTCTCTGCCTTTGGATTCCTCTAGTATTTTTATGGTTTCCAATCTTACGTTTAAGTCCTTTATCCATTTTGAGTTTATTTTGAAGAAATAATGTCAGAAAACATCCCTGATGTGGGGAAGAAAAAATCGCACAACCCCAGAGAGTCCCAAACAAGATAATCCGAAAAGACACACACCAAGACATGTCATAATTACAATGGCAAACATTCATGACAAAGAGAAAATCTTAAAGGCTGCAAGGGAGAGACAGAAAATTACATACAAGGGATCTACCATTAGATTATCAAGTGATTTCTCAACAGAAACACATCAGGCCAGAAAAGAATGCACAGAAATTTACAAAGTGATGAAAAGCAAGGGACTGAGTACAAGAATACTCTATCCAGCAAGGCTATCATTCAGAATTAAAGAGGAAATCAGGAGCTTCACAGACGAGAAAAAGGCTAAGGGAGTATATCACAACCAAGGCAACAATGCAAGAAAGGCTAAAAGGTCTGGTGTAAAAGGAAGAAATAAGAAAGGAAGAAGAAACACAAACACAAAAAATAAAAATGGCGACTAACAAGTACCTATCAATAAATAAGAACTTTAAACATAAATGGACTAAATGCTCCAATGAAAAGACATCGAATAGCTGAATGGATAAGAAAACATGTTCCATATTTATGCTGTCTACAAGAGACCCACCCTAGAACAACTACTCACACTGACTGAAAGTGAATGGATGGGAAAATGTCTTTCAGGCAAATGGAAATGAAAAACAAAAGCTGGGGTAGCAATACTTACATCTGATAAAATAGACCTAGAATGGAAGGCCATACAAGAGATAAGGAAGGACACTTTATGATACTAAAGGGAATGATACAACAAGAGGGTATAACCTGATATACATATATGCACCCAATGCAGGACCACCCAAATACATTAAAAAAACACTCCTGGAAGATGTCAAGGGAGAGATCAACAACAATACAATCATAGTAGAGAACTTTAATACCCAAAAGACATCACTGGATAAATCCTCTAGACAAAAAATCAGCAAAGAAACAACAATCCTAAATGACTCACTAGATCATATGGACTTAATTGAATCTTCAGTACATTTCACCCCAAAGTCAAGAATATATGTTCTTCTCAAGTGCACATGGGACATTTTCTTTTTTTTTTTCCTCACATTTTCTTTGATATGGTACTTTATTCCTGTATATATATATTTTTTTATTGCTTAAAGTATTACAAAGGGTATTACATATGTGTCCTTTTTTTCCTCCCACCCTTGAAAATCCCCTGGCCTCCCCTACCCCCCCAGTGTCTTATGTCCATTGGTTATGCTTATATGCAAGCATACAAGTCCTTCAGTTGATCTCTTACCCCCTCCCTCCGGCCCCCCAACCCTCCCTGGCCTTCCCACTGCAGTTTGACAATCTGTTTGAGGCAGCTCTGCCTCTGTATCTATTATTGTTCAAAAGTTTATGATGGTCTCTATTATCCATGAATGAGTGAGATCATGTGGTATTTTTCTTTCATTGACTGGCTTATTTCACTTAGTATAATGCTCTCCAGTTCCATCCATGCCATTGCAAATGGTAAGAGTTCCTTCTTTTTTACAGCAGCATAGTATTCAATCGTGTAGATGTACCACAGTTTTCTAATCCATTCATCTACTAATGGGCACTTAGGCTGTTTCCAGATCTTAGCTATGGTGAATTGTGCTGCTAAGAACATATGGGTGCATATATCCTTACTGATTGGCGTTTCTGGTTTCTTGGGATATATTCCTAGAAGAGGGATCACAGAGTCAAATGGGAGTTCCATTTTTAGTTTTTTGAGGAAACTCCATACTGTCTTCCATAATGGCTGCACCAGTCTGCATTCCCACCAGCAGTGCACGAGTGTTCCTTTTTCTCCGCATCCTCTCCAGCACTTGTCGTTTGTTCATTTGTTGATGATAACCAGTCCGACAGGTGTGAGATGGTACCCCATTGTTGTTTTGATTTGCATCTCTCGGACAATTAGTGACTTTGAGCATGTTTTCATATGTCTCTTGGCTTTCTGAGTGTCCTCTTTTGAAAGGTGTCTATTTAGGTCCTTTGCCCATTTTTTGATTGGATTGTTTATCTTCCTTTTGTTAAGTTGTATGAGTTCCCTATAAATTTTGGAGATTAGGCCCTTATCAGATATGACATTGGCAAATATGTTTTCCCACGCAGTGGGTTTTCTTGTTGTTTTGTTGATGGTTTCTTTTGCTGTGCAGAAGCTTTTTATTTTGATGTAGTCCACACATGGGACATTTTCAAAGATAGACCACATATTGGGTCACAAGCAGAGCCTCTCCAAATTCAGGAATATAGAAATCATATGAAGAATCTTCTCAGACCACAATGGCATAATAGTAGAAATAAACTGCTATAAAAGCAATCAAAATAATCCAAACATTTGGAAGCTGAATAGCATGCTATTAAACAATGATAGGGTTAGCAAAGAGAACAAAGAAGAATTTAAAAATATCCTGGAAATGAATGACAATGAAAACAAAGCTCTCCAAAATCTTTGGGACACAATGAAAGTAGAAGGAAGTTTATAGCTCTACAGGCCTCCCCCCCCCCAAATGAAAAGAAAAGAAAAAAATGTAGAAAATCATCCAGCTCTACAACTTAAAAATTTAAAATTAGAAAGAGAGCAACAAGAAAATCCCAGAGTGAACAGAAAGAAGGACATAATAAAAATCAGAGCAGAAATAAATGTCATGGAGAAAAAAAAATACAAAATATCAATGAAACCAAGAGCTGGTTCTTTGAAAGGATAAAAAAAAGATAGATGAACCCTTAGCCAGGCTCAACAATAAGCAAAGAGAGGACTCAAATAAACAAAATCATAAAAGAAAGAGGAGAAATAACTACAGACACCACAGAAATACAAAGGCTGGTAAAAAAAAATATTATGAACAACTCTATTCCAAGAAACTAGATAACTTTGAGGAAATGGACATATTCCCAGAAAAATACAACCTTCCAAAACTCAATCAGAAAGATTCTAAAGATCTCAATAGGCCAATTACTATAAAGGGAATTGAAGCAGTCATCAAAAAGCTTCCAACAAATGAAAGCCCAGGGCCAGACAGCTTCACAGGGGAGTTTTACCAAAAATTTGAAGAAGAACTAAAATTTATCCTCCTCAGACTATTCCAAAGTTCAAGAAGAAGAAACACTTCCAAGCTCATTCTATAAAGCCAGCATCACCCTGTTACCAAAACCAGATGAAGACAACACAATGAAAGAGAGTTACAGGCCAATATTCCTCATGAACATAGATGCCAAAATCTTCAACAAAATTCTAGCAAATATGATACAGCATTACATCAGAAAGATCATACACCATGACCAAGTAGGATTAACCCTGGGGCTGAAAGGATGTTATAATATCCGTAAATCAATAAATGTGATACATCCCATAAACAAATTGAGAGATAAAAATAACATAGTAATATCAATTCATGCAGAAAAAACATTTGACAAAATCCAACAAACTTTCTTGATAAAAACCCTCAGCAAAATGGGAATAGAGGGATCATACCTCAACATAATAAAAGCCTTATATGACAAACCTACAGCAAACATCAGAATCAATGGGCAAAAACTAAAACAATTTCACCTAAGAACAGGAACATGACAGGGATTCCTGCTTTCTCCACTCCTGTTCAACATAGTTCTGAAAGTGCTAGCCATGGCAATTTGACATGTAGAAGAAATAAAAGGTAAACAAATTGGAAAAGAAGACAAAATTGTCATTATTAGCAGATAACATGAAACTGTACATAGAAAACCCTAAAGATTCCATCAAAAAATTATTAGACTTAATAAATGAATTAGGCAATGTAGAAGGATACAAAGTTAATGCCAAGAAATCTATGACATTTCTATACACCAATTAGTGAACTTACAGAAAGAGAGAGTAAAAATATCTTATTTACCATCACACCAAAAAAATTAAGATACCTAGGAATAAACTTAACTAAGAAGGTAAAAATTCCTGTATTCAGAAAACTACAAGACACTGAAAAAAGAGATAGAGGAAGACATAAACAGATAGAAGAACATGCCATATTCATGGATTGGTAGAATCAACATCATTAAAATGTCTGTACTACCCAAAGCAATCTATAGATTCAATGCACTCTCCATTAAAATATCACTGGCATATTTCACAGACCTAGAAGGAACACTCCAAAAATTCATCTGGAATTAAAAAAAGACCCGGAATAGCTGCAGCAATCTTGAGAAAGGAGAACAAAGTAGGAGGGATCTCCTTAACAGATATCAAGCTGTATTACAAAGCCACTCTTCTCAAAGTTGCCTGGTACTGGCACAAGGACAGACATATAGATCAATGGAATAGAATAGAGAACCCAGAAATTGACCCAAACCACTATGCTCAATTAATATTTGACAAAGGAGGCAAGAACATACAATGAGTCAAGGCAGTCTTTGCAATAAATGGTGTTGGGAAAATTGTACAGATTCATGCAAAAAAATGAAACTAGACCTCCAACTTACACCATACACAAAAATAAACGAAAAATGGATAAAGGACTTAAACATAATGGGAAACCATAAAAATATTGGAGGAATCCCCAGCAGCAAAATCTCAGACATGTGCCAAAGCAATTTCTTCAGAGATACAGCTCTTAGGGCAAACTAAAGAGAAAATAAACAAATGGGACTACATCAAAATAAAAAGCTTTTGTACAGCAAAATAAACCATATACAAAACAACAAGAAAGCCCACTGAATGGGAGAACATATTTGCCAATGTTATCCCCAATAACGGTTTAATCTCAAACATTTACAAGGAACTCATACAACTTAACAAAAGGAAGATAAACAACCCAATCAAAAAATGGGCTATGGATCTAAATAGATACTTTTCAAAAGAGGACATAAGCAAGGCCAAAAGACATTTGAAAACATGTTCAAAGTCATTAATCATCCTAGAGATGCAAATCAAAATGACAATGAGGTACTATCTCACACCTGTCAGAATGGCTATCATCAACAAATCAATAAATGACAAGTGCTGGCTAGGATGCAGAGAAAAATGCATCCTCATTCACTGCTGGTGGGAATGCAGATTGGTGCTGCCACTGTGGAGAACAGTATGGAGTTTCTTCAAAAAAAAAAAAATGGAACTTTTATTTGACCCATTGATCCCACTTCTAGGAATACATCCTAAGAAACTAGAAACACCAATCAGAAAGGATATATGCACCCCTATGTTCATAGCAGTACAATTTACAATAGCTAATATTTGGAAACAGCCTAATTGCCCATCAGTAGAGGAGTGGATTAGAAAACCGTGGGACATCTACACAATGGGATACTATGCTGCTGTAAAAATGTTGGAATTCTTACCTTTTGCAATAACATGGATGGAACTGGAGAGCATTATGCTTAGTGAAATAAGCCAGTCAGAGAAAGTTAAATATCACATGATCTCACTCTTTTGTGGAATATAATGAACAGCATAAAATGATGAAGAAAAACAGATTCATAGACAGAGAAGCATTGATTAGACCATCAAACTTTAGAGGGAAGGTAGGGGAGGGTGGGAGTAAGGGAGAGATCAACCAGAGGACTTATATGCATGCATATAAGCCTAACCAATGGACACAGACACCACGGGGGTGAGGGCATGAGTGTGGAGGGGGTTGGGGGGTAATGTGGATATAAGGACACATATGTAATACCTTAGTCAATAAAGGAAAACAATTTAATAAATAAATAAATAAATAAATAAATAAATAAAAGAGAATCCAGGAAAAAAAAAATAATGCATCTTTCAAGGAACATTTGTCTGTATCAAAGTTCCCCAAAAGTGGCAACTATAGGTACAAATTTTCCACGTTGAAATTGTGCCTGTTTGAAAGATATGCACAGGAGTTAGCATTGTAGTGAGGGAAAAAAGGAATCAGGTGTTTGGCTTGAAGGAGGTGGAATTTAGGTGGAAAAGTCCCCATGAGAACTACACCATGCCCATATGAATAGTACTTTTATGACACGTATCACCAGAGCTTAGTCAATAACCAGTAGTCACTGATCAAGGGCTGGAATAACCCTCCCTATTCTGGGCAAGTAAAACTAAGTACCAAGGAGGAGAGAAAATGGCGATCGGCAAGGAGGCAGGGAGGGAGAATGTGTGAGAGAGTGAAGGAGCGACACAGGAGTGTGTGGACGTGTGTGGTGTATGTGTGTGTGAGCTAGGGACAGTTACATCTTGTGGGTCTTCCAGAAGGCTGCCAGACCAGGCAGTCTTGAACTGTAAAACCCACTGCCACCACAGACACTCTGGGGCAGCCAGCATGGACACAGAGATCATGCCATCTTGAAGAGCAGGACTGCTTGCAACTGGGACCCTTGCCTTACCACCACCCAATATGATCTCAGACGCAAGCCTGGACCTTACAACCACTCGGGGAAAAAAACCTGCAGACCCATGGACACCAAGGCTCCAGACATCCCGGCAGCAGATTGCTGTGAGTCACAAAGCCCATCCCCCTCTCCACCTGCCTACTGCAGTGGCATAGAACTTGCGAGACCCACTCTGCACAACAGGCCTCCTGCTGACACAGGGCAGCTGTGCGAATTAACTTTGACTCTGGGTTCAGTGCACACACCGGAGTCTGTTTCCTGCAGTGCTGGAGTGGGTCTCCCATGGGCACAGGGTGGCTGGGCAACCCGGCCCCCCAAGCAGACTGGGGACCCTGATTTTCTGTGCTAGGGGCAGCACTGAGCACCAGTGACTTGGCTTTCAGTGCACACACGTAATGATTCTTTCTCATCCTGTGCACACGGGATCCCCGATTCTCAGTGCAAGCACACTGAGTGCCTGTGACTGAAATTCTCAGTGCATGAGCACACAGGGACCCTGATTCACAGTGCAAGGTCACACCAATCAACAGAGACTCTGATACTTGATTCTTGGAGTGTGCACATATGGTCTCTGACTCCAGGCATGTGCTAGGATACTGTGATTTTCGGTGTATGGCCACGGGGAATTTTTTTCAGTATGGCACATGCAAGGTCTCTGATTCTAGGTGCGTGCATGAGGCCGCACTGAGCGCTGGTGACTCTGATTCTCAGGGTGTGTGGCTCCCACCAACCCACAGCAGCCACACATCTCGGTGTCAGAGCTCTTCAGTGACACTCAGATGGTGCGATGCTCCCACTGCACACAGCTCAGGCCCCTGCAAATTGGTGTTTGGACCTTTTGGTGATAGTTAGAATGGGGAGAAAATGAAACAATCCCAAGAGGAAAGAAAAAGGAATTGGAATCGCCAAGAAGGAAATAAGTGAAACTGAGGCATACAATATGACAAAAAGATTTCAGAGTAATGGTCATACAGTTCATAAACTGAATGGATGAGAAAATTAATAACCTATGCAAAAATCAGGAATAAATCAAAAGTGATATAGCTAGAATAAAAAATGCTATGGAAGGTTTCAACAGTAGACTAGAAGAAGTGGAGGACCCAATTAGTGAGTTAGAAGATAAGGTAGAGAAACAAGCTCAATATAAACACCAATTTGAGAAAAAATTAAAAAGCAGGCAGAGAGCCTAAAGGAGCTTCGGGACAACGTGAAATGAAGTAAAATACATATAATAGGGGTGTCAGTAGGACAAGGAGAGCAGAAGGGGTTAAAAAATCTATATGAAGAAATAATGACAGAAAACTACCCTGATATGGGAAGAAAAAAGTCGCACAAGTACAGAGAGTCCCAAGCAAGATGAACCCCAAAATACCCACACCAAGACATGTCATAATTACAATGGCAGATGTTAACAACAAAGAGAGAATCCTAAAGGCTGCAAGAGAGAGACAGAGAGTTTCCTACAAATGATCCCCCTTCAGATTATCAAATGATTTCTCAACATAAACACACCAAGCTAGAAGGGAATGAAATGAAGTATACAAAGTGATGCAAAGCAAAGGACTGAATCCAAGAATACTCTAACCACAAGACTATCAATCAAAATTGAAGGGGAAATCGGGAGCTTCACAGACAAAAAAAAGGCTAAGACAGTTTATCACTACCAAGCCATCAATGCAAGAAATGCTAAAGGGAATGCTATAAAAAGAAGAAATAGAAAGGGAGGAAGGAACACAGGCTTGAAGCACAGCAGTGGCTACTAACAGGTACATATCAATAATAATATTAAACGTAAATGGATTAAATGCTCCAATCAAAAGTCATCGAGTGACTGAGTGGATAAGAAAACAGGACCCATATATATGCACTCTTCAGGAGACCCACTTCAGAACAAGGGACTCACACAGACTGAAAGTGAAGGACTGGAAAAATATCTTTTAGGCAAATGTAAATGAAAAAAAAGCTGGGGTACCAATACGTATATCTGACAAAATAGACCTCAAAGTGAAAACCATAATAAGAGACAAGGAAGGCCACTTCATAATTCTAAAGGGATTGAAACAAGAGGATATAACTATGGTAAATATATATGCACCCAATGCAGGAGCACACAAATACATAAAAGACTCCTGGAGGATATCAAGGGAGAGATTGGCAGCAATACAATCATAGTAGGAGACTTTAATACCCCATTAACATCACTGGATAAATCCTCTAGACAAAAAATTAGCAAAAAACCAGCAATACAAAACAACTCACTAGATCAGGTGGACTTAATCAATATCTTTAGAACATTCCATCCCGAAACTACAGAACGTACATTCTTCTCAAGTACACATGAGACATTTTCAAAGATAGACCACATATTGGGTCACAGGCAAAGTATCTTCAAATTCATGAAGATAGAAATAATATCAAGCATCTTCTCAGATCACAAAGGCGTAAAGTTAGAAATCAACTACAATCAAAACAATCACAAAAATTCAAACACTTAGAGGCTGAATAGCATACTATTATACAATGAGTGGGTTACCAAAGAGATCAAAGAAGAAATAATAAAAAAAAAAATCCTGGAAGTGAATGACAATGAAAACACAATAATCCAAAATCTTTGGGACACAGTGAAAGCAGTCCTGGCCTACCTCAAAAACAAACAAACAAACAAACAAACAAACAAACAAACAAACCAAGAGAAACTGTTAATAAACCATATAAATCTGCAACTTGAAGAATTAGAGAGAGAGCGACAAGAAAAGCCAGGAGTGAGCAGAAGGAAGGAGTTAATAAAGATCAGAGAAGAAATAAATGACATAGAGACAAAAAAAAACAAAAAAACAATACAAAAGATCAATGAAACCAAGAGCTAGTTCTTTGAAAGGATAAACAAGATTGATGAACCGCTAGCCAGGCTCACCAAGAAGCAAAGAGAGAGGACCAAATAAACAAAAGAGGTGAAATAACAACAGATGCCACAGCAAGACAAATAATCATTTAAAAAAATACTATTAGCAACTCTATTCCAACAAACAGGTCAACCTAGAAGAAATGAACATATTCCTAGAAAAATACGACCTTCCAAAACTCAACCATAAGGAATCAAAAAATCTGAATAGGTTGATCTCTATGGAGGAAATCGAAGCAGTAATTAAAAAACTTCCAACAAACAAAAGCCCTGGACCAGCAGAGTTTTATCAAACAATTAAAGAAGAAATAATACCTATATTCCTCAGACTATTCCAAAAAATTCAAGAGGAAAGGACACTTCCAAGCTCTTTCTACGAAGCGAGCATTAACCTAACCCCAAAACCAGATAAAGATAATACAAAGAAAGAGAATTACAGGCCAATATCCCTCATGAACATAGATGCCAAAATTCTCAACAGAATTCTAGCAAATCGAATCGAGCATTACATTAGAAATATCATATACCATAACAAGTGGGATTTATTCCGGGGATGCAAGAATGGTACAATATCTACAAATTAATAAATGTGATACACCACATAAACAAACTGAGAGATAAAAAACCATATAATTATATCCATTGATACAGAAAAAAACATTTGACAAAATCCAACATGCTTTCTTGATAAAAACTCTTAGCAAGGTGGGAATAGAAGAATCAGAGCTCAACATAATACAAGACATATATGACCAACCCACAGCCAACAACATACTCAATGGGCAAAAACTAAAACCATTTCACCTAAGAACAGGAACAAGACAGGGATGCCCACTTTCACCACTCCTGTTCAACATTGCACTGGAAGTACTAGCCATTGTGATCAGACAAGAAGAAGAAATAAAAAGCATCCAAATTAGAAAAGAAGAAGTGCCCTGACTGGTTTGGCTCAGTGGATAGAGTGTCGGCCTGCAGACTGAAGGGTCCCAGGTTTGATTCCAGGCATGTACCTCGGTTGCAGGCACATCCCCAGTGGGGGGTGTGCTGGAGGCAGCTGATCGATGTTTCTCTCTCCCATCGATGTTTCTAACTCTCTATCCCTCTCCCTTCCTCGCTGTTAAAAAATCAATAAAATATATTTTTTAAAAAAGAAAAAGTAAAACTGTCCTTATTCACAGATGACATGATATTGTACATAGAAAACCCCAAAGAATCCATCAAAATACTACTAGACTTCATATATGAATTCAGCAAAGTAGCAGGCTAAAAAAGTAACACCCAGAAGTCTATGGCTTTTCTATAAACCAATAATGAACTCACAGAAAGAGAAACTAAAAAAGTAATCCCATTTACCATTGCAACAAAAAAATTAAGATACCTAGGAATAAACTTAACCAAGGAGATAAAGGACCTGTACTCAGAAAATTTCAGGATGCTGAAAAAAAAGAGATAGAAGACACAAAGAAATGGAATAATATACAATGTTCCTGGATTGGTAGATTCAACATCATTAAAATGTCAATACTACCCAAAGCAATCTATAAATTCAGTGCAGTCCCCATTAAAATACCAATGGCATACTTCAAAGACCTAGAACAAACTCTCCAAAAATTCACCTAGAATAATAAAAGACCCCAAATAGCTGCAGCAATCTGGAGAAAGAACAATGTTGGAGGGATCACAATACCAAATATCAAGCTATCCTACAAAGCCACTGTTCTCAAAACTGCCTGGTACTGGCACAAGAGCTGATATATAGACCAGTGGCACAGAACAGAGAACCCAGAAATTGACCCAGAGAATTATGTTCAATTAATATTTGACAAAGGAGGCAAGAGCATACAATGCAATCAAGACAGTTTCTTCTGTAAATGGTGTTGGGAAAATTAGACAGATACTTGCAAAAAAATAAAACTAGACCACCAACTTACACTCAAAAAATACAAAATAAACTCAAAATAGATAAAGGACCTAAACTTAAGATGGGAAACCATAAAAATCTTAGAAGAAGACATAGACACCAAAATAGCAGACATTTGTCGTAGCAATATCTTTATTTTTTTTATATTATTATTGGTTAAGGTATTACAAATGTGTCCTCATCCCCCCTATTAATCCCCAACCTCCCCCCCCCACACACACACACTCATGCTACCATCCCCCTGTTGTCCATGTCCATTTCTTTGGCTTATATACATGTATACAAGTCCTTCGGTTGATCTCTTCCCCTTACCCCCGCCATCCCCTACTTTCCTTCTGGGGATTAATAGCCTGATCGCTGTTTCTCAGTCTTTGGGTCTGTCCCTTTTCATCAGTCTATGTTGTTCTCTATAATCCACAAATGAGTGAGATCATGTGGTATTTATCTTTCTCTGACTGGCTTATTTCACTTAGCATAATGCTCTCCAGTTCCATCCATGCTGTTGCAATAGGCAAGAGTTCCCTTTTTTTTTTTTACCACAGCATAGTATTCCATTGTGTATATGTACCAAAGTTTTCTAATCCATTCATCTGCGGATGGGCACTTAGGCTGATTCCAAATCTTAGCTATGGTGAATTGTGCTGCTATGAATATAGGGGTGCATATACCCTTTCTGATTGGCATTTCTGGTTTCTTGGGATATATTCCTAGTAGTGGGATCACTGGGTCAAATGGGAGTTCCATTTTTAGTCTTCTGAGGTAGCTCCATACTGTTCTCCACAGTGGCTGCACCAGTCTGCATTCCCACCAGCAGTGCAGAAGGGTTCCTTTTTCTCCACATCCTCTCCAAAACTTGTTGTTTGTTGATTTGTTGATGATAGCCATTCTGACAGGTGTGAGATGATAACGCATTGTCGTTTTGATTTGCATCTCTCGTATAATTAGTGACTTTGAGCAGGTTTTCATATGTCTTTCGGCCTTCTGTATGTCCTCTTTCGAAAAGTGTCTATCAAGGTCCGTTGCCCATTTTTTTTATTGGATTGTTTATCTTCCTTTTGTTAAGTTTCATGAGATCCCTGTAAATGTTGGAAATTAAACCCTTATCAGTGGTATCATTGGCAAATATGTTCTCCCATGTAGTGGGTCTTCTTGTTGTTTGGTTGATGGTTTCCTTTGCTGTGCAAAAGCTTTTTATTTTGATGTAGTCCCATTTGTTTATTTTCTCTTTAGTTTCCATTGCCCTAGGAGCATTATCAGAGAAGAAATTTCTTCGGCATATGTTTGCGATTTCGCTGCCTGTGGATTCCTCTAGTATTTTTATGGTTTCCCGTCTTACGTTTAAGTCTTTTATCCATTTTGAGTTTATTTTTGTGTATGGCGTGAGTTGGTGATCTAGTTTCATCCTTTTGCATGTATCTGTCCAATTTTCCCAACACCATTTATTGAAAAGACTTGTATTGACTCCATTGTATGCTCTTGCCTCCTTTGTCGAATATTAATTGGGCATAGTGGTTTGGGTCGATTTCTGGGGTCTCTATTCTATTCCATTGATCTATATGTCTGTTCCTGTGCCAGTACCAAGCTGTTTTAAGAACAGTGGCTTTGTAATACAGTTTGATATCTGGTATTGAGATCCCACCTACTTTGTTCTTTCTCACGGTTGCTGCAGCTATTCGGGGTCTTTTTTTATTCCAGATGAATTTTTGGAACGTTCGTTCTAGATTTGTGAAATATGCCTTTGGTAATTTAATGGGGATTGCATTGAATCTATAAATTGCTTTGGGTAGTATGGACATTTTGATGATGTTGATTCTACCAATCCATGAACACGGTATATTCTTCCATCTGTTTATGTCTTCCTCTATCTCTTTTTTCAGTGTCCTGTAGTTTTCAGCATATAAGTCTTTTACCTCCTTAGTTAAGTTTATTCCTAGGTATTTTAATTTTTTTGGTGCCATGGTAAATGGGATTGCTTCTGTAGTTTCACTTTCTGTAAGTTCACTATTGGTGTAAAGAAATGCCATGGATTTCTTAGCATTAATTTTGTATCCTGCTACATTGCCGAATTCATTTATTAAGTCTAATAGTTTTTTGATGGAGTCTTTAGGGTTCTGTATGTACAGTATCATGTCATCTGCAAATAAGGACAGTTTTACTTCTTCTTCTCCAATCTGGATGCCTTTTATTTCTTCTTCTTGTCTAATTGCAATGGCTAATACTTCCAGTACTATGTTGAACAGGAGTGGTGAGAGGGGGCATCCCTGTCTTGTTCCTGTTTTTAGGGGGAATGGTTTTAGTTTTTGCCCATTGATTATGATGTTGGCTGTGGGTTTGTCATATATGGCTTTTATTATGTTGAGGTATGATCCCTCAATTCCTACCTTGCTGAGAGTTTTTATCAAGAAAGGGTGTTGGATTTTGTCAAATGCTTTTTCCTCATCAATTGATATGACTGTGTTTTTTTTCTCTCAATTTGTTTATGTGATGTATCACGTTTATTGATTTGCAGATATTGTACCATCCTTGCATTCCTGGCTAAATCCTACCTGGTCATGGTGTATGATCTCTTTGATGTACTGCTGGATCCGATTTGCTAGGATTTTGTTGAGGATTTGGGCATCTATGTTCATGAGGGTTATTGGCCTATAATTCTCTTTCATTGTATTGTCTTTATCTGGTTTTGGGATTAGGGTGATTTTGGCTTCATAGAATGAGCTTGGAAGTGTTCCTTCCTCTTGGATCTTTTGACATAGTCTGAGAGGATAGGTTTTAGTTCTTCCTTGAATGTTTGGTACTACTCCCCTGTGAAGCCATCTGGCCCCGGGCTTTTGTTTGCTGGAAGCTTTTTGATTACTGCTTTGATTTCCTCCATAGTTATTGGCCTATTGAGATTTTCAGATTCTTCCTGGTTAAGTTTTGGAAGGTTGTATTTTTCTAGGAAATGTCCATTTCCTCCTGGTTGTCTAGTGTGTTGGAGTAGAGTTGTTCATAGTATTTTCTAACAATCCTTTGCATTTCTATGGGGTCTGTTGTTATTTGTCCTCTTTCATTTCTGATTTTGTTTATTTGGGTCCTCTCTCTTTGTTTCTTGGTGAGCCTGGCTAGAGGTGTATCAATCTTGTTTATCCTTTCAAAGAACCAGCTCTTGGTTTTGTTGATCTTTTGTATTGTTTTTTTGGTCTCTATGTCGTTTATCTCCGCTCTGATCTTTGTTATTTCCTTCCTTCTGCTTACAGTGGGCTTTTTTTGTTGCTCTCTTTCTAACTCATAGAGTTGTAGAGTTAGGTCATTTATTTTCATTGTTTCTTGTTTCTTGCAGTAGGCTTGTAGAGCTATGAACTTCCCTCTCAAGACTGCTTTTGCTGTGTCCCATAGGTTTTGGATTGTTGTGTTTTCATTGTCATTTGTTGCCATGATGTTTTTTATTTCTTCTTTGATCTCACTTGTAACCCAGTAATTGTTTAATAGCATGCTATTTAGTCTCCATGTGTTTGATTTTTTGGATTGTTTTTGTTGTAGTTGATTTTAAGTTTTATGCCTTTGTGGTCTGAGAAGATGCTTGATATGATTTCAATTTTCTTGAATTTGAAGAGACTTTGTCTGTGACCCAATATATGGTCTATCTTTGAAGATGACAAATGTGCACCTGAGGAGAATGTATATTCTGTGGCTTTGGGGTGAAATGTTCTGAAGATGTCAATTACTTCCATCTGATCTAGTGAGTCATTTAGGATTGATGTTTATTTGCTGAGTTTCTGTTTAGAGGATTTTTCAAGTGGAGATAATGGTGTGTTAAGGTCCCCTACTATGATTGTACTGCTGTCAATCTCTCCCTTGATCTCCTCCAGAAGATTTCTTACGTATTTGGGTGCTCCTATATTGGGTGCATATATATTTACCAGAGTTATTTCTTCTTGTTGGACTGCTCCCTTTAGTATTATGAAGTGGCCCTCTTGATCTCTTTTATGTCCTTCACATTGAGATCTGATTTGTCAGATATAAGTATTGCTACCCCCAGCTTTTTTTTCACTTCCATTGGCCTGAAAAACCTTTTCCATCCCTTCACCATCAGTCTGTGTGCGTCTTTTTTCTGAGGTGGGTTTCCTGTAGACAGCAGATATATGGGTCATGTTTTCTTATCCACTCATTTACCTATGCCTTTTGACTGGGGAATTTAATCCATTTACATTTAAAGTTATTATTGATAGAAACTTGTTAGTCCGCTATTTTTGTTCTTTACCGCTGCGTTCCTTCTTTGTTACCTTTTTTTTTCTATTTACAGCAGACCCTTTAGCAATTTCTTGCATTGCTGGGTTTTGGTTGTAATAAAATACCGTAGACCGTTTTTGTCTGTGAAGCTCCTGATTTGACCCTCAATTTTGATTGTTAGCCTCGCTGGGTACAGTATTCTTGGATTCAGACCATTCCTTTGCCTGACTTTGTATATTTCATTCCATTCCCTTCTTGCCTGATTTGTTTCTGTTGAGAAATCGGTCGCTAGTCTGATGGGGGATCCTTTGTAGGTAACTTTCTGTCTCTCTCTGGCTGCTTTTAAGATTCTTGCTTTGCCGTTCGTGTTTGCCAATTTAATTATTATGTGTCTTGGTGTCGGTCTTTTCGGGTTCATTTTGTTGGGACTCTGTGAGCTATCTTGGATTTGTGTGAGTTTTTCTTCCTATATCAGGAAATTTTTCTGTTACTATTTCAAACAGGTTTTCTATTCCTTGCTCAGTTTCTGCTCCTTCTGGCACCCAAATTATTTGGATGTTATTTCGTTTAGCATTCCCATAGTTCTCTTAGGCTCTCCTCCTGCTTTTTAACTTTTTTTTCTAGAAGCTGTTCTGTTTTGGTATTTTTTTTCTACCTTGTCTTCTAGCTCGCTGATGCGGTCCTCTGCTTCTTCTAGTCTACTGTTGATGCTTTCTATTGAGTTCTTTATGGCAGTGATGTCATTTTTCATTTCTTCTTGGTTTCTCTTCATTTCCGCTTGGTCTCCTACACATATTGTTGAATTGGTCTTCCATTCTTTTCATCCACCTTATGGCCATACTCTGATTTATTTCTCTGACAGGTTGCTTGCCTCCATTGCCTCCATTTCATTTACTTCCTTTTCTGATGATGCTGCTTTC